>NC_060212.1:112904642-113239285 GCF_021130785.1 Homalodisca vitripennis | reverse complement strand
ACTTGTACGATTACCAGAAGGCTTGGGGGCTAGGAGTCTAAAAGAAAAATATTCTTGCCCCGCCAGTGTTGGCACTGGTTGCTGGGGTTCTTGAAAATGAAAAATTTCTCAAAACCTTAAGCCTTCTAATGTTTGTATTAAAATATCAGTGATAATTTGCTATTTTACATGTAAATATCGCTGCTGGTCTCATCTCCAAGTCTTCTGCTCCTATTTTTAGTCCCTAATTCAGTCCAGAATTTCCTTTGAAAGTTCACACCGTACACACTCAAAATTGATGTACCCACCTTGATCCGCTCCTTGGGAACAAACCCATCTTCTACTAAACGTTAATAAACACTGGAGTGCTGGAACGAGCCAATCAGTGTAGCCAACTGTTTCCATCACAGAAACTACACGCACATATTCCATCCGCATATTCATAATTTGAAACTACAACTTGATATTACTGGCAATGGAAATGTACCAAATCCGCTAAAATACTTTATCTAGGCAAAACATAACATTGTTATCTGAGCGTGATGCCTTATCTTATGATAGGATATGTATTTTAGACGCTATTGGATAAATAATGCTATAAAATAATATACGAACGTTTTAAAAATACTTCCAAATGTACTGTTCGTAACACAAGTAAACTCTCGTAGAACCTAAA
Source organism: Homalodisca vitripennis (assembly GCF_021130785.1). NCBI lineage: Eukaryota > Metazoa > Arthropoda > Insecta > Hemiptera > Cicadellidae > Homalodisca > Homalodisca vitripennis. Next base: position 113,238,630 of record NC_060212.1, on the reverse strand, counting down.
CTCTCAATGTTTTTATTTACATATCAGTGAGATAGCAATACAATTTTACATGTAAAGATCGCTGCTGTTATTCGAACATTTATTACATAAATAACTGTTAGTCAATGATATCAAAACCAACAAATTTTTAAAAAGTTCAATTGAACAACAAGTGATACGAAACAAAAGACCTATAAAATACGTATATGAACGTTTTGAAAATATTTCCAGACGTACTGTTCGTTACTAACAAATATTTAATGAACCTTGGAAATATAATATTCAAATGGGAAGGAGAAAACAAAAGAAAATCGTGTGTTTTTATAACCCGATGATGCAACAGTTCTGATTATATACGAATGATAAGTTCAGCTCCATCCCACCTTCCGCTTAGTGCAGCATCTGACGGACATTCAGACGGACGTTGACTCCAAATTCCAGGAGACAAACCTGTGACGGCGTTAGATCGGACGCTGCACCAAGCGGAAGGTGAAATAGAGGTTCATTCGTACCGAATCCTACCATAGCTACGCTATGTCGAATTCTGATTATACCATTAACCCATCTGTGCCAAAATTAGTTTTAAAGAAAACCAGTCTTGTTCCTGTCTGTGCATGGTGGAGCGGTTAGAACAGTTAACTGAACAAAAATCTTCATACAATTTAGGTAATTTAAATTGTAATGTATATTATTTTAAACAAAATAAATGTGTTCTTGACATTGTAAGGTAGGATTCTGTGATATATAATATAATGCAATATAAATTGTAGTAATATTATAACTAAGAATTATTATATGCTGGATTTATTATGTATTTATTTACATGTGAGCATTTTTATTTTTGATAGTAAAATATGTATTTTCTCATATGTTACTTGCCATTACAATACCGTCTTGCACTATTTTGAGACAACGTCTTCGATTTGAGACTAGCGAATTTGACATTTTATAATCTATATTATTAACCCATATGTTCACTAGTTATTAACTAGTTTTAAATCAAATTAATTTAGTTTCCGCCGGTAGCGGAAGATTTGAATCTAATTAGCAATAAGGTGTAACGCCGATTTAGAAAGTACAATTTATAAAATAATTTTGTTTAGTTTAATTTAATTAGATTTGAATCTAATGAGATATATAAACGATTTAGAAAGTACAGTTTAGAAAACTGCCTCGACAATATATAGTTTTAGGAGGGAATGCACAATATCTGTTCCTACTTAATGGCCAGCCATTCCACTCCCCTAGCCGGAGCTTAAGGCTGCAATAGAATTAATTGGAATGCAAAGCTGTCTATCATTGCTCTTGTTGGAATAAGTGGGACTAGGTTGTCCGTTCAGATTTGCCATTCTAATGTAAACACGAGTGCAGCGCGGGGCGTGGTGAGCGATAAATGAATGGGTACAACTACCTTGACTGTGTTTACAGCAGAGTTCACTTTCTTTCTTAAAGGTGTGTCAAATTAATCTGCAAACAAGCTCTTTGTTCGAGCTACCATATGGCGTTCCCAGGACGTTTGAACGTTCTAATACATAAAGTAGCCGATAACGTTTGTAACATTTTTATTCGTAAAGTTACACTGGAAGACTTAAACTGATGTTTCATTTACTAAAGAATTTGAAAATAATAATTGTTTGTTTATTGTTTGGTTATTATGGGGTATGAAATGAAATGAAATGAAACGAACGAATGAAATTTGAACGTTTATCAAATAAATAGTCCTGGGTCTTAAAACCAGTTTGCATTATATAAGCGCACAACCCAAGTTTTCTTGGAAATCGATGTGTTATTTTCTAAGAAATAAAACAACCTTCAGCTACGATAATTTCGATGCAGGTATAAATTACTTAAAAATGTGAATTTATATTTTTTCTAAAAATTTCAAACTAGTATTTGAAAGTCGGAACAAAACTTAAGCGTGTAAAAGAAACATGATCTTATTTAAAAAGCAACCATTTCATTTTTTAACCATTTTGATGCTCTGCAATTTCGACCTCCTCCAAAACCAGCGCAGCTATAGATCAATCTCTGTCTTATGACAAATTGCTCCACAGATTTCAAGAAACTCTGATTTGTTTTAAGTGCGTAAGAGAAACATAATCTTAGTAAAAAAAAATATTATTTCATATTTTTAACCCTTTTAATGGTCTGCCATTTCAACCTCCTCCGAAACCTCCCGATCAATCTCGGTCCTATGCTAAATTGCTCTACAGATTTCAAGAAACCCTGGTATGTTTTAAGTGTATAAGAGAAACATGATCTGATAAAAAAAATTATAACTTCATATTTTAACCCTTTTGATACTCCGCTATTCGATCTCCTCCAAAACTAGCGCAGGTCCCGATCGAGCTCTGTCTTTGGGCAAATCGCTCTACAGATTTCAAGAAACACCAAGTTGTGCATCAAAGCAAATTGGCTCTTGGTCTATTACGTCTCATTTAGACTGGCCTCTTAAGTTTATTAAGGAACTGTGTATGCAGCCGACTACAAATTTCTTTCTTAGAAGATGGCCAACTTGTTTTTATGTTGAATGGCGTCATGCAAAAAATTTAAAACTATTTACCAATTGTTTTTCTTGTACTGCAATGGTATAAGAATAGCTCTTCCTTCAATGAACCACTTGTGTTTTTCAATGTATGCGCGGGAAAATATATCACTTTGAATATGCGTTCCCCCACATATAAATTCCCGCGCTTTATGGCAAGTATAGAATTCAACAAAGGTTCCCTTGGGCGACACGGCCCTTCCGGCAGTTAAACTTAGAGTAAATATAACTAGAACATTTGTGTGAATGTTTAGAAATATTAACGAGCTGACTTATTCCGGCCAGATGCAGGCAGGTGGTGTTGAGGTTAGGTTCAGCTGCGCTCCTGGCGGGTGCTTCTTCAACTATCAACACTCGTTATTAATGGCCTTTATGATCTAGCGGATGTACGGGAGATAACGCGTGAGTTATTCCTCGTTTTAGCCACACTTACATGCCCATTGTGAGTTTGTGGGAGGAAATATTGCATTTAGTTGTCGACTTAAAGACGTACGTACTTTGCCTTTGCAATGCCTTCATAGATAAACTTGCCTCGTTCTTGGCATGCGCTGAATATTAAAACCTTTATGTATGCGACACCAACGTTGTTTACATAATAACAATATATACATGTGCAAGGTTTTGGTTTCTAACATTGTCACTGCAAAACAGTAAATCGTTGTACTTTAAAAATATACGGTTCCACGTCAATACTTACAATTTTAGTGCCAAACTTCGCCTAAAAATATCGAAGTTATTTTGCGTAGAAAAGTAAATTGCTTCCTTTTGACTGCGATGTAACTTTATTTTTAGATACGTAATCCCAATGTTATTAAACACAATGAAACTGATATTGCATCTTGTGTGCATTGCCGTACCTTAAAATTGACTTTGTGTTATTAAATTTTAATCAAACAAATATAAGTAACACACAAATGCTAAGTGATCCAAAGTAGAGAATAAGTTTTTGGATTTTTTTTTGTCATGTACAATGTCCCACATAATAATTAAATCTTATAGTTTACTGTAGATTTTTAATCTACTGGAGTTGAGAAATTAGGGATTCACATTTAGAGTTAGAAAAACTCATACTTCTTAAGTATCCACATTTCAGTTTGAATCTGCTTATAAATTAGAATTTTGAAATCGACCTAGTGTCCATTTGGAGATCTATAAATGGGATCTTGATAATTAACAATGATTTAAATCGAAACACGTTTATTGATCGTGTTCACTTACAACAAGAGATAATTACTCAAGTATTTGTTTCTGTCTTATCCCAGATCAAACCAAATGCTTCTGCTGTTGTCCTTTATTCCTGTGACGCAATAAACAAAAACACAACGTTTCGTCTTTAATGGTTTATAGTAACTCTGCAACGCAAAAAATTTAAATTTATGAAATAACAATCTATTGTCTGGACTCCATCGTGTGGCAATTAAGGCTACTCTGCAGTTTCTAAAGGCTTAAAAATTTCGAAAAAACAATCATCTTGGTTGAGCTAAGTACAAGTTCTCACCACATTGTCTACGTGTTACTGTTAAAAATTCATTGTTCTCAAGACCAACTTGTTTTTTAAATAAGTATTAACGTTACTTTTCGATTTATTTTGGATAAATCCATTGATTGGAGAAATCTTACCATAAAAAAGATTATAAGCACGGTTTTTTTATGATTATAGTTTGTGCAATTTTGTTACGTATCTTAAGAAAAATTCATCATAAACAACTTTAAGCCCTAAGAACATCTGTCTAGGTAATATGGTATTCAAAGATTTGAAATGCAAAATTTTAACCTAATTTTTTAATACCCTTGTTAATGAAATATTAACGGTCATATTGCAAAGGTTAATATTGAATGAAAATTCGTGGTTTAGTGCAATATAACTTTTTATTCATACCAATTAATAATAAATAATAAACCTAATCAGAGTCAATCAAAATAACAAGTGGAGATTTCATTTCAAACTTAATTTAAAGTCTGGAAAATATGCTGCTGTTAATTGTATCCGCAAATATACTCGTGTTTAGCTTTTTTATCGTTACATATGGTATGAGTGACAAATTGAAAATCACATTCAGTTGATGTACACTGCCTACGGATTATACCGTTAATTATTCATTATTATTATTATTATTATTATATCAAAGATGCGTTCTAGGAAATGTCTGCCATGCGTCTTCAGCAAATATCACACTCACAACCTGCTTCAGCTCTTGATTATGAATCCTTATAAGTTCAGAGAGATGCATAATTAAGGCTCAGCAATGTCAATGATATTTTACATATAGATTCATATTATTTCTTGAGTAACTGTTCGGAACTCCTACTTTAGGACTCTGGACAATTGTACAAATGAGCCATGATTCAGGAGGAATTAAGTATCGGGAAGAGTTGAATATCCATCAACAATTTTTAGATTTCCATTGACAAAGACGGTCATGGGCAGATATCCGTCTTTTATAGAAGGCCATGAAAGTTGAGGAGCAGATTCTTAGGTAGACATTTGTCATCAAACACAGTGTAAAGTTTTAATGTGTTTCTCAATAATTTAGCATTCTTATTCTGTGTACTCACGAAATAGTTAATAAAGTTTCCTCAAAGTTACGATGTTTGCTGGTGTTGTTCTTTTCTTGTGTCCAATAAATCCCAACATTTAACTACAAGGGTATCTACCAACCAGTTGCAAAGATTAAATCAGTGGTTCATTTGAAATAAACTTAGGTTAAACATCAGCAAAACTAATACCATCCAGTTTCATCAGGAGACAAGTTTAATCTTTACGGTGTTATCAAACTGGGAAGCGAGGAAGCCAAGCGAGAAACCTTGGGATTATATATCAATAATAGGCTCACATGGAGCGGCTACGTAAAACATGTTTGCAAAAGGCTTCGAACCATGAGATTTGCTCCCAACCGTCTCGCCAAGGTTTGTAGCCAAGATGTTCTACAGACAGTATATTTTTCTCACGTGGAATCGATCTTGAGGTACGGGTTGAAGCGGTGTCTGCGAATTATCTCAGGACGTAGGAGGTTCGAGTCTTGTAAACCTCTTTTGGTGAGTTGAAAATCCTTACTCTGCCGGGTCTGGTGGAGTACGAGCTATGCTGTTTTTAAGGGTAATCCAAAGCTTTTTGTAAGTAATGGATACTACCATCAGTATCCGACCAGAACTAGAGAGCTAATATCTGTGGCTGCACATGGTACCAGCGCATTTGAGAGGGGGTCCATACCACTTAAGTGAAAAAGCAAACAATAAATTACCATTGGATATTAAAAATGAGAACAATTTACGTTTATTTAAACAAAAACTAAAGACACATTTTGAATATACACAAAAATTGAATATACACTTTCTTAATAAAAGTTGGCCAATTTATAAAGATCTTGAATCTTGAACGATCACGGGGTATTGAACTGTACCACGTCATTGGCCATTGATTTTCATCTGCAAAAGTAAAACCAAACCTTCCAAAAGTGTTATATGAGATATCCACCGTAATTGTCCACTCTGCAGCAATGGATATGGACACAACAGGCAGGACGGGGCGGTTGGTGGGCAGGGTTGGAGTTGTACTCGGCAATTACAACTGCCTAGCTTACCGGGCACTTTACAGTGACGTCGTGATCCCCTTATCTCGCCTTCCTTATCACACGCTCACTTAACTCCCGTATTAATATCTCTCCTTATCTCCTCACCCGCCATATTCCTTATGCTAATCTCCGCACACCCCGGGCCGCGCCGCACATGAGCTATTGCTATTTACATACTCCCCCTCACCCCCCACCCCCGACACCGTCTCCGGCTTAATGCTCCCGTTTATCTGCTCAATATTGTTGAGAGCCTTTCAGAATAATATCGCCCCTCAGCGCCCTCTGTTTATATTAGAGCTGTCGTTTAAGGTGATAAATATCTCCGTCTGGCGAGAAGACGCCGTGGAGACAAGTATTGCTAAAGATGCAGCTACATTGACATTAAGATTTTCTTTGATTTTTGATTTTTTTATGGTGTACAAAACGTTCCAAACACGTTGGTTGTGGGGGCTTGATGAGTACATTGAGTGTAAATGCCCTGTGTAGTATTTGATTAAATATGAAAAATTTAGTCAACAAACAAGAAATAATACATTTAAACTTATTGAAAACAAATTAAACAAAAAAGACAACAAACAAGAATTATGTATACAAACAATCTGGAGTATATAAAATTAAACGTAGTGACTGTGACTATATTGGACAAACTGGCAAACACTGGAATTAAATGATTGAAGAACATATACAAATTTTGAAAACAAATAACATGTCTGCAATAAAATCAAATTTCGCTGAACACTTATTAGAAACTGAGTTCCATAAGAACATGAAAATTATATATGTTGAAATGAATGGAGAAAAATTAAACGCGAAAGAAGAATTACATATCTACCTAAATTTTATTATAGATCCTCATTATATTTTAAATAGCAATCTGAAAAATAAGAAAACCCTAATTTTTGAAAATTTGAATACAGAATAATAATTTAAATTACAACTGTGTCATACCAATTTAAGATTTGATTAAATAGTCCACATTTGTATATTTAGGTGTTTATTATTTACTTACAGGTTAATGTTCACACTGGTGATGGTTTAATACCGGAACACGTGTCTGGAAATAAAATAATTTTAAAAAGGGTTTTAGTTGACCATCCATTATACTATTATAAAGATAACCCTTTAATGTGGAGTTAATTACATAATGACAAATATAATTAAACTCTTTGACCAGTTAATCACTCTCTGGCTGAGCGTTAGTGAAGCCCGTTACTCAAGGACTGTAAAAAGTTTCATTTTTGTTTGACCGCACGTTATCTCAAGAAAGAACTGACCAATAGACTTGAAATGTTGCTTGAAGTCCATTTCGTTGAATGCATGAAATAGCAAAATAAGTGTCTTCACGGAAAATGGTTATTCATGGTATGAAACCTTCCACCATACATTATTTATTCATCATTTAACCCAAATCAATAGTATGAATTTGAACTTTTAACTATATATTTTATGATATAAATAACATGCAAGACTTATTCATATTTGCTGAGCGCAAGCGAAGCCTATCACCGGAAAGGCTGATAAAACTGTATTTTTGTCTGTCTGTCCTTCCGTGTGATATCTTGAAAATGAATTGACAAATAATCCAAACTTTCCCATGATGCTGCATTTACATGTCATTGCATTTGGTGAGCATTAGCGAACATGCTTACATTGTTTTTATGAATAAACATGAAGATAACGAGAAAATATTATGTAGCATACTATTGTAATTATTAAATCAGCTATAAATTTTAAATTTTCCATCCAACCTCAGAGAAACCTGCTACACGACTTGTGATGTAATTGTAATTTATTTACGATTATTATTATCATTGTTATTACGAATAATAATTTACATCACAATATACAAATACTGCATGTGACGGTATAATTATTATACTTTGCTCTTAGAATAGTATAATTATGTTTTTCATTGAACAGATCGTTTAAGGATAAATTTGATATCCGTGGCTTAGTTTTGTAAACCAGATATTGTTAGACCAGGCTATCATCATACACACTGCTATTATAATCCGTCTCTAAGTGTTTAATGATAATTACAGAAGTGTCAAAAAGACAACCCAAGGCCCGCGTCGGAAACAGCAAGTGTATATTGATTAGGGGCCGGCAGGCGTGCCAAAGAAAGGCACAATTTGTACCGCAGACAGACATATCTGTGCCGCAGGCTATGTCAGGTGTGTTGCCGGGCTATGTGGGTCAAATGTGATATGGGATCGGATTTGTATGGCCCTAGTGAGATCTGATCCCAGTGCGTTGCAATATACTGTATGTGAAAATCATTTCGGGTGATTCTATGTGATCAGTTGCCACTAGTCAGGGGTTTTTTTAACTAAATGTTCTTTTCCAATTGGTTTAAGGTGTTGATTAAAATTTTTGTTATAGTTCTAACTGGTAGTATCGCAGTTTGCTAAACAAAAGAGTTTAGCGAATTTTCGTTGATGAGCACAATAATTAGAGATGCTACGCTTCTAATGACAAATGTAGAATCGATCTCAGATTTCACCGTTGAAAGATTTATTATCATCATAATCTTTCTTATCATCTTTACGGGTTTCCTTCTCCAGTTTAAGTAAAAAAAATGTTTATCATAAACATGAGTTAGAAATGCTTAGTTTACCACTGACTGTCGGTATGTGGTTTTTTATTATATATATTTTATTCCAGAAACCATTACAGCTAAAGAATAAACTTTTCCAACATTTACAATTTTAAAATAAGAAAAATTTCGTTTCGTGAGAGCCGAGTGTTGAAATTTTCAATGCGTAATAAGGTAATTTTTACAATTGTGAAAGTTTTTTGAGTTACTAAATTCGATTAAAAACATCTCGACGCCTAGATGTAAATGTAAGCTTTTGATAGTTGTAATAAACGCATAATTGTTGTAGTTTTGAAACGCAAACCATACCAATGCTATGCATAAAGTTTAATAATTCAACCTTTCTCCATTTTAAATCTGAAACGACAGTATAATATTAATCTTCTTCCCAAATTTGAGACTGATAAAACAATAGCTGTGCCAAACCTTATCTTTACTATTGTGTATGGCATTGGAACAAAATTAAAAATGAACATTGGTTTGAAACATATCAATTACTTTACATACTTTTACATTTACATAATCTGTCTACAGTACTGGAGAATAGATACTATCAATGAAGACCGCCATGATATAAAAGAGCAATTCAGAAGTTATCTGAACAGACTCCGGCTACCTTGACATTTAGTGCTAAAAGCATAGCGTTCTATAATCTAAAGTATGTCACCGTGAAGAATATAAATTCTGCAGCTTGGTGATATATTCCCACACCACAGGACCTATATCCATTATTTTTTGTCTTTTTCCATCGGCAGCAAACAAAAATTCATAAACAAGACAGCTAGAAAGCATGTACTAGAGTCTTTAAAAAATCGATAGTAACCCAGTTACTAAAAATAAACCTCGAATAATGTAGGAAGTAATATTTCCCCCTTGTCTAATCCTGATCAAAAAAATTGATTTAATAATAAGTTGAATTTTGAGTTTAGCTCCAGTTTACCTTCCCTCCACTGCACCGTCTGGTATTTGACGCTGTCTCAGACTTGACTCCTAGAATCTGGAGCCATGTTCGTTTGAAGAGATCCAAAGAAAGTAGACGACGAAGAAGCTCAAAACGAACCTTTACATCGTTTTGACATCAGAGACACCTATAAACAGGTGAAGTGGAAGTCTCATCGTCTCATCAGGTACACTATTGAGTTCACTACATTATAATAAACACGATCTCTAAGCGCGGTGTAGCAACCGAGTTTTCTGCATACAACGTAGCTATGGTAGGAAGGGTGTAAATAATTAGAATAAACATTTGTTACAAGCATGCTGTCTGGAGCCATTTACGTCAGATATGACGGAATTACAGTAGCCTACTTAACATAACAGTAATATGTATAATATGTAATATGGTGAATTTTTAACATGCAGCCTGTCTGTTTGTCTATAAAGACTTTTGCGAGTCCATCTCTAAACTTCGATTGGCTATTTATTTTTTTGACATATGTTCAAAAGACCCTCAAGGTTTTTGATATATGTTCTGTTTTTGTAACATACTCGTACAATGATGACTGATTATTGGTTTTAGGATAACCCAAAATGGGTTAAATACATTATTTGTACCACTTTGCAACACTCGGTTGATGAAAGCCACTGCTTAACTTGTCAGGTAAATACTGTATTTAGTTATTTGAGCCATTAGCCTTCTGTCTTCTCTATATACGAGTTGTCATCCCTTGGCACTATGTTTTATTTGTCTTTCAAAGATGTGATTCTACAGGGTGTTCCGTAAAAGTGTTCCAATACTTTGGGATTTCATTCTACACATAAATAAATAAAAAAAAGTTCATGTGAAGGGATGTCCTAAAACCTTCAGTTTTCCGTGAATCATTATGCATGTGTGATTTATTTAAAAAGTGACGTCTTATGAACCAATTTAGATACAGTTATGAAACTTGAGAATTGTATTAACCTTTGGTAGACCTGTTTGAAAATCAAATATTAACAACATCCTTTTACCCGTTCCAAAATAGCGAACGTTTAAATTATTTCATGAAAATAACTCAAAATCTAAAAGTTTTCACCATTTTTAAATGATTAAAAGGATAGTGTTAATATTTTATTTTAAAAATGGTCTCCAAAAGATTTAAACAATTCTCAAGTTTTTAAACGTTTTCTTCACTGGTTCAAAAGATAATTTTTTTGATAAAAGACACATACAGACATATAGACGGAAATTAAAGCTTTTAGGATATACATTCATATGAACTTTTTTGCTCGTTTTTATGTGTAGAACAAAATCTCAAAGTGTTGGAACACTTTTACTAAACAACCTGTATATAGAATAAAATTGAATTGAATGCCACCATTTTTAAATGTAAACTCTAAATGTTTAAAACTAAATCCTCAGTATTGATTTAATTGGTATAGACAAATGAGGGTTGTTATTAAACTAAATCTTTGTTCTGTTTGATGTGTTGTTAGGAATACTCTTCCTTTGAATTCTTTAAGCGAGTAATTTAATGAGTACAATAATATCAAATATATGATGTAAACAATAGATATTCAAATATGTCCGCAAAAAAATAATTGAATTAATCCTCTATTTTATAGATGGTGAAATTAGAAAATAACTTTTAACTGTCAATAATACATATACAGTCCTATTTCAATGTAATTATTAAGATGCAAAAGAAATGGGAACATATAAAGTAGAAAAACGTTTAAAATTAAATATTATACAGCACAAAATGTAACACAAACACCTGGAACTTGTTCTGCTCACAACTCAACACAGCGTCAAAGAGGAGGGGTTTAAACGAACAAAATTATAAATGAAAGTGACAGAGAAAAGACACGTTTCCTCCTCTCATCTGAATGCAAACAGAACATCGCGATGGCCTTTTATTAATCCCCTGTTTTATGTTGGGCGACAAAAGTTTGAACGAGTACACGGGCTGTGGGATGGGTAGTGTTGGAGGGGGGGGGGGGGGTAAAACCTCCCCGACTCTCTTATCGCCCCCTTCATGTATTCGTGATGAGGACGCGAAATGGACAATCCGCATGAGGCTTATAAGGGACAATATCGCATGAATTTACATGATATTTCCGGCAAAAAAGAGGGATTCCGCCGGCACAAAGAACCCCACAAAGGCTCATTTTTCGCGAGCGTTTTGCATAGTAATGAGTCGCCAAGGGCAGCCACATTCGCACGCGGCGATCCTTGTCCTTCGTGTGTCCTGCGAGAAAAACTCCTGTTTTTTACTCGAACTGTACAAATTACACGATACAATATGTACAGTTTCTTAAAAAAATGTAAAAATTAAATATCAAAGTATGGATTGCAATGAAATTATTATCTACATGTCAAATCAACTTATTTTATTTTCAATTTAAATTCATTTCTAAAACATTGTTCAAGATTTTCTTCTACTTTTCAAAAGATAAAAAATATTTTAAACTTCGGGGTTAGAAAATATGTTATCCTACTACATTTCCGATAACTAGTTCTTTAGATTGGATTAGTGACACAGGAGATAAATTATTCAACCAGATGAGTTTTTTCGAGGTTGGGGGATTGTTTTAGTTAGCTCTGAGGTCTAACGCTAGGCTGCGCCACGTGACTTTGGGTGTTACCATTCAATTATTTGCTGCCTTGTCTCAATTTACAGGATTACATGACTGCAGGATGAGTTATCTCTTGTGTAACTAATATAATGAAACCGGTTGCTTAAGTTATTTTCAACAATATCACCACTTCCTCTTTTTCAGATAGTTTTACCTGGTTCGAAAATGTGTGGCCTTTGTGATCTTAATTGTGCAAATTAGAGCTCGTGCTACAGAATTAAGTCATAAAAACCCATCAGCAATAATTGTGTACCGTTTGAGCAGTAATTATAATTGTAAATCTTTTGATCATAAATGCAATCATATAGCCCAGGAGCTGAGGGCCACTTTGATTGCATAAGCACACAATTAGTTTTACTTGAAATCAATTGAGAAATTTGCCCTAAGAAAGAAAAACAGTCCCACGCTTACTAAAACCTAAATGATACGTAGAAGCCGAAAGCCAATGTTCTTTGTTTAGATACACAACTTTGGGTTTCTTGAAATCTGTAGAGCAATTTGCCATAAGACAGAGATCGATCGGCAGCTGCGCTAGTTTTGGACGACGTCAAAATGGTAGAGCATCGAAAGGGTTAAAATATTAAACGATAACTTTAATAAATAAGATCATGTTTCTTTTACATACTTAATATTTTATTGCGTCTTTCAAACTCTTTACCTGGTAGTCTGTAATTTGTGGAAGAAATATGAGAATAATGATTTACATATACATATAAATGATTTACATATAAATTCACATGTTTAACCCATTTCGACCCCTACCGAATTATCACTGCTAAAGGTTGTTTTATTTCTTAGAAATTACCCCTTATTGATATTCAAGAAAAATCGGGCTGTGCGCTTATATAGTGCAAACTGTTTTTCAGCTCCAGGACTATTTATTAGATAAACCTTTTTAGAACCCCCCATAGAAATTAAACACTAACAAAATTTATTATTTTTAAATTCTTTAGTAAATATAACTACCATGTATCAGAACGTTCAAACGTCCTGGGAACGCCATATGGTAGCTCGAACAAAGAGCTTGTTTGCAGATTAATTTGACACACCTTTAAGAAAGAAAGTGAACTCTGCTGTAAACACAGTCAAGGTAGTTGTACCCATTCATTTATCGCTCACCACGCCCCGCGCTGCACTCGTGTTTACATTAGAATGGCAAATCTGAACGGACAACCTAGTCCCACTTATTCCAACAAGAGCAATGATAGACAGCTTTGCATTCCAATTAATTCTATTGCAGCCTTAAGCTCCGGCTAGGGGAGTGGAATGGCTGGCCATTAAGTAGGAACAGATATTGTGCATTCTCTCCGAAAACTATATATTTTTGAGGCAGTTTTCTAAACTTTACTTTCTAAATTAAGTGTTTCTTTCCAGGTTACGTGTTAGAGAGGGCTTCTTAGCCCTAAATCCGCCTGGTAAAATAAGACATTCTTTACTTTTTGACGTGACAACGTCTTAAATTAGGTTGCGGCTCGGAGTCACTCATGAAAAAGTGTAACGCCCGGTAACGTTACGATGCCCGTCCAGTGGGTCCGCCGCACGGGATCCGCACGGGATAAAGCAGATAACTGTGGGTCCGCCGCACGGGATAAAGCAGATAACTATGTTTATTCGTGAAAATGTGGAGTGCTTAGATTCGTCATTTACAACAACTACAACAATAAAGGTAAATAATTGTACACTGATATTTCATTATCGTAAACTATGATTGATTGATTAATTGTTAGATTGACACAACAGTTGAGAAACTGAGTTTATAGGTTATGTCATACTATTGACAAATGTTGATAGTGTTAAGTAAATTATTAGTTTAAATCACTCTGCAATCAATCGTAATTCAGTCGATTGAGAAGAAACAGCGCGTATTGCTAGTCAAACATTTAAAATAACAAATTATAACCTCTAACCTGTCATAACAGTGCGACCAAACAAACGAACTAAACGGACCAATCACCACGCGCGGAGTTAGAATTTAACTGTGTTTAGCAAGAATTTCAAATTCCAATTTTAGTAAATGTTTTATTCAACTTTACCATTTACAATAACAAATTTTAATTAATTTCAAATTATGTACAATGTTTTAGTAAACAAAAATATATTTCTATAGTTAAAATTTGTGCAATTCTTATTTTCATTCAATTCCTTGTTCCTATTGTGCAATTTAATAATATTCATATCAATAAATATTCTACCGAGAAAAAGACGTTGTCACGTAAAATCTTCACCCGTAAAACCGACTTTACAGGCAACCATAATTTTTTTTTTAAATCGTTTATACATCTCATTAGATTCAAATTTAATTAAATTAAATTAAACAATATTTTTTTCTTTAAAATTAATTTTGTCACAGATATATTAACAGTATGATTAGAAAATATCAAATTTTCTTATGTTTCTCCATATCCCATATTTAAAAAAAGAATTCAGACTATTAATGTTAGTAACAATTTTCAAGCAACAAAAACTACACTTTAAAGTATTTAAAACTGTCCCAAGATTTTAAATTATCTTAATTACGTCACGGTATACAACATTCTAAGTCCTCTCTATTTTTTAAAACGTTAACTAGCTGTCTGATGGGCAATAACGAAAAACTGAGATAATAATAACCTAATGACGTAACACCGTAAGGAATATTACCGTCGAAATGTATTAAATTAATTATTTATATTGTGAAAAATCGTAGAAGGTGGAATAATGTCTTAGTGGCAAAATTTACAGAAAACTGTAGATGACGAGGGAGAGGCTCTTGAATCATGGATTCTAAAAATAATTTTGTTCAGACTTATCAGATTTGTAGTAGAAATACGGAGTGAAAGAAGGATTTGGAAAGAAGAAGAATTGCCAATACCCAGTTACTTCCGCGTTGCAGCCAAGGAGATCCGTAGACATTATATCAAAGGAAAATTTATCGACACTACGGCTACATCCCGTATCACGTTTAACTATCCCTTCCACAATTAGGAGACGTGGTGACGTAACCGTGGATACTGAGAACTGAGCAAGACGTTCTGGAGGTGGTTAGACCAATTAGAAGCAAGCAGCCTGTCATGCACTCATACTCCCAGCAACATGCGCCGTGTGATAGACAGTTTCCTCCAGCTCTATTGTTCTCCTCATGCAAACACCGCAATTACTGCTCCGTCGGATGGTGAAAGCCTGCTACACTCTCACAACCTCCTGAACTCCCAAGATTATACCTCCGCTTCCATCTTCAACCTATCCATGGCACGCCTGCCACGTCTTCGTGAACTCGGGGTCTCCATCGGGCTTTTCTTTCTTTCTTTTTGTTCTCTTAGGACAAGAAGCTTATAAATTTCACTTAGTCCTGTAAGAACCTTATCGCTGCTTCTAGAGTGACAGGATATTTAGGATGGGTAAGGTTAGGGGGTAGGAGCCACCTCCATGAGGAAGAATTAGGGCACTAATCTCAAAGTCATGTCCTCCCCCGGAAGAAGAAGAGGCCAGCTCTGAACCAGCCCTTCCAGTCTAAGCAGGCAGGGGTGGCACACCCTTGTTGAGGCTAGCAAGAACCTCTGATAGTTGGGGAACGAACTCCAACAGTCATCTCCCGCAGTAGACTAGACCTAATGATTTGCCCTTGCACCCCACAATCTCGACATTTGTGGTTAGTCATGTGCTGCTCCTGGACATCCATAGGGTTGCCCAGATTTAAGTGACACATCGGTCTTTGCTGTGCCCGGTGGTAGGTTCAACTGGAAGGTATAAACCAGCCATAACTGATCCCAGCTGGGTCTCCATCGGGCTTAGATTTAACATACTGTGTGATCACAGCATGAACAAAAAAAGTTTCTTAATCGGTGTTATTGAAGGACAACAGGATGGAAATGGAAAAGAAAAGGATTCTTTTAGTCAGCAGTTTGTAATACGAGAATAACAGGTAAAAAGTGTTTCCATACCCATTTTCTCTAAAGTAACCATTAGTTATCCTTGATCCATCCTAAAAATTGGAATTTTGTTTATGAATATCGAAGTATCCGCCTGAACAGAACAAGACTTACCAAACAATCACCGACAAAGTGACTTAATCACATTATTGTGCTCAGCTTGTTTACAAAATTGTTTACCCTGCGATGTTCTCGTTGGCGTACAAAGATTGGCAAGGGATCTGCGCGCGCAGGCCGGCCGGCCGTCTTAAGAGTGGAGAGAGAGGGGCGTCTTTTCCAAAAACATCACAGCCCATCTTTCGGTATTCTCATGACTCAATAGGCAACAACTGGAATATTTACTGATTTATTCAGCTGTCTCATGGTTCTATTCAATTATAAGGTGTCACGACTGTTCAGTTCTTTCAAATCAATCACAGAATGGCAGAATAGTAGGTGAGGTTTTGTGGATGGATAGTAGAGTTTCGGCCGCGCGCTCAGATCTGTACCTTGCTTCGAATCTCTAGGACCTTTTTTTAGAGTTATCGCAAGGATGGAAGAACTATTGGAAGAAGGCCTTGTTGGGTCCTTACAACATATATTTATTTTCCTGCCATAACAATTGTGTTCAACACAAAAAGGTTCAAAATATGTTCCCAATTCGTTAAAGTAATGGTAAAATAGATAAATTGATTTAAAACTACTATTTAAAAAATATTTAATGACTACTCCTCACTAGGAATATATTGAATGCCGTATACTAGCTTTCGCATAGCATGCTTTAATATCCTTGCACTATCGACCTCCGATAAGGTGAGAGCCTGAAGGTTCTATAGAGTTTACTACTACTGCATGTGTCATTAAAAAGGTTATAACAAAATATTGTTACTGATATTCCATATACTCCATGGTTTCATGCTTAAACGTTGTTGATTATATGAAAAAGGGTGTTAGGATACACGCAATAATAAATAAAAAAAATAATAATATGTAACAACTGATAAGGAACACAATTATAGAAGTATCTACTGAATACCTCAAGTAATTTAATAATTAGTGCATGCAAAATTAGTCAAATTGAAACGGGTTCTTTGAACTAAAGAGTGCCGTATCGAGCTTCAACTTGTGCTAAACTGGCTCTATAAAACCTCCAGGGATCCAGTGAATAATTCCTGTACAAGTTGCTGTTCCTGTAAATGGTGAAAAGCTGATGTACTACTGTACTGTGCAGTACGATAATTTTTTCCTGCTCCTTGAATTGTACTGTTGGACATTTCAACTAATATGGAACTCACTACTGTATTGACAATATTGGTTTTTAAAACTGAGCAAGACAATGATTTCTTTGAAAACCGCTAATACACCTGTCCTGTAAGATGTGTTTAAATTTATACAGGTTAACGATAAGATTGATAAAGTTCTTTATTTAGAAGATTTGGGAAGGTATTTTAATTTAAACATGCTATTTACTAAAATTGTAATTACTCATGTATATATCGTAAAAATTCAAATTGTTATTTTAGCCGCTTTTCTTAGCCCTGATGACAAAATCAAGTGATTTCCTCCCTTTTTCCTGTTTACAGGAAGAACTTAAGGCCCCTGAAAGTTTTATTTTTATCGATCCAAAAGGATTCCGCCACCTTAATTACCAGTAAGATATCATTTAATTTTTTATTCATGCCCCGTTGTTTTAGATGACACAACGCGGTGACGAAGAAAGTGCCGACATCGATTTTCGTGTCAGTATCACACTTTCGCCTGTTCTTGTGTGATTTGTGCTTGTGATTCTCGTAATCTTGACTTGTGCTTGGACTTGCATTCTGTGCAGTGAAAACGCCTGGGCTGGACTCCAAGCAGCTTTTTGGTATGTTTGAACCCTTTTCTTTCTCTTCTTTTCTTCTTTCTGTTCTTTATTTTTGTATGTATCAATACCTTCCCCACCTGACGAAGAGGATATATTCCAATTCTCGAAACGTTGTGTAACATATAACGATGGCAAATATTCGAAATCCTGTTATTCTTTCAAACCTTTCATTGTCAGTAACAAACTTTAAACAAAGAATTTTATTTTAATTTCATATTTCTATCAAATTCGCCTTAAAAGTGTATTAGGGTTTTTCGATGGTTAAAGAGAAACATTGTTTTTAGAACACCATAAAAAGATATTAAATGATAAAAGTTACTTAAATGCTTTCCAATAAATCTATACATACTCATCAATGTTTTCGGTGACGTAATACTATGGATCATTCTTGTCCTGAAAGTGTCTTGAAGTGAACAGTATGGACTTCAAGGGAAATGCACTTTATCAAAGTGGAGAGTCTTCAGAAACCGTATATTTATTCTGCCAATAGAGGAGGAAGAGCTATTAATTACGCTTTCACAATCGGCTCAGGGTGAAATTCTTCATCCTGGTTGGTCAGGAATTCTTGAGGATGTGTCAACGTCTAAGAAAAGGTGCCCGACTCCACCATGCCCTTTTTAAGCATGCCGCATAAATGCACGGAATCTACTTTTGTTCGTTTGATGTTGTTATAACGACGCATATTACCTTATAAAAGTAATATTACAGTAAAATTTACAGCGAATTTGAACCTTCAATTCCTTTCTAAACCAATATTAAATATTCGGTCACTGTAAAATTACAGCGAGAAATCATAGTTGTACATACATAAAGAGTCGTTTGGTGTCAACGACAGAAAATAACCATTATCTGTTATTTGTCGTTTAATCATAATAAACTATTTCTTATCCAATATGAAGTCAACATTAAGTACGGGGAGTATTTTATGTTCGAAAGAGGAAGTAGGTAAATTGAGAAAGAAGACACGGGAATGGATGGAAACGTCAGACATCAAAGACGTTATTGGAGTCGTAATTATAAACGCTATTAAAGCCACATGTCGAGTGGTCGTACAGGGAGATATACGCAGTAAGTCTGTCATACTATGACCCACATATACGACGTACGACAGTCGATCGTCGTAACTCCAGGCCGCTGTGACTCTTTCCGCTCTTTATACGGCGTTTCTCAATCCCAGCCCAGTAATACTTTCGCTCGACTCAATGAGGCATTGAATTCACCACATACTCTGAACTCCACTGATTATTTCTTGACTCCAACTAAGGTCATAAAATACGTTTTGGATTCAATATACTTGCTGAGTGCTCTCTAACCAATCTGAAACGACCAGTTAAGAATAATTAAACAAATTATTCAAAAGTCTTTTTTGCAAATGTAGTTGAAGACATTGGTCCAAGAACCTGATGCCATTGAGTTTTATAATGACACTAAAGGTGATGTAAACACTTTTGATGAAAAGTCTCCGAAAACCCAGAAAATAGACTCTGGATTTCTCAGACTCAGTATTTTATATGGGATGGTGAACTGCATTCTCAGTTACTCAAGTCTCAAAAAACAAGGAAAGTATATCAAGGAGAACGTTTTCCAAAGACATAAATTATATGTAGAACTCACTACTCATCGTCTCTTGCAACAACGAATACAAACTAATCTGTCTAGATATTTCTAACACCTTAACGAAGATGTTGCTGTTCCATCAACACTCCCTGTAAAAGAGATTCCCACAGAGCTTGGAGCAAGAAAGGGTTTTGTGATATTTGCCCAAACTAAAAGAGAAGGATAACCCATATTCAGTGTTTTATCTGCACTAAGCATATTTCTTTAGAGTAACGAGGAGAAGTGTGTGTAAAAATGTGAAAGAAAGACTAAATATATTTCAAAAACGTTAGTTTACATTGCAATGTTTTATGTGTAAATTAAAAATAACTCTCGTGTTTAATTATTTTTCCAAGTATAGTCAGACTCTACGCGTTGACATTAACGTGTGGCTTTGGGGCTTTTGCTATTCCAGTCCTTAAACCGTTAATGTCTGTTCATTTAGTCAACATACGTATTTACATTGGAAATATGATAGTGCAATAGTGAAAATTGAAATTAAATAGGAAATTGTATAGTAATGTGTTGATTGTGACGAAATATCTTAATTGCGAATAGAGGCATTGTTTTGAATTTTACAACGAGTCACATTAAAAATATTAGTACCTTTGTATGTTGGATTGTGCAGGATTCAGTTGCTGGCCACAACTTTTTACTTTATATAAAATATGATCTGAGAAAAGATTAGCATTTTTAACCGCTTTGCTACTCCCTCGTTATAGTTTTGGTGGAGATCGAAATGAAAGAGTACCATAAGGGTTTAAAGTAGAAAACAATAATTTTTTTGTTATGCTCAGATCATATTTTTCTTAGCTTAAAACTCTCCACCAAAATTAACTAGGATGATTATCGACTATTCCTTACGGAAAATTTCTCTATCAATAAAATATTCAATAAAACTCAGGATGTGTGCTTATACAATGCAAATTTCATCTTAAATCGTGGGCTATGACTTGATGTAAACTTCATTATTACATTTGATTGACAAAGATATGTTTTTATCAGGCTCTTGTTCTTGGAATGAATTTATCAAAAGATGATAACGGTTTTCTTCAAGGACTCGCGGATTATCACGGAGATAACTGAATACCTTCTGTATGGGTTTAATTAGGCTCGTGTTCTTGGAATTAGATTTTAAAAAGATGATAACGGTTTTCTGCAAGTACTCGCGGATTATCCCGGATATACCGGAATAGCTTGTATAGCGCGACTCCACGCGGCTGTCGAGAGGCCCTAGCGTGCACTAGTAACCAGGCAGCTTATAATCACCCGGACGGGGTAAAATGACAAGATAACCACAACCCGCAATGTAACATTATTGTCAAACCCACGTCAGAGCCGCTCTCACTGCTCCCACGGGCTTTATCATATCCACCAGTCTAATGTTAGCTTTTACCGTATCATCGTGCACGCGAGAGGCATAAGCCAAGCGGCCACGGCACGCAACCGGCCCGGCAAATCGCTCGGTATCGGGAGGAATCTACTAGGGTAATTAAATAGGCAGCGGTATCTAGCGGATATCCTATCATTACACAGTCGTGGGTGGCTGACGTAGACGTCAAACCCTTCCACCGCCACCCGCCACCCTCGTAGTGTAATTGTGCATCTCTACTCGTTATACACCTGCTGCCACGATACATATCTTACACGTGTTCCAGCACGATCGGATCTGTTACACGAGTATTTGATAATTGCTGCGTGAGCACTCCAGTGACCGCTTCCTCTTCAAATCTGTCATCACTTGAGATACGGCGCTCGCCAGCCGTGAAATTTCCCCGGTTTGTGTTGATGAATTATTTATAAAAGGCCCCTCCTTCTGCGGAGACTGGTAATTTATAATGGGCCAAGTATAACTGGTGGTGTTTTTCTTTAATTAACTACAAGTCATAATCACTTTATTATTTCGTACTTAAGCCAATTATATTAACCCACAATAAATTCTATATTATCAACTCCATAATCGTATAAGACACTTGTGCTATAAAACAACAACAAACTTTCAAAAATAAATAACTTTTTATTAATATTCAGTAATAGAAATAATTATTTTTAGTTGTTTATCCTTGCACCACAATAATTGTATTGAAAAAAATTAGAACCGGGATGATAGAACACTCAATTGTATTGTTTATTCTCAAAATGTGTTTAGGTATTGTATTGCAAGTATGATCATTTACTTTCGGTTATCTGTTTACATTGTAAAATTATTCAAATTACGTTTTGTGAAAACAAAAATGAAAAATCAAATTGCGCAATTATTTTTTTATCTAATTCATTCATTTTTATAAGTAGCTTAACCCAAATAGACTTCATAAAATTCAAAGCTTACTTGTTTTACGCGGTGGACATACATTATGTCCTGCTTGGCGAGGTTTTCGGTACACAGTAAAAGTTTCAGTTGGATTTACGTTTTATCCGAATATATACAACGCAAAATAATATCTGTTTATAATAATCTACACAAAATACTTAAGTTGCATAAAATACGTAAGCCTTACTTAATACATTTTTATTAATGAACTTTCGTGTACATTTACACTTTTGTTGCAACATCATCAAACAACATTTTGAGTGTCTTAGTAGTAATTTAGGTTATAACATAAAAAAATGTTTACAGTGTTATAAACACAACGCCAACAAAACAACGCGTGTGGTCTTGTACTAACAGATAGTACACCGGGATTCGACACTCAACATTTGCTCAGTGTTACCTTGAAGGGTGATCTATCAAGGCAAATTACCTCCAATAAAGGCTAAAGTCGTCTAAAAATGTTTGATCTTAAACTATTATTCGAACTTGGGATCATTATCTTCTTTCGCCGTCCGTCCCCTGTAAGTTTTGAATTTATCAAGCATTTATCAAGGCAATAATAACGTGCAGCCAATTTATTGCGTATGATCTAGTACGGCAAGTACATCAAGAATATTCATAGGATTGAAAGGATAAAAAATACGAGAGCATCTGAATGCAGAGTGACAAAGAGGCTGCAGAAAGTATTTGAAATATGCTGCAACAAAAACACTTCATCCTTTCTTATTACGGTACGCATGAGAGATTAATTTAAAGCGTTAATCATTCCAGCCTGAATTATGAACCTTTTTTTGGTTTGCCAGAAAAAAATGGTTTGTGAAATCTTATTATGTTCTTTTGTTTTTAGGTTGAAGCCCTAAATCTGATAAACGCATCTTCCATTGTTGCTTTTATACATATAAAACTAGGAAGTCCGATGACTTTGTCCTTTTTTCGAGATAGACTGTATATCTAGTTAGTCGTAAGGTGTTTGTTCTTTCTTACGGAAGAAAATTGTACTCTTAGATCCAACTTAAGATTTTTAAAAGCTTTTCATTATCAACAGATAGTTGTAACTAAAATAGAAGGTTTTGTTACTGGCAGAACTTTTTTAATCTGACTGGCAAGATGTAGATCTGGCTGCTCATCATTGAATCGAAAAATAACTCCTGAAGGCCGCCATTTTGAAAATGAATTACTTTTTCAAACGGTTTTAAATGATTAGGAATTGTTTTATTTGCTACTTTTATTATAATCTTGTCCTTTAACCCTTTGAGTGCCAAGAGCCGATGTGTTCTGCCCACGGGTATTTCCGAAAAGTGCCGAGAGCCAATTAGATCGGCTTTTCAAAGATGTATTATTCTGTTTCTAAGTAATGACTTAATAGTAGGCCTATTGTACTTAGTCTTATTTTACATTAAGTCAAATAAACAAAGAATATCTTGATTTGATTTTTTACATCTGGTAAAAGTTATTTTCCAAATATGAGAGACTTTTATGTGAGTGCATATTTTCAATATTTTGCACTAATCTATAAAAAAAATCATACTCGGTATTACAGATACTTGGCAAACCCAATAAAATATCCCAAATCACCCCATAAGTGCTGTTGAGGAAAGTGGGTGAGAATGTACGTTGTAATCTCAGGATAGCTACAATCAGCACTTATTGTCAACATATCGCGCCTAGTTTTTTTTATCTACACAGGTAAAAACTAGGTAAGATGCTGCTGGGAATGAAGAAGCAGAATGCCACAGTAGGGGAATCTTCTTACCCCTCCTACTACACCAGTCCCAGTTTCTTTATTCAACTCACGGATCACACATTAATTCGGATTTTAATTATCAGATATCTAATTACAATTTAAAACACATTAGGGTACAAGAAAGAGTTGGTTTTTATCGCGATTACATTTCCTCATCATCAAACCATTGAAAATATTCGGGTATGCATAAATAAAAATGGAGCAAGCGGATTCAAATAGAATTAAATAAAAATATATAGATATTGCATTTTACTAATAAACATGTGAGTGTGTACTATAATATTATTGTAATTATTTTTTTAATATATTTTCCTCGATAGAGGTGTATACTCCTGATTTAGTCATTGTATCCAATACACATCTTCTGCAAGTTCCACCCCTATGAGGAATAAACAAATTTGTTTACTTCTTTTTATGAATTAATGCAATTATGTGCTATAATCACTACCGCTATAAACAAGTCCTTGACCTCTTTAACATTTCTAAACTATTTTATATTTAATAAACTTACATTATAAAGAAACATAACATTTTATTCAGCGATACCCGAGGATCGAAGGAGCAAGGTCAAAGTACTTCGCATCCCTCAAATAATGAACCCTTTGGCAACATGAAGGACGTACTGTAACTACCTCGTCTTCAATCTAATCTTCAGTAAATTTACAGATTTAAAAATATTAAAAATTCCCTTAAACTAAAATATTAAATTAAAGATATATAGATATTGAATTTTACTAATAAACATGTAATTGTGTACTATAATATATTGTAGTTATTTTTTAAATATATTTTCCTCGATAGAGGTGTATACTCCTGATTTTGTCATTGTATCCAATACACATCTTCTGCAAGTTCCACCCCTATTCTATTAAACTACTGAAAACGTTTGTTAATTGCAAAGTTATAAAATGGTCAAAAGGCAGAGTTTCTGATCTTGTGTAAAATTTATCGTTCTGAGATCAGATAAGTTGATTGAAAGATCAATAGTTGTTAAAATTCTTAACAAGTTTTTATACGAGTACTTTAAGGTGAACGTCCTTGTTTTTGGTTCGTCATATATGTTTTTATGTTAAATTAATAGCCGTTTTAGAACAAAGTATTTTCATTCCCTGAATATAGAACAAATAACAAGACTTTTTTATTACACCACGTGGAATTTAAAGAATTTAAAGGACATTTAAGCAATTTGTTTAATTAGGCTCAAATAAAAAGGCTAAATATTAAGATTTGAAATTTTGACAGTAGTTACATAAATTATAGATGGAGTAACTTGCTTTTTATCCATTTACGATGTTGGAAATTAAATTTGTTAATTAAGTATAATTTAAAGAAATGGCATGTTTCGAATATGTATTTTTTAATGAAATTAAATATTTTAGAAATAAAAAAATTGTCACTAAAAGTTGTCTAAATGTTCTACTTTCCTTGCTTTTAAAGTTATTGAAAAAAGTTTGAGTGAAGTTATTTTAAATAGCTATGAGTTTAACATCAATATATTTTTCAAGAACAACATCGATTGGTGAAAAGTTGAACGAGAGTTTCCTCAGAACATCGGATCTTGATTTCAGGGGATCTTCACAGGAACGTGTCAAGTGTTAGATAAGCCGAGTGTAAGTGTAACTGTAGGCAGAGACAGAGACGTAAGAGTAGAGACTTTGCTAATAAGGACACCATTGTCCCGAAGATGTGCTCGATATCCCTGTATCTGATGGCGTCGAGGATCCCAGCTCTTTTATTTTAATACCCCCCACCATCCCCCCACCTGCAATATTATCTTCGCGATTCGTGCTGGGAATCCGAATCGAATAATTAATGATTACGGGGAAATTGGCTCCTCTTTCCGCTGTTCACTAAGTGGGGCCACCCTACTCCCGGACTGGGTTCCGAGCACTAACATCGCTTATTAGTCCCAGGGTGTGGGTCCTTCGCCTGAGCAAATGAAACTTTTTATGCCTCGCTTACCCAAAATCAAAGACAATCAACTTTTATTTTACAGCCACTTTCATTACAGCTCCTTGTAATTCTTTTTGCCCTTATAATCCTGAATGCTTTACATTCGATTTTCGTTCAGAACAGTACAACTAAAGTTGTAGACATAATGCTACTGGGTTAACGTGGTGAAACAGCCTTAGGCTTAACTCCATAAGTACAATATAACATCAACTACAATATTAAACACTTTATTTTCTTATTTTTGATCGTTGAGCTATGGAATACATTCAATTTTAAACATATGATGACAATAAGGCTACGTTCAAACCATTTTAGCCTTTCCGTAACTGCATACTTTTGAGTTTTTAGGTGATAAAGCAGCTTGCAAAAAGGTTTGAGGTGCTTTTGCATAGTCAAAAAATATAAAGAAAATAAAAAAGCGTTTGCAGACGTGTCATGAGTATATTATATCTCCCATAACTCTACAACTAAAAATGGACGATGTATAGGTCTAGTCTATTGCAGGGGACCACTGTTGTAGTTGTCGGGCTCCCTAAGTTTTTAAGGTAGGTGGCCTGGACATAAGGACGTGTTACACCATCCCAATTTGACTTGAAAGACTGGTACTGAGCTGGCCTTCTTTTCATCCAACAAGATATATAGTTTCCGCTATCCTTCCTCATAGATTTCGACTGGAGGCATCCTGTACCTTAGCCATCCTGATTATCTTGTCACTCTGGAAGCAAAACGGAAGGCCCTTTTAGGACTACGTGAAAGAGGAAGAGGTTTATCAGCTTTGCTATCTTGGACCTTTCTATCCCAAAACCAGCAAAATTCTTGGATCAAGAAGGACCTATGCATCAAGACCAAAGACTCTAGGACTCACTGTGGCCTTGCTAGTGTGATGTGTGATTGTGATCCTCGTACTTGTGACTTGTGCTTGGGACTTGCATCCTGTGCAGTGACAACGCCTGGACTGGACTCCAAGCAGCTTTTGGGTATGTTTGAGCCTTTTCCTCCCCTTCTTTACTTCTTTCTGTTCTTTATTTTTGTATGTATTAATACCTCCACCACCTGACGAAGAGGATAGATTCCAATCCTCCAAATCTTTTGGTATGCCTTTTATAACCTATGACGATAGCAAATTTCCGAAATCCTGTTATCATTTCAAACCTTCCATCGTCAATAACAAACTTTAAACAAAAATTGGGAGATTGTTCAATCATTTTCTTCTAATTAAGACTCTTCATTACGACTAGAAACTTTACAAATTGCTTTGTTCGTAAAAATATTTGTTTTATGACCCGAAGTGTTTGAAAATGTTATGTTTGATTGAGTGGGGTGTAAAACGAAGAATGCTGAGATGTGTGGTGATAGGCCCCAGATGACAGCCCCAGGGAGGCCAACAAATGTATCCAGGCTCGCACTCCACATCCTGCTGGATAATGTGTACTAACAGCTTTCAGTGTAAGCATAATGAATTGGTTTTGAGTGAGTCCCCCATAAACGTCAGAGCGAAGGTTTATATGTTGACATGAACGGGCAAGGACCAACTAAACGTCTCCCCGTCTCACCCTCCCCCTCTCCCACCTCTCACCATCCCATACACACTCCTTGAAGCTGTAATGGATTCTAAAATAGGCTTAAACTAAATGATGAGATAACTATGGTGTTGTTGAGTCTTCTTTGGGAGAGATTTACGGTGCATTTTAGAGTGAACTAATTTTACGGATGGTTCTTGGAATAAATCAATGAAACTTGAAGGATCTCACCATGACTTTATGGGGTTTCCATCGTTACCAATCAACCGGTAAGATACAATTCACAATTCTTTGGTGACTTTGTCATGGCAAAATTTAGTAAAAAATTGTACTACATTTTTTACCTGATGAGTTACGTAGTTCAGCTTTGATGTCAATTAAAATTTAAGGTTTTATCATAAATCCTAACAGTTGTTGAGATAAATAAATATTTACCCTGTAAAACTTAGAAGTTAATACTAGCAATTAAATAGTTTTAACAAAACCTTATTATATAATATATCGTATTGAAATCGTATTTATTATTCAATCCTTAGTTAGATTAATAAACAATTTTTTCTGAAATTCATTCAATTTAGTATAATACAAGTCAGTCGTAAAAAGTAATTCAATTTTCTTAATTATGTTGTAATTTAAGATAATATACTAAATAGAAATCGATAATCAGTCATTTCCTTCTTCAGAAATAATCAGTCATTTCTCAAGATAGAGAGGGAAAAGTAGAAATTCTGATCTGCAATTAAACATCCAGAATTTTTGTTCTCCTACTATTTTCTGTTTCTTATATACCAAATTATGTATATCAAAATTATACTTTTTGACGATCAGGTACAACATCCTCTTGATTTCCAAAAATATGTAACACGAACTGAGATCGCTAAGGAACAGATTTATCAGCGTGGACCGTCAAAAAATTATACCAGAAAATCAAATGAGATTTATAGAAGTATTGAAATAATACAACATATTATACATTACTATTAGAAACCCAACATGGCCTTTATTAAATCGTTTAGTTATCCGTCAATTTTTCCTTATGTTCTTAAACTTTTAAGAGAAGGTCCTACAAATTTTAAAATTCATACATAGTTTCTCTTGGTCTTGTGAAGAATGCTATTGATTTGGAATCAAAAACCAAAGGGCATCACAGTCAGTCAATCTGTCTGTGCGACAACCCTTGATAGTAAAATTCTACTTTAAATTGGAACATAGGTCCGAATTTGGACCTCTTCATAAAATAAAGAACCCTTTCATTTTTGGGTTAGCCAAATGGCATTCCGTATGTCTATGCAATAATTCTTTTATTGCAATCTATCGAGTCCAGTATACCAGGTTGCATCGGCTCATTTTCTAGTTTAGAGTTGCATGCAGAAGAGTAAAAGGATGTGATTACGTAGCACACTCAGTTTAAGAATTGATAATTGCTGAAAATATGGAACAATAAAAAAATAGTTTTCTGCTTTGTATTCTTGATGGAAGTCACCAGGTTTTAATAAAGTCATTTTTTATTCTTTCACAATTTTAATTCATTTCAAAAGCGCTTTCGCCGGTTAAGGTATCTACAATTAACGCACAAGCAAATTAACAAAGAACATCAGAAAAAAATCGTGAGATAAATTCTAAATTTAACATCCGCACTGTTTTAAGTCACAATATAATCTAAGAAGCTACTTAACAAAATTAAAACAAACAACTGGAAACCAAGAATGTAGGCCTGATATATGAATTTGTCTATGGATACAAAAATACTTCTATCGGCCAAACATCAAGACCTGTGGAAACGAGGTTAAAAGAACACATTTACAATTATAAAAGAGAAAAGAGTGACAACTATAAAAATTAGTTGAACATGCTATAAAGGAAAATCACCATATAAATTTTAAATCATCATGTGAGAATCTGCCTGGACTACAAGAAACAAAATTGAAGGTGCATGTATGACGGTTTTGAAAGATAAATACATTTCCCAACCTTCCGTATATTTCAGTGACATTTTTCTACCATTAGTAATAGAAAAAATCCATTCAAAAGTTATGAATTGCAAATCATATTTTCCTAATTAATACTTTTATAATTTATTAGTTTTTGGTCTTTACAAATTAGTTTTCAATTTCATTCTATTTTATCATATGTTTTTTTATGTTATACATATGTTTTTCTGTAAACAATAACTAAGGTGCCTTAACCGGCGAAAGCGCTTTTGAAAGAAATTAAAATTGTGGAAGAATAGAAAATTACTTTTTTATTTAAAAAAATAGAACGAAGACACTAATTTTGCGCATTTTGAAGACTGTCCGAGAGGTCAGACATGGCCTTTAATAATAATAATAATAATCTTAATAATAATAACAATAACAACCTTTATTGCATAAACAATCATACAATTGCATAGCATGCGTCAATACTACTATAAATTAAACTAATATAATAATTACAGCACCAACAATAAGGTTTTGGACGTAGCTTTCGACATCACGACTGGGATTTCACTTTCTCGATCAATTATAACATTTCAACTTTTTTCTTCCCAGCGGCCCATTATGACCTCTTCAACTGAGCAAAAACACCTTTGACACCATGAGGTGTTTTAATCGAGATTGAATTGTTTGGAATTATTTAGATGTTTAATACTCTCAGGGAGCTTATTAATTATTTTCAAGCCAATTTGCGATGGCAATTGTTGAAACCCTGTTCTGTGTTGTTCATTTCTGAAGTTGTCCCTGCCTCTCGTCTCGTATTGGTGGACGTCCCTGCCCTGAACCAGTTCGCATTTGAAACGGCAATACAAAGCGACTTCGAAAATATAGAGACAGGGCAAAGTTAAAACGTACCTTATATCTACCTGAGTTGTTTAAGCTCCTACTCAAGAAGCGTGAAGGCGATAATAATATTTACACATTTTCACTTTCTTAGGTTTCAGTATTCTCATTACAAAGACAACCTCAGCCGTTCATTTCTCCGAGGAGTCAGTACAAGGCCGTACTGAATCGAAGTCGAGTTCAATTAGTTTATAAATGAGAACCCTGCGGAACGCCGTAAAAAGTGGCATACCGGAAAGGGGAGCAAAAAATGTAGGCGGCAAAAACAATTTCGATACGTAAGAAAGTGTATCTCACGTCTTTGGGGCCATTACAGATCCAATATTTGCATATATATCGTGGAGGGTGGTGCGACTTTATGTTCTCGATATAAAAAGAAATGAAAAGCAATAAAAGGAGAAAGAGAAATAGGACGATAAACTGCGACAGGAGGCGTCTCCTTGCCATACCTTCCTCCGCTAAAACTAATTTTGCATCATCTCATGCTGCTTCGCCATTCCAACATGTATGTAATGTTCTACATTTGTAATCGATATATGATAATAGTCCAAAGTAGATTTCCTTTCCTGATAAAGAACTCTACGTCTTGTGTTTCTTGAAAATTAATGTTTTTATTAAATAATAATTAACACAGTTTTAAAACAAAATACGATCAATCCAAAATTCAATTTCAAGTATTAATCAACTATATTTATGTTTAAAATGAAGATATGAAAAGGAAACAAGATTTTCTGGATATTGCATCGTTAAGTGTTACAAAAAATCAATAAAACTACGTTTCGATATCTGCAATCTGATCTCTTCTTCAGGTAAATAGCTAACCTAACACATAATAACAAATAGGTCAAAATAAACTTGTTTAATAAAACTGATTGGTCGGCGGTCTGACAGTCGCAGGTGGTTGGTCGGCGAATGCAGACCATTGTGACCTGTATTCTGTAGTTCTGTTTTAATAATTAGTGTTGTGTTGTGTTGTGTTTGTTCTTAAGTGCATGTTTTAGAGTTAGTGAAGTTGACACACAACATGGTGGTTGTGATTCCTGACAGGCGTGTCACAACACTCTGGTATGATTTGTTTATTTCAACCTAGTTTGTAATTAAGTGTTGTGTAATTAGGTTAGTTATTTACCTGAAGAATAGGTCAGATTGTAGATCTCGAAACGTAGTGTTACTGATTTTTTGTATCATTGAACGATGGCAAATATTCGGAAAAAATCCTGTTTCCTTCACAATCCTTCCATCGTCAAAAACAAACTTCAAACAAAGAGGAGATTGCTATATGTTTGTTAATACTTATTACAAAGTTGCTTTCTGTAGTAGATACCAGTAATTCTCTATTACGAATACAAAACTCGTTGCTTATACATTCAGAATCAATGGTTGCTGACGTGACAATGCAACAAATAGTTGTTTAACATTATGGTTTTGATGATCATACAAACCATTGATTGACAATAAAAGAATTCTCAAAATAATTACAATCAAACAATATTTTTTTAAACACACACACACACAGTTATGCATATTATTAAACTTCGAGTATCTTTAAAATTAAAAATTTATTTCGAACTGTAAACTTTTGTTAAGTTGGACAATAGTGAATTCAAGGTTAAGCAAAGTCTTTTTGCTTTTACAAATAATGAATTCTAGGAAAAAGTTGCAAATTGTGACAGAAGTGTACTGTAGAAATATAAAAAATTGTTTACGGTTTTTTGTAAATTCAGTATCAAACCAAGAGTGTAATGTTCTTGGAAAGTGTTACAGCAAACCGGACAACTGCCCCTCAGTCGATGCCCATTTCTGCCCGTGTTGTGTTTCAATCTAGGGGCGTCAGCACACTCGGTGTTTCCCAGATTATATCATGGCCCTCGTCCAGTAGACGTGAGGAGGGCTCGTCCATGTGCTTCCAATCTTTGCTGCAAAACCGATTCATCTGGATGAAAGCGTGCGTTTGTTCAAAATAAAACACATTTGAAAGGCAACTGCATTTTGTATCACAACGTTTTTGAAAAGAAATGTATTATAAAATATGGAAAATAGATTTCGACATCGAATAACCATTCACGTCTACGTACATCAAGCTACACCTATACTAGATTAAGCTAAACATGTGATAAATCAAGCTACGTATATGCTACATCAAGCTACACTTCTGCTACATCAAGGTACCCCTATAATTCAACAAGCTATACCTACGCTATATCAAGCTACACCTATGATACAACAAGCTATACCTACGCTATGTCAAGCTACACCTATGATACATCAAGCTATACCTACGCACCATCAAGTTACACCTATGATACATCAAGCTACACCTATGCTACATCAAGCTACACTTCTGCTACATCAAGGTACACCTATGATACAACAAGCTATATCTACGCTAAATCAAGGTACACCTATGATACAATCAAGCTATACCTATGCTACATCAAGCTTACACCTATGATACATCAAGCTACACCTATGCTACAACAAACTACACTTCTGCTACATCAAAGTACACCTATGATACATCAAGCTACTACCTAAATGCTACACCTATGATACAACAAGCTACACTTCTGCTACATCAAGGTACACCTATGATACAACAAGCTATATCTACGCTAAATCAAGGTACACCTATGATACAACAAGCTATACCTATGCTAAATCAAGCTACCTATGACACATCAAGCTAAACCTACGCTACATCAAGTTACACCTATGATACATCAAGCTACACGCTATGCTACAACAAACTACACTTCTGCTACATCAAGGTACACCTATGATACAACAAGCTATATCTACGCTAAATCAAGCTACACCTATGATACAACAAGCTATACCTACGCTATGTCAAGCTACACCTATGATACATCAAGCTATACCTACGCTATGTCAAGTTACACCTATGATACATCAAACTACACCTATGCTACAACAAGCTACACTATCTGCTACATCAAGGTACACCTATAATACAACAAGCTATACCTACGCTAAATCAAGCTACACCTATGACACACATCAAGCTAAACCTACGCTACATCAAGCTACACCTATGATACATCAAGCTACACCTATGCTACATCAAGCTACACTTCTGCTACATCAAAGTACACATATGATACAACAAGCTATACCTACGCTAAATCAAGCTACACCTATGATACATCAAGCTAAACCTACACTACATCAAGCTACACCTGTGATACAACAGCTATACCTACGTTACATCATTAATGTTGGTCTTATAGTTTTGAAAATGACGATAACAGCATCAATATTAGAGAAATCGATAGCTAAATAAAACTTCATATCATGTTTACAATGAATTTTGATTTTAAATTACAGTAATTCAATTAAAATTAGCTGAAGTGAGTGTTGATACATTCATGCATTATTATTATTTAAGAAGTGAGCCTATCTAAAGATAAAAGAAGTGATCAAAATAATCTATATTTTTGAAACCACTTATGTACCTTTAAAAACTAATCCCATATTGTTTAAATTCTAATTTTATCGTTTTTTTTTTTAATATCAATGTTAAGCTACACAACCATTCACAATAAAATTCACAGGGACCTTGTTTCTTTACAAAGTATCTTACCCTTTAATATCAACGTTTAAACAATAATATTAACATTTCATAGGGAACTTGTTTCTTTACAAAGTATCCTTCCCTTTAATATCAACGTTTAAACAATACCATTCACATTTCATAGGGAACTTGTTTCTTTACAAAGCATCCTTCCTTATAATACCAAAATCAGTTGGGGTTTCCTCCAAAGAGGTATATTTGTACAAACTTGAAGGTCTATATTGTTTGTAGACGGAGAGAAACTAATACAAACAGGTTGTACAGATAAGTCTATGGAAAGGATTCACTTTTGCCAAGATATTCAGTGATAGTAGAAACTGTTAGTTCAGTGCAATCCTGCTAGCCTTCATCAATCAGTCTGCTATTTCCAAAGATCCTCTATTCAAATCGTGCTCTGATTTACATCAACTGATTCTGCGAGCAACACAATGTAAGTAAGAGCCAATCTGCAGGTTCCTTGGCGCCACAGTAAATTCCTAAGCGTTGTTTGTATAGAAATTTGTAAATAAAACAAATGTACTACCCGTATTTACACAGCGTCTTCAGTGCTACTTCCACACATCTCGGGGAACAAAATAACTTATACACCGTTGTGTGTGAGTTTTCGCAGCTAAAAATAGCTACCAAGGAGTTAGTTACACTTGGGGAGAGAGAGCTGGGAATATTAGTAAACAAATTAAATTAAACAATATCCTTTTTAACTTCACATAAAGGGAGAAACAACTGTTGTCCTGTAAACATTCTCAGGGCGCGCCCGCCGCCCTCGGATTGCCCCGTTCTGTCCCACTCCTGTGCCTGTTTACCGCGATGTCTCTGTATATACGGCTTTATGTAGTGTGTGAGCAGATCCACCTGACCTAGTCACTTTGATGATCCCCGTCTATCATACACCCTCTCACCCTCTGAATGTCTCGATCCCGTAGTTAGCTTTCTCGGAAATCAGAAATTTCTGTCAAAAAATTTTAAAAATTAAAAGAAATAAAAATTTAATAAAAAATTTAAAAATTCAAGTTGGTATTTTCATTTTGTAATGTTTTGGTAGTCTGTTTTCAGTTAGAAGGTTGGACATTGATTAAATCTTCAAAGCGTATTTAAAACCAAAACATAGCGTAGTTAGTAGTCCGCCACACCGCGTGTTGGGCAACGATTCATTGTTTATTTCATTTGGCTACATGAATAAATTATTTATTTCCTAAAAAACACAAATATTTAGTACCAAGACAAAATAATATGAGTATTACAAATCTATACTAACATAAAATAAAATTCTGTTATGACAAATCAAATATAATTTTAATAGGAAAATAGGGACCCAAAGGCAAAACCTGATTAGGGATTCCATCAGATAAGTTCATCTTTTAGATAAAGAGTTTATTTGCAGTTGCAGATACTATAGCTATTTATATCTACTAATCCCACAAATTAATTTATTGTTACACTCTATATGCCGTACCAAACATAATTAACGAAACCTAAACTTACCCTTTGTGAATTTAAAAATATGTGTTATATAGCACATTTCAAAATGTCATTTGAGTGTACTGTTTGCTTACAAATTTTGTTCATGATGTTCTCGTTGCCATCTTTGTGTCTTAGAAGGCCAAAAAATGTAAAAATGTTTGATAACACTCAGCCAAAACCCTTGCAGTGATGTAACGTCATCGAACTCGAAGCTGCTTATTATAAAAATGAGTCTTCTTGCTAATTCAAACCTATAGTTCACTTCGATCGGACATCGTGCGTGCAGACAAACAGACGAAAAGGAAATGTTTGCCCTTCGAGTACCAAAAACCGCACGTTCGCTAAAACTCAGCCAAAGTACTACCCAGGCCATCGACATTCATGCACGGTTTAAGCTGATGTAATCGTATTCGGTTGTGATATTTCTGCAATTTTTAATATAATTTGTACTGCTGTCCTTTAAGACGCCTTCCCGAAAGCAGTAAAAATATATAAAGAGTTTTAATATTCCACGATGTGAGTAGATATCTGAAGTAAAATTCAGGTGCATGTTGTAATCGTGCCCTATGACAAATTATCGAAGATAAGTATATGAACTATATAGAGTAACTTGTGTATATGGAAGGTAACTGAAGGTAATAACGTATTTTGACTCATGAAAATTAATTTCCTAAAGTAATGTTTTATTAAAAGGGTCTCAATTACATAATGATATTGCATTAAAAGAGTTTAATTAATATTTTATTAAAACAATTCCCTTAGGCTGTCATGCATATTCTGTAAAAATTAAAATGTTTATCCACAGCAGCTTTTATTGTCATTTATTTGCTAATAAATGTCGATCAATCCTCTAAAAGTATTCAAAAACTCTCAAGGAGTGTAATGGAGTTGTATCTAAATGCTATGACAAAACTTGTCCTATTCGGAACGGATTGTACTACTTTAATACAAGACGCGTTGAACTAAAATAAAAATCGCAATAATACAGAAAAGCAAGGTATGTTCTATACATAGACTGACATTTATTATATGTGTCAGGTTGGTTTTGAGCGTTTCAAGCCAAGAAAAATATGTTCTGCACAAAAAACTAACGTTTAATATTTTTAACCCTTTTGGTACCGTTCCATTTCGACCTTCATCAAAACTGGCGAAGCTGACGATCGATTTAATTTTTAGCAGAGGTAAGACCAGGTTGTGTGCTTGTACTGTGTAAATTGGCTATCAGCTCTTTGACTGGATATGAATCAAATATATATTTCACAAAACGTTGGTTCATCATTTCGCAACTACTATTTCAGATACGTGATATCAGTATTGGATAGTATAATACTTACTATTTCCTATTTGAAAGCGTTGTTTTCTTTTTCCGCCGCTTGTAATGAATACAAAGTTGCAAGACGAGGTGTTAGCGGGAATGTAATGACCGGTGGGGCGCTACCGCCGCCGAGCCCCGGCCCGAACTACCCCATATGCGAGAAACAATGAGATCTTGTTATGGGGATTGAATTATTCACGGCCAGAGTGGACCAGGGAATGATGTCATTAGCCCTCCTTGTCCACCCAATGGGCTTATCCCACCCCTCCGCCGCCCCTCCCCCGCTCGGACCATCATTCTACCTAATATCCCGGTATTTCTTATCCGAAAAGGCGAATAAATTTCTGGAGTTGGGGGAGAATGGCCTTTTCTGCATTATACATCACACGCTCTATTTCCCGATTGAGAGGGTGGTCCTTAGTGGTCCAGGGGAAACTTATTGCTTAAACACTGCTCTGATTGCGCTGGACTCTTTAAACAATGCATTACTCCGTTATAGTTTTCTTATGTTTGGACACAGTATTAAATATTATAGCTGCTTCTTATGGAATATTTTACAAAATCTGATGAACAACTTTGGCATTTTAACCAGTTATACTAAAATTGTTTTATTCTAATTAATTGTCATGCTAAGAAAAAAAAACATTTTCTCTCAAATTCGACTTTTCTAGCAATTGTAAAGAAAGTTTTCCTTTAAACGACCAAAAAGGTAAATTTTTACTTTTCCACTCAAAATATAATTCCGTTTTCCTCTCTAAATCAGATTACATTTTTCGTGAATTACCCTCCATAGTATAGTGTTCAATTTCTAATAGTATTTTACATATCCATTCTGTACTCTGAATTTATTTACATAGTAAATTATGGCCACTAAATTAAGGATTGTAAGACGTCTTTGACACTTTATTTTATTCCACTTTTTTATTACTTGGTATGATAAAAAGTAATGACATTAAATGCTTGATAACTTTTCTTTCTTGCAAACAACCAATTCTTCAACAGAATTCAAATCTTCGGTCGATCCAAGCTCTTATCTCCGTCCATGTGGTCCGCTGCCCCGGATGTTCTTCTAATAGTATTCCGGGTGGTCCAGGATGACCCGTAGACTATTAACCATGACGTCACACTGCCAGGATGTCAACTGAAACAAACAAAATTACAAATTCATCACACGCCGAGTCAACTTTCATCCTGTAACAGATCTTTACAATTAACCTAGACGCTTTCCAACTATTACTGTTGT
Source organism: Homalodisca vitripennis (assembly GCF_021130785.1). NCBI lineage: Eukaryota > Metazoa > Arthropoda > Insecta > Hemiptera > Cicadellidae > Homalodisca > Homalodisca vitripennis. The sequence goes on along the minus strand of NC_060212.1, from coordinate 113,201,075 downwards.
TCTTTGTTTAAAGTTTTTTATTGATGAAAGGTTTGAAAGGATAACAGGATTTCGGATATTTGCCATCGTTTCATGTTACAAAAGTTATAGCACAAAGTTTCGAGGATGGGAATTATCTTCTTAGTCAGGTTGAGGGGGTATTAATACATACAAAAATAAAGAACAGAAAGAAGAAATGAAGAGAAAGAAAACGGTTCAAACGATTTGACAAGTAGCTTTCTGGTATGTTTGAACTCTTTACTTTCCCTTCTTTTCTTATTCCTGTTCTTTATTTGTGTATGTATTAATATCCCCCTCCACCTGACGAAGAGGATAATTCCAATCCTCGAAACGTTGTGTTATACCTTTTGTAACTTATATCGATGGCAAAAGTCCGACGTCCTATTATCCTTTCACTACTGTTGTAATAATAGGTTTTGTGTAAAATAAACTTATTATCAAATAGTTAAGAGTTATTTACCTTCTTAATATGGCATATCCGAACTTTGAGGATCGTTTTTGTCTCTATATTTTAAATTAAGTGACTTTAAAATAGGCAGGTTTCATATACATTTTATAAGTGTATTACTTTTACTATGACATTATTACCACATGTACGCTCGACCCAACACGTCCCCCCCGGCGACCAGTTTGATTTTAAAATCAGCAACTACTTATTTATCCTTCAGTACTCCGCCTTGTGCATTGTGCATTTAAATTAGTGCTAATCTCCATTCAAATAACTTCGGGAAAAATTCGGCATTGGCCGAAATTATTAAGCTGCATTTAAATTTTGTAAAAGTATTCACAATTTTAAACTCATCAATCTATTTTGAAAAACAAATTAAACAAATGGAAATTTCTAGGGGAAAGACTTTTCATTTACAAATTAAATGAGAATTTAATTATTCGTATTTAGAATTTGTATATTTTAGTACCATTGTTATCTTTTCAGAAATATTAAACCGCGGTAGGCAAATCACAATCAGTTTAAAACTACCAACGATTTATGTACAGTTATTATATGCAATAAAATCCCTGTTCCAGCATGACAATATAGTAGGTAACAAGTACTGTGCTGTAAATAAATGGAAATTCCTAAATATTTAAATATTGTGTACTAATAAAAGTGCTATCTAGTAACCGTAGTAGTATTTGACTTTCGCTATAGGAAAGCATTGCCTTTTTAATAAGAAAAGATTTGAATTTGAATTGAAAATAAAGAATGATTGAGTATCAAAAGTATTAACAGTTCCTTCAAAAGAGGGGATTCTATTATTATATATTTATTTTTTTACAATGTTAAAAATAACGTCGGAATTTAAATTAGGAAATAGAATATTGTTATTTATTCTTTGTGGAAATCAACGTAATATATACTCGTTTGCGAACTCTATTTTACACAATACTGGTAGTAGCTCATATTATTCATTTTAAAACATACCAATGACATACTTGTTCACCTATATGACGTGAAACATTTTTACACACAGGGAATATGATATTTTTAATTGACCAGGATGTCTGGCTATAAAGACAGCTAAGACTGAAAAAGCTGAAATGTGTAAAGGCTTTTTTGATCACGTAAAACGGCTAGTATAGGAAGAACGCAAAATATATTGTACCTCACATTGTAACTTTATCCATTGCCCTCCGTGAAACGGGTGTCAATTAATTTTAATAGCTCGGACTCGAATTCACTATAATTCGTTACTTAATGCGTTTAATGAAATTAATCGTAAACTCCGGCACCAGCCAAAACCAGGGTTACAAAAAGCTATAAAAGGGACTTTATGGCTACATGGTATTGTAACCCAGCGTGTCACTTTAGGTTATATGCTGTCATAAACCTGGTTTATGGCTAAAGCGTTTATACAGTTTTGTTAATGTTCATACCGTCCGTGTGTGTAATAAACTGGGTTTAATTGCTCGTTCCAGCAACAGAATTGTCGATCTATTACTTAGACATAGTGGATGTCATAAATAGTCTAGTACATACTCTCTAAACAGTCTACGTTTGAAAGATTACCAAGTTTAACATCGACTGGTTACCACTATTCGATTAATCGCTTGTACAGTGTAGAATCGATAAAAATTAATCGTAAACCAGTGTTAAACGGTGACTAAGATTTGTTCGATTCTTTCCGACCACAAAATAACAATGTGCAAACTCAGTAGAAGTTATTGAGTAACCATTATGTGTAGGTCAATGATTGGGTAGAGGCCTACACTCGTTACTCGGTTGTTTTATCGAATATTTCGATGTTTTATCCGATGGAGCTATTCGATACTACAAATCATTCAACAGCATATGATTTCAACTTATCAGTTATAGTAATTTTAATGTAAACAATAAACAGCAAGAAGTAACTAATATTTTAAGACTATGAAAAAGGTGATGGATATGAGGAAAATATGTCAGATATTTCTCACAAGTGACGAGATTTGTTTATGTTGAAGCCAGATTTGTTTTATGTGGCTTCAACATATGGGGTTGGTTCCTGGTAACCCATGTGGAGAATTCATTCCCCCATTTCAAAAAAGCGGTTACTCATTGGTATCAAGCTGGGCAAGTTAAAAAATTGTAAGGTTTCTTTGATGTCTAAGTCTAAGGCATAGTTGTATTTGTTGTTTTCTAACGTTAGTGTTAAATTTATGTCTTAAAAATTGTAATAAACGAAATTTTTCTTGTTACGGTAATTTATTGTAACTCATATTGTGTACGATGTTTACACATCAAAGTTGGATAATATATCGAATCGTTCGATGAAAACAACCGAATAACGAGTGTAGGCCGATTATTAAAGTCTCCCCCAGTGATTTACAATTACCGACCTCCATTTTCATTGTCTTCAGGAAATATCGATCCGTATTTTAGAACCCCCTGCATCTTCACTGTGTATGTAGCCATAGGGGAAGACCCTATTAATGCCGTGATTACATTGATTGCAGTAATTATTTGGGCCCAGCCGTGTAAAGCTGAGCTTCGCAAGGTGCATTTTAATCACTCAGCAACTTCCATTGTACGTGGAGATAAAATGTTTTGCCATTGGGATTTTGTAATTTTGATCTATATTTGCTGATCTGGGGCTGTGAATGGAATTTAATTATTTCTGAATGTGAATGGGTGGAATGTATTGAATAGCATCTCATCATCGAATTGTGTGTAAGGAATAAAAAACGTTCAAATTGTAAATATCCTTATCATCACACCTTGATAACGATATTGTGTGTAAATACTATTTTCACAAACGAAGAATAAGAGATTGTCAACTATGGATGTGATGAGAACCCACTCATGAAGCTGGTTAAACCTGAACCTGAAGAAGCTTTTTTTTAAGCCACGTGTACCAATGGTTGTTATAAATGGCACGAACATTATGCTTTAGCTTTTTAGCTACTGGTGATTTTTCACCTACCTCATCTTCTTTGGATGGTTCAATGTTTGTAATTAAATATTGGACAAATTGCCTTATAAAACACTCGTTTTATTTTTTTCTGAAAGGATTCATTCAAACATTATCTTTCATGCAGTTCCAAAAAACAAATTAACTTTGATAATTACCACTACCAGCATTAAAAGAACAAATTCCATTTCCTTGAAACGTTTCTTTAGAAGCTGCTTAAAATATAAATTTTATTTCGGCCAAGCATTATCAAATTATCTCTAACGAACTGATAAAAATGTTGGTGCTTATTAAATAACAAATTTTGTTAGTTCATCCCCGTGTTCACACAAGTTGATAAATAATATATTAAATCTTATTTCTTTGGTTAACTTGATATAACGATTATATTAATGTTTGACGATTGGATAAGAGATGCACAATCGGGAAAGGGTGCAAAAGGGCAATTGTGTAATAGTACACATTTTTATAGATTTATACAATAGTAAAAACTCTTTGTCCAAAATATTGTTTCGGTCTAAATTTTAAACCTAAAGACGAAGAATAGACAAATTAATGAATCCATTAGTAATTTTCTAAAATGCAATACAATTTGTATAGTTTATAAAAACATGGTTGATATTTATGAAATTATATATAATTTTATATTTGAAATACAACAGCACAAAGAATGTATGATTTAGTGTATTTTTTACAGATCGCATCGTCAAGTTAGAGGATATTGTTTAATTTTAAAATTTTCAAAAAAACTTTGTACTTAATCTCACCATGGTTTAGCAACTTTTCTTAACGTAATAATAAATAGAGTAGAAAAATACCAGTTTCAAATATCTACGTAACAGTACTAGATTTTATCTACAGAGATAGAGCGTTATCTTGAGATAAGTCCGGTTTCAACGACACGATCCACCTTTTATTACTGGACAAGATGTATTGGTGTAAACATTAACTTACTTTAGAGATTTATAATCTTTATCGAATAATAACAAGTGACAGGTTGTGTTCATTTTTACTTAGTTTCAAAGTAATTATTCGTTGAAATGGAAACAGTAAAAACATTTTATAGTGCGTTTTTTATGTCAAGTGTTTTAAATTGAGAAAAGATTATGGTATTCACACCAACAAATATATTTCCCACGATATATTTTGCTATCCTTTAACCTTTTACTTAACGCATTTCAGACAATAATAAAAAGTTAAAACGTACTGTTATTGTTCTGAAACTCGTTAGTTTTAAATTTCACATGGTAAGTTCTTCTCTTTTTTTGTTTAAAAATCCTCCATATTAAAGATCTATATTATGCAATACATATGTGGTTTAGATGATAAGTATATCGTACTTATCTATGAAAAATGCAGAAGTAACCTGAATTTTTAGTGATGAAACATTGACTTTCAAATCGCCTTCAAAAGTCCTATTGAACAATGAAAATGTATCACAAAATTCTATTGATGCACCATGTTTATTTATGTTTTTGTTTGTTCAAACTGTACTAAAGCTACCTATTAAATTTTTTTCTATTGAGTTCAGAAATATTATAATCCAATAATACAATCAATTATTTGGTACACTCTAACACTGTCGCTAACCCTTTATTTAGACTGTTACAAAAAAGGGGACTATTGATTAATTTTTATCTTAAAGGACTTTCCACTATCGATTTCACATAAATCTACTTTTTAAACTTTGGCTTCAACATACCATGTTTAATAGATAGAAAGTGGGTAACATGTATTTTGGGAAAGCGTTGAAGATCTGTTTTTGTAAATGTGTTGTAGAATGACGTTACGAATACAACATTCCAGATTGGAAAGCCACCTCTAGAAGCGAAGGAAGGCAAAATAGTTCAGAGAGTTTGTTGAAGTGAAAATCAATTGAGTCAGCTGCTGAATTAGAAGCTACCTGCCGTGCCCATGTTTGGAAGAAGTGACATGGTTGTACTTCTGACAGTGTAGAAGTTCATCGGAATACTTGGGTCCAACAACACCGTGCCACGGAAATATCGGGGCGAAAGAACATTCTGATATCCTTAATTTCTCAAGGTAAGCTACGAAAATTAGAAAAATCTGAATATTTTGCTTCATATTTCAGCACTTTGTTGTCTTCTTCTTTGTTGAGGAGTAGAGCATGGGAATTTAATCAACTATGTACGGCTTGAATCTATATCATGATAAGAGTGAGACAAAAGTCACGAAATAAACTCAGCTACAAGCCACTATCAGAAAGTATAACTTGAAATCTTGCATTGATTTATAATATATTCTTCATGATTTACTAAAGTATAGGTTTACATTTTAGGGACATAAATCAGACAACTTTTAATTATTGCTCAATCACAATAAGAAATATGTGTAACTCAAAGACGTAGCTGAAAGAATATACAGCAACAAATAAAAAACGCGTAAATGTTAAATGACTAGTTCTCTACACTGCAGTGTAGAGATAAAAACTTTTCCAAACTTGTCTCTTCGCGCTCTTTTCTCTCTTCTACTTCGAATCTTTAACACGTTTCTGCCACGTTGTTGTCACAACATTTGTAGTTTACACGATTAACATACATCGCTTACTGATATGTTTCACACTTTTACTTTTATCAATTTCTCATTTTTATTGCACAACATGAAATGCTTTTGAACCACTATTAGATGATCTCAGAGTTAATTAGCAATTAGAGACGGTTTCCTACGCATTTGATTTTCTACGCATTTGGAAGCACTGCAAAAACTTCCTCCTGCGTTATTTTACAAACGAGAAAACACATAAGTCTATCTGGAACAACAGTCCATAGCGCGATCCAACAGCCATACCTAGTACTACCATAAACGGGACCTAGTGCAATACTAACCATATTTGTTTATTGGCACTAGTCTAAGAACGTGGAATGTTTAGAACATTTTCCAGGCTAAATAACATTTACAAGGACTATCCACTTCATCACATGGCCCTTAAGTTGTCTCTCAATAAGTTCAGACATCAGGATCATGCCCGATCTATCGGATTAATGCCCAGAGGAAAAAAGATACTCGATCAGAATTCTACAGCTTCAATAAAATGATATTTTGGTACTATGAAATAAAGAGAGTGTGTATCTCGTGGGGTTCTAGTAAGAGAAATAGGAGAGTATCGGTCAGATACAGGACAGAGAAAAGTGTACAATAACAATTTTTGACAATAGAAGGATTGTGAAGGAAACAGTACTTTTTACGGACATTTGCCATCGTTCAGTGATACAACAAAATCAGTACCACTACGTTTCGTGATCTGCAGACAGTAATTTTAATCAACTATTTGTTGCATTATCAAATCAACAACGATTCATTCTGATTGTATAAACAACAAGTTTTATATTCGTAATATGGTATTACTGGTATCCACTTCAGAAAACTATACATAACTTTTATAATAAATATTAACAAACATATTGTAATCTCCTCTATATTTGTAGTTTGTTTTTGACGATGGAAGGATTTGTGAAGGAAACATGATTTTTCCGGACATTTGCCATCGTTCAGTGATACAACAAAATCAGTACCACTACGTTTCGTGATCTGCAGACAGTAATTTTAATCAACTATTTGTTCCATTATCAAATCAACAACGATTCATTCTGATTGTATAAACAACAAGTTTTATATTCGTAATATGGTATTACTGGTATCCACTTCAGAAAACTATACATAACTTTTATAATAAATATTAACAAACATATTGTTATCTCCTCTATGTTTGTAGTTTGTTTTTGACGATGGAAGGATTTGTGAAGGAAACAGGATTTTTCCGGACATTTGCCATCGTTCAGTGATACAACAAAATCAGTACCACTACGTTTCGTGATCTGCAGACAGTAATTTTAATCAACTATTTGTTCCATTATCAAATCAACAACGATTCATTCTGATTGTATAAACAACAAGTTTTATATTCGTAATATGGTATTACTGGTATCCACTTCAGAAAACTATACATAACTTTTATAATAAATATTAACAAACATATTGTAATCTCCTCTATGTTTGTAGTTTGTTTTTGACGATGGAAGGATTTGTGAAGGAAACAGGATTTTTCCGGACATTTGCCATCGTTCAGTGATACAAAAAATCAGTAACATTACGTTTCGAGATCTGCAGTCAGATCTCTTCATCAGGTAAATAACTAACCTAACACATAATTACAAACTAGGTTAAAATAAACAAATCATACCATAGCGTTGTGACACGCGTAAATCAGGATTCACAACCAACATGTTGTTTGTCAAATTCACTAACTCTAAAACATGCAGTTAATTAAAAACACAACACTAATTATTAAAACTGTACTACAGAATACAGGTCACAATATGCCTGCAATAGGTCACAACCACCTACGACTGACCAGAGGCTAGTAGCAAACGGCTAGCAAATAGCAGCTATTTAAATTAGATTCGGGATCTTGGATGATAAACATTTTGTATTCGTCTATACTCTGAGTTATGTTTTAAATGATCATAAAGTATCTAGTATTGCCCGTTTATGATAGTACTAGGTATGGTTGTAGGATCGCTTTTGTGTGTTGGTTTCTTTAATGGCTACGAAGGAGAAAGAGTTTTTAAGAAAGGTAGTGCTTCAAATAGAGCAATCTCCATGGAATGCTTGAAGAAACCATTCTCTAATTTTTTATTTCACTCTGAAATGTAACGATCTATTACTCGATTGGTTGTCCAAAAGCATTTAGATGTTGGGGAATAATAAAAATTGAAAAAGAGCAGAAACTTGTTGATGATTCCGATGCACTGTGAATCGACTCCGATTGACGGATCAAGGACTCAGTGAGTAGCCTGTGTTTGAAGGCCTACAGCACCAGATTCTCCACTGTCCTCTCAAACTCTGTAGACTCTTAGACTGGCATTTTCGGCCTCTGGGCCAGAGAAAGGTCCAGGCGAAGTGCAAGTCACCTCACGGCGCCTGCCGACAACCGAGACTAACCAAGACCTCTCTATCATAGGCTGATATGAAATACTAAATTATTACCGCCCCTTGAATAGCCGCATTGTCCGGTGGAAAGTGTTATAGTGATTATGAGCCGACCGTGCGGAATCTCTTGTCGCGAGATATAATACTCAGCTGGCGAGTTGAGAGCGACTCACTTCACGCACATCTAGCCCCACAATGGGCCCATAAACAGTTCGGATAAAGTTATATAAATTGTCTTTCAGTGACAGGTGGAAAGGGCACTTCATCCATTATCCACCCTGTTTTGAGGTGGCGAATCTGGGCTAGTGTACTAAATAGCGTGATCTCTTAGAAATACGATTAATACGTTATTCAACTTTTGTTATTACTGCTATATTTCGTGTATGTGCATTTTTAGCTGTGCTTCAAAAATTCAAACTATCTATAAAATTATATCTATTTTATCTAAATACCTAAATTATATTTATGTTTTACAATTTGTAATTACATTATATTATTGTTACACGTATGATTTCAAACTTCCAAGCCATTGTATTTGAAATTGTCATCATATATAAAAATATTGCCATCTTATTGAAATGAAGCAATGGTAAAAGAATACAAATTTTCCCAATATTAATTTTATTAATCAAGGCCTTTCAGAATCAATGATTCCATCATCAGGCAACTTCACAAAATTTGTGTTTCGCAATTTCCGAAAGGCCTTGCAAATAATGAAATTAATATTGGAAATTTTGTATTTATTTACCTGTGCTTCATTTCAACTTTTTCCAATTCTCCAAAATTCGTCATATTATTGAAAGATTCATTTGAATAACATTGCACTTAGAGTCGTGTTTGAAAATGGTAATAATTTATTGTAGCCTATAATGCTTATTTCTATCTTACATTCACATTGTGTATTTTACTAATTGGCTTAATGTTTTAGAATATAATACTTATCTGTGGTTAGGCCATTGCAGCAAAGGAGCAATAATATAAAAAAATAAGTTATCTGTAATTCCATTACATGTGTATCATTTGTAGTCGCAGACCTTAGAATGTTATTAGCACACTGTAAATTACCCATTTTATACGTATTGTTATTTCTAAAATCATAAAACTTAATTCATATTGTCTCGTATACGAAAATGCGGTTATTTTCGAAGTATTGTGTTTACTATTTTGTAGCTCCCTAAATCTACAATTTCTCAATAAGTAATTCCTCACATAAGCTACAACCCTACGCCTAAAACCAGAGTAGATTTTACCACATTTTAAATCAGGGAAACCTATTCAAATTGGATGTAATCAGAAAAACAGAGGTTTACTATTACATAAAATAATGATTTAATCCTAAAAGGTTAATATAAAATATTGTTGTCCATTATCTCTACGTTAATGAAAGTGAAGATGGATTAGTTTTCAGTACCAAGTATAAAGTATTCCTCGAGAACGTAGCCAGGAAAACATTTTGGGGGGTCCAGACGACTGATATTTTCCCGTAGAGGATATAGAGTAAGGCTCCATTTGGTTCCATAAGGCTCCTTCCTTACAAAGTTCTTAACCCGTTTCTTTTTTTGAGAACAATCTTTCAACGGTACATGTTAGCAATACTGAATTATTTAAATAGTAAAAATATTTTACTAAAAAAAGTAATTGAAAATTTGGGAGGGGTCGGGTTCCCTTACACCCCCTCGCTGGCTACGTCCTTTCCTGAGGTGCCAGTCTGGTAATATCTAAGAACACTTCAAAACACGTTTAGCGTATTACTAAAATTAATTAAACATTTACTGTAATCTAAGTCGTAAAACATACAATATTCATATTTAGAAACGGTTAAGGTTACGAGGCTAAAACTCTGGACATATGTTTCGTATATAAATAAGCACTTAACTATAAAATTATTTTGTAATATTTCAACCTTGCAGTCATTCAAGATATTTAAATTCAGATTTTTGTACACATGTAGCCTAACTCGTTGTAGGCCCTTTACGTAAAACGAAAACGCAATCAAATTCCAGAACAATAAATTTATAATAATGTTTTTATATAGTTCCACAGACAGAAGCCGATAGAGTTCATGTCTTCAGCTTTGTAGATCATTCAACGTCATACATAAACAACAAATTCCTTTCAATCGAAATGGCACATTTTGTAACAGGAGGGAGTCTTACTCAGTATAATTTCCACGTTGTATTCCGCCTACCTGGCATAATGCATAATACTACCGTTACCAGTAAAAAATCTAAATATACCTGACCTAGCATTCATATTGACATATTCTTGGGTTCTGGTTTGGTATGTAGTCTTTCTTATAATAGAACTGAAGAGTCCTGCTGCAAGAGTTTCTGCCAAATATAATAATCAAGTGTTCAACAGTTGCAGGTTGAGTACTGTCTATCCAACCTACTTGAAAAAATGCTAATAGCCTCGCCCTTAGGTGATTTTCGAAATTTTGTAAAATTTCTTCTTCAATTTCTTTTCCTCCTCGATCATCATCTCGTGTTTTGAACTGCTTGCGATAGGGTCTTGATTACCAGGGAAGTGTTCATGGTAAAGACTTGCGATCCTTGGTTATTTACGCAAATTGATGTTGACCAGTTAGTATAAAATCACTCACATCGAGGAAGAAGACATAATAACTGAAACCGTGTTTAGGAACTGAACAGACTGGCCATGCGATGATTTATGAACAGAAGCATTATTCTAGAACTGCGTAAATTTCCGTGAACCATGGAAGCGGAAGCTACAGGTAACGATAAGTATTCCAGGTAACGTTAACGATCAATGTGCGATAGTGAACCATTCCGCTCGCGTAGACCGTCCAGGTGCGCGCCAGGTTTGGCCTCGGTGGCCATCGACTATTCCGCGGCGAGCTCGTCATAAACTTGCCGTTGTCATGCGCGCAACCACTGCCGATCTGGAAGATCCGATCCTGCCGCAGACATCTATGACAGCTGTTTTTGTCTCCGACAATTCCCTTTCGCGTCGTCCAGCTTTGGCCACAAAAAGAGGGGCTTGTTAGGAAATAAGTGCAGTGCTCTAAAAACAATTAGACTCGATCGATAAAGGCTGTTAGACTTCGCTGAGATGTCGCACGTAACAGTAATGAGAGTGAAAAACAGCGGAGCGGCAACAATGGTTAATCTTAAACGTTCCTTTGACACGCATGATCTCGACAACGGGAGGATTCCCACTGATACGCTCCAGCAGTGAAACTCCACGAAGGGACTGGAAGATAAATTTAAGTCGTTAAAAATAAACGCGGTAGCGACCAGAACAAGCTTCCAAGTTTGATTCCTATTTGTCCGAGGATCTGCTGGAATCCACACATATACGGTTCTGTTGAATCGGAAATATATTGCCATCACAGTTGACGATTCCTGTCTAATACATCGGATACCAAAAGTATAACATTGACCTGAAGCAATTTATGTCTAGAACGTGAGTGAAGGAAGTCTAACTCCTTTTTACTATAAGACTTTTTTATTTTTGTTTTTGATATCGTTAACTATGCCATAAAACGCCTATGGGGCGATAAAGTGACTTACGTTTCAAGTCCGAAAGAATGAGTCACTCACTCAATAAAATAGCCAAAAACAACAACTAATCCTCAATATGTGTTGCATCGCGGTTGTTTTTTTTTAGTTATCTATTTACGGAATCCATACAAACAAATTTTGTATTATGTATGCATTTCGCAAAAGATTATGCTTGAAGATTGGCGAATAAGTTTTTCTTGTTCCTAGGAAAAACTGTAGTGGCTGTGAGATAAAAAGATCAAACGGCAGTACATCAGTCTATTTCTCCGTCTTTGCTATAACTCCTTGATAGAACAGTCTTAGTGTACTGAACTTTGGTACACATGTTCTTCTTTGTCCAAGGATAGAACTATTTATTTTATGGTTAAATATAAAGGAGCAGTCCATCCGTTTATCTGCAGGAGGATTATTTCTCCTTTTTGTGTGGATTAGTGTGTTTTTGTGTTAAGTGTATGCTTATTGTTTGATTTTCCTATGTACATGAAAGAAATGTGGTAATATTTAAATTTTCAGCCAAGAATTTTTATTCCGTACTCTCTTTGATCCAATAATATTTATACCGTACTTTTTTAGCCAAGATTATTTATTCTGTACTCTCTTTTAGCTAAGAATATTTATTCCGTGTTCTCGTGTAATCAAGAATGTTTATTCCGTAATATATTTTAGCTAAGAACATTGATTCCGTACTCTTACTTTAGCTAAGAATGTTAATTCCGTACTCACGTGTAATCAATAATATTTATTCCGTACTCTCTTTTAGCCAAGAATATTTATTCCGTACTGTATTTTAGCCAAGAATACTTTTTGATATTTATACTTTAGTAGCATCAGATTTATTTCAGTAGTAGCACTGAAAAGTATAAAAATGTGGGAATAACATGCAAATTTATAGGCACTAACAACAATTCCAAGATCACATTCAACGTTCAGTGAACTCACCATTGGCTTCGATAAATCACAAATAATCAAAGCGACACTGTCACAAATCAATGCGATCTTTGAAGCATAATATTGCATACAATCAATTCGTTCGGGAAAGAATTCCATTTGGCTGATGTAGGGGGAACAAATGACAACAGCGAAATGTACTCCAGCCCCGTATGACACAGGCTCTATTATTCAAATCGAACTCATGCCAATGCAATTTGTAATGCGCCCTGAATGGGCGTCATACTGGGCAATTTGTCAATCGCATTTCGCCCGAGCCTGCTTTGGCTCGGTGTGCCAGCGTCCCTGTGAATTATGTTACGTGGGGAGGGGGGGAGGTGGAGGCAAGAATAATAGGACTACTGTCGTCCTGAACCTGCCACTTAAATCATTTCTCCTTTCTCTCGATAGGAAACAATTTTATATTTCAAACTTTTCTGAATGATGATTGCAATAGTACAATAGGCCTACACTTAACAATCATGAATGTAACTCCGACAATTGACACAATGGCAAAATTGTTATTAACTGTTCTAAAACTAAACTAAATATTTTACCTGCAGTAAATACAACCAAACTAATAATAGCACTACTGTCGTCCTCAACCTGCCACTTAAATCATCTCTCCTTTCTCCCGATAACAGAAGATGAATTGAACTGAGAAGGAAACCATTGTATATTTCAAACTATGGATTGATGTAACTGTTTTGAATAAGGAGTGCAATAATGCAATAGGCCTACACAATCGTGAAAATAACTCCAACAATTCACACAATGCAAAATTGCAATTGTTATTAACTGTTTCAAAACAAAACTAAAATATTGTAGCTGTAGTAAATAAAAACTATAATTCGATATTGGATGGTTTGGTAATTAGAAATCAAAATTACAAGAATGTAGATAGTGATATGAAATGTTATCATGAGTGTAAAAAAGTGCCGCACGGGCTGGATAATTCCCGAACGATTACAGGTAAAGCAATAAAACTGGGTACATCATTATTCCACCTATAAATCTATTTTTTAAAGTAACTACCATTTTTTATCATGTCATGGGGATGGCCCGCAAGGAGTCGGAAGGATATCTTAAATGAGAGCATAGGTCGAGTAGTACATCAAATTAAAGGTCTTTATTAGTAGAGTACAATGCCGCAAATCCAACCTTTAAGGGTTCACTCTTCAAAAGAATACGCTAGTTTAAAGTTTAAAAAATTTACAATGTAGGTCCTGTTCTGGATGGTTTAATATTCTTGTCTTGGCTCAAGTTAAACTTAGTAAATGAATACTGTACTTAAGAAACGTTTTAAGGTAGTTAGTGACTCTTCAGATCCAATGGAGGATGGTCTACAAGAAGTTCGGCAAAAACATTTAACGTAAGCATAGCTCAAGAAGTACAATATTATAAAGGATTTGTTTAGGATAGATGAATGATAAAGGGAAAATATGGTATTAGTTATTATAATAGAAAGTTCTTATTTTTAGGTCGGGTTTTGGACTTTATGTGATGTAAATCTTACATTACACTTTAAAACGATGCCCATATTTAGCTATGCTCAATAGTGAGGATATGTGAAGTGTGAATCAATTTTAAGATCTTGAAAATATAATCAAATATTTACTTTAGGGATGCAAAATTATTTGCAATTTTACCAAATTTGTTTTACTATTTTAAAGTTTATGTTTATTTTTAATTGACTTTATAACAGTTATATATTCTGTTACTAATTATATTTTAAGTTGAGTATCTTTTCTATTCATTAGCTTTATCTATGTTGTTTTTGATATTTCGCTTGTAATTTCTTAAAACTAACTAAATTGTGTGACCTAAAATTGCTCTTTTCTTAGTGGAATATCAATCTTCTTTGTTCTCAGGTAGAGAGCTACTGGCTTGCTCATTGAATTGAAACGGGGCTTCATCTACTACACAGTAAAGTGGAATCTATTTTGATAGGGAAGGAATAATACACTATTGGTAGTTTAATTCCAAAACCTCGTTCGTAAAAACCGTGTATTGGCTGACAAGAAGTTAAGCAAAAGTCTCTATGTCACTCCTCACAATAGTGTTACAATTATTTTCGTTATAGAAATTCTTTGCCGTACCAACCCTACAACAATCGGAAGAACAAGAACATATGAAGTAGGAAGACAATTTTACTAGCATTGTTAAAATCTTGTATGGATTTGAAGATCTACTACGTCTGTTAAAACCATTGCTATGAAAAAGATAACTTTTGAACTTCCTAATGCAAATTGCATCTATTTAAGGGCAAGTGTAAAAGTTTGATTATTTGTTATTAATTACATACTCTCAATGTAACGAGATAAATAAAATTGTAAAAACCTCCAGTTCATTCAATACGATTATAATTGCCCTCGTAAACTTGTTATTTATTTTACGATGGAATCAATGTTATTATTATGAATTGATAGTAAATACAATTCGAACTATAAGTAAGTGATATGTACTTTTTGGTTAAATTCACTAGTTTGCAACAAGTATATTGTGGACTGTGTATATCTAAATGACATGTTTTACTGTTTCCTGAGCGTGAAGAGTGATCGAACAAAAATAAATCTGTTTTCAGAATCTGACAAGAAACCTGTTAAAATGAACAAGCTCTATTAATTCAAGTCAGATAATTGTGTTATTTATTCTTAGAACATAAATATAAACACACACACACACACACACACACACACACACACACACACACACACACACACACACACACACACACACACACACACACACATCATTAAATTTAAAATAAAGTTATTGATAATTAAAAAATATATTTAATTTAAATAATATTATATGTCAGGTGTAAACAAATCAGATTTATTTACACCTGATTTACACAAGACAGGCTGTTAACATTTCAGTCATGAGTATCAAAGCCACATTAGTATTAAATCACGTGCTGCTAATTTTAAATTATGTAAAGGACGGATAAGTTACATTCATAAGTAGGCGACGCAGAAGAAACTGAATTTACGGCTCTGAAGGTACTGGAAGTATGATTTTGGTACCAAGAAAGGAAGGAAAGCTAAAAATCAAAACTAGCCATGATAAACGCGTGAGTTTATTAAAGGAGAACAGATATTGTTTACAAGTGTACTCTCTCTCTTTCACCAGATAATGTCTAGAACGAAACTAGAGATAATTCCCAATATTCTACCTCTGATACACACGAGAGTTCACAGAAAGCACAATAATCTTGGAGAAACCGAACTTTGCAGTCTGGGTCCAGTGCACAGTAGTGGTGGAAGCCGAGGAAAAGAACCGCTAAGAAGAAAGAGTTAAGAGAAGGTAAACACGGCGAACAGGTGCGATCAGGGGGTTAAAGAAGAGTTCCACTTATTTCCAAGTTTAACTAAAGGCATGTAAATGTTGGCGAGATTTGCTGTCAGGGGTGGTAGTCAGGGGAGGGGAGGGGTTGGCGTCAAAGGGAAATATCAATTGTGATGGCGGACGAACACTGAACAGCCCACCTCCCCCTCTCGCCCACCCCCCCTCACCCGACGACCACCTGACCAAGGTCCACCACGGCTTCGATCGGCGTTACCATGGCAACTCAGTCATTAAGCTATCGCCTTATCATAACCAGCCATCTTTGAATTGTCTCTGCCTCACACCAAGTGAATTCAGTACCCTCCGCCCGCGTGTGGTCCAGATGTATCTTCATGTTCTCTTTACGTGCATCTACTGTACTTGCACTTTCCGTGGAAAATTTGTGTTTTCTTTCACTATTTCAAAATAACAATATATTATGTTTTGATTATTTCATGATTCTGGGATAATGATATAACGATTAGACAAATATATTTTCATTGCCATAGTTGTTTATAATAATTAACGCTTAAAATATTAAGTGATGAATGTTATATTACTACGATAAAAATAATTGACTTTGCGTTAGCAAAGCCTATTAGTCGGGCATATAAATTTAATATCTCCAAATTCTTCATAAGGTACTGTTAGCTTGGTGCAAAATAATTAGCTAATTGTAACGTCACTGCAGCACGCCTACTTTAAAAACTCTTTAACTTTCTTTACATCAGGGGAGTTTGTGCTCCTAACGGACAGTTTTGTAAAATAAAAATATCACATAACCTCAAAAACGTTAGCAATTTCTGTTGTAGATACGTATACGTATTATACTTATAGGCTGAGCGTTAGCGAAGCCTATCACTTGAGGGACTGGAAAATTCCATTTATACCTGTCAGTTGTTTGTACTATTTCTCGAGAACGAACTAACATTTAGACTTTAAATTTTGCACGAACAAAACAACAACAACATCAACATTGACTTCTATGATAGTGCATCTCACTTCATGATATGGCTGAACATTTGCGAACAGTTTTACATTAGTGTGATGGGTAACCGTGATTACAACTAGAAAAACACTAAATAAATAAATTTTTAGTAAACTGAGTAGAATCACATAACGTTTTAACATGTGACATAGTAACATATGTAGTCTAACTATAGATCTTGTTTGCGCATGTGTTTTTGCCTATTCATATCTTGTAATAATTACTAATTTCATTTTATAATCCCCTTAGCTACTTTAATGTTGGGAAACTGCGTATGTGGAATCACATATATTCGGAGGGAAGATGTCAAGATGTCTATCTAATGTCAACAGAAATGTTTTATGTTTTCCATACTTTAAACTAAGGAATTATTGCAAAATCTATTGCATCCTTAAGTTCATTTTAAAAATTAAACTATATAAGTAATCCCGAAAAATTGTATTATTAATATCTATGTACAATAGGAATTACCTTTTGGACATCGATAATGTACCTTTTGAGTAATGTTTAGTTATAGATACGGCTTTTCAGCTCCTGCATTGTATTGTTGAAATTCATTGTTGTCCTTGAAATTAAATTTACTTAAGTGAAGTTGGAAAGAGAAACTCGAATCCTTTCAACAATCTGTTATAGCGTGTATTGTGTGATAAGTACAAATGTAGAAGTATGCCACTTCACATTTAGTAATAGGCTTTGCTGAGGCTGCATACAAAATTTCAAATATATAGCTATACAGCTCATTTCATTCTCAAGGTGGATTCAACGACGCTCAGCCAAACTCCATGGTTGGGTAATACATCATCATAGATTCCACTATTGTCGGAGTATAGATGAAATTTCATGAAAAATTTCAAGTCTGCAGATGAAATCTTTGTCAAAATATCTTTCTACATGATATATTTAGATTTTTGTCTATAAAATAGAATTTTATGTCAGTGTTTAATTAATAACAGTCTACTCAACGATTCCCCGTCAAATTATATTGTATGAGTTAGAATAGTACTTTATATTTCACTTGTCTGCATCTCTTAGGCTATGTGTTTATTGAGTTTGTTTACAAGCTATTTATCCTGCTATTGTCTCGTTACAATCATGGTTACCGATCAGACCGATCGAAAAATATTCGCTGACGCTCAGCCAAATCTCATGGAGTGACATGCACCACCATCGAGCTCACCGTTCCTCATATAGAAATGAAGCTTCATCCCAATTCGTCTAGAGGTCAGTTCGTTTTCTAGATATCGTGAAGACAAACATACAGAGATACAGAAATTAGATTTTTTTTCCCGCCCCATGAATGATAGGCTTCGCTAAAGCTCAGCCAATTAAATAGAATAGCGCTACCTGATTGGCGGGAGCTGGGCCTGGTTACGTAATAAACAATTTAGTATGCAGTCAGCTTCTTGTTGAAACATTCTCCTTGCGAGACTTCTGTAGTTAAAATATGTTAAATTATTTCTATTTTTTCCGTTGTTATAAATCTTCAAAAGCAATATTATTCTGAAATAGTCGATGACCAAGAATCCCTAAGAAAATTCGATCTACTAGAAAAGTGAGTACTGCAAATATATATGTACGAATTTCATACATATTCGTAATTTGGCCCCAAGAAATATAATACGATAGACTAAATATTGGAAACATTGAATAAATCAAATCGTAAGGACTTTGAAGGTTCTTTATATAATTTTGATCAGAAGAACAATATTATTTCTAATTTCAGACATTGCCAAAGAAGGGGTTGTGATGAACAATAAAATAATAACCTTATAAATTATTTCATACTTCTCACAAATCAAATCAGCCTGACACTATGTGACTAGTGTATGTGTTAGGTACTGTATGTGTTTGTAAAGACGGCAAGGGTAATGAAGCGAGTCTCGAACCCGAGACCCATTGATGGAGCCACAAATACTCAGACACCTGCGGCTGCCAACCCGTCGTCACCTCTATTGTCTCGGTATTAATTACAAACACCCATTAAACTCGGCCACATTACAAACAATGTGTGTATTTCTGTGCGCCGCGATTGACAAATAGCACGTCACGTGGTCTGTCTCATGGAGTCGCGCGCGTCTGCTGGAAGTTGTGCTTGTGCGACTGCTCTGGTTACCATTTTCGTGGGATTACGGAAACTGGTAATTCGTGACAGCATTAATTGCAAGCAATTTGTTTGTAATTTAACCTTCACCAAAGGTGTGCTATTCTTTAGAATACTTTGTAAAATTACAAATGACATACACAGTTTATGACCCAGTGCTATTGGCTGAGCGTTAGCGAAGCCTATAATTCAAGAGGCTGAAAAATGTAATTTCGGTCTGCCCACATGATATCTCGAAGTCGAACTGACCTACAGACTGGGAATTGTGCATGAAGCTTCTTTTCTACATGAGAAACTCTGAGTTCGATGATGGGGTATGTTAATCCATTGGATTTGGCCCAGAGGAGGTAATCATTTTTATATTGATCTTAATGACTTGAGTGCTACCGATTCTTATCACTCTTGGGGCTGGGAAAATTTCATTTCTTGTGGTCTACCTGTCTGCCCAATATCTCGAAAACCAGTTCATCTGTAGACTTGAAATTTTGCATGAAGCTGCATTATTGAACATGCAACACATACAGAGCATAAGTGAACATTTTTACATTGGAGGAATGGGTATCATTGTTGGAAACGATACAATGGGAGCATAAATAAATTTGCAAATGGGTTGAGTAGAATTATATGAGATTTTAACATGTGATGTTTTTTTTTCATTTAGTAAAACAAAACATATAATAGAGTGGAAAGTTAATATTGAAGGTCGTCGTTGAATTTCAGCGCACTATTTATTGCGCTGTGTTGCCCGGCTTACTTCGCAGGAAGTTTTATTATTTGAAAGCTACGATGAAACCTATTTTAATGAATGACCAGTGAATGTATGATATGGCAAGATATCTCGGGTAAGATTTCATTCTGTACGGGTATAATTTTGCACCGAAATTCATTTACAAATAGACAAATGTATGGAATTTTGCTTAGCATAAATTTCTTTTTTTGTATGAAAAACTGTCGATCTATCCACATGCAGGCTATCTTGATAATGAAACTAGACGTGTAATATTTTGCATTTAAACATTTGAAATAGGATTGCTAATTGGTATAATTATCGCTTTTATAGTCAAAGCTAATTTCATGAAAATGTATTCTGAAAAGCAACAAAGGCTGTTATGAATATTTTTGAAACAGGCGCATGCTAAATCATAGTAATTTGTGTCAAAGCATTTCCGCATTTAACATTTAGTTAGAAATACAATGTTTATCCTAAAAAAACAACCAACTCAAAGTCGCAAGAAACGATAAGATAAAATAAAGATAATAAAGTGCACAGACGCTAGTAATAAGCTTAACAGTTGTCAGTGAAAGGTACAACATTTAAAGAAGAATAACATTATAATATGATAAATGTAAAAGAAAAAATATTAAAATAAGACAGTTTGTCACTATTTGTGCAAGAGTCGTTTTGAGTTACAAAATAATTAATGTTTAAATACCGCCTTTTTAAATAGTTTTACCTTAAGAAGTTTTCATCACAACCAATATATTTTTTTGTTTGAAGGAGAAACACAACCTTTAATGCCACTTTAATAATGTGTAGACTGGGTGTAGTTCTTGGTCTTTATAATTAATTTGTAGCGACTGTAAGAAAATCAATAAAAACTGGATAGTGAATACAATTTTTGTAACTACCATATCTGGACAGGTTGCACAGGGTTAGTCCTGTAGATTATGTACATACCATTACTCTCACGTTTCTTCACTTCCTTTTACAATCCTTTTCTCGAATTCAATCAGTTTTGGTTGCAGTTAACGTAAAAAATTGTTATTTTTACAAATTTTCAATTGTGACTCTCAATTCTTAACTTTGCTAAAACTCACATTACGCTTGATGATACACCCCCTGTATGAACATCATATCGTGTATTTATTTCTCTACGAAAACTACACATTATTTCTAATTGGACCTATATTTAAGGCTCACTAACGAGTATGTGCTCAGTTCAGTCGAATAAATAAATACATAGGAACTAAAATTTGAAGAAACTGTAATGTTTACTGTAATCGTTTTTGAGACAAAGACTAGTTAAGTGCTCAGAGAGTTTTGCACACTTGGAAGCACCTGTGTGATCTGCCTGCTATATATTATAAATACGTTAGTTTATGATAAGGAATAGGTAGTTTAAATGGGTGCTTCCGAATCAAGAATGTTTGCTCACAGTTCCAAGACAGGTTGACCAGTTGCAAGCATATTATCTTTATAGATAAGATAAGACAGTTGGTACTGACAGTTTTACTGATAGTAAAACTTGTTACTAGTCGCTACAGTGTTAAATAGTGTATGAAACTGTTTATCTTTAAATAACCTTGTAGAACAGCTTACGTTTTGTAGTCTCGATCGAATTAACCTACATTACAGGTAATGTGAATAGATAAATGATAGATTAATCTAAAACAATGCCTCACTTACTGTTTTGCTTAACGTTTAAACGTTACGTGTGTCAGACAAATGCATCAAGACTGACAAAGTCTTTTGTGGAGTTTACTGGCTGGGGATTGTAGTGTCGAGGGGGTGGGGGAGGTGGAATTAAGCTTCACGCGTATCCAATTATAACTTTAGAAACGAAATTTCTCATTTCAGAACAATTAAGCGGCATATTATAGTTACTGAGCCGGAGCAGTTATACGCGATACGGCGGGCGTCTTCACAAATTATACTTCTGGGGACATTAATTATGTGGGGTTGGTACCACTGTCTCTGTCTTGGAGGTAAACTTCTGTCTTAAATTAATTCCCCACCCCAGCAGTGAAGTCCTTCCCTAATCTCCAATATGATTAATGTTTCCATTGATTATATTATTGGCGCCCGCCTTGTTTCTAATTACTTAGTCTCTGTTAGCGCTTATCAATTTAATTTTGTCGAGCGAGTACTTTAAAGTGAGAGGCTCTTAATTATTTATGGAAAGTAATTTATTCTCCGTTGGGATTTTTTCCTCCTTGCCATTTCCAAGGTCCATATCCAACACTGAGGAACCTTGCAAGACCAAGAGGGCATTACATCCGTAGCGTGAATTCATCTTCTTATTTTTGTGAAGTTTGTTCTTTACGATGGAAGGATTGTGAAGGAAACAGGAGTTTTCCGGACATTTGCCATCGTTCAATGATACAAAAAAATCAGTAACACTACGTTTCGAGATCTGCTATCTGACCTCTTCTCCAGGTAAATAACTAACCTAACACATATTACAAACTAAAACATGCACTTAATAAAAAAACTAAACACAACACTAGTATTAAAACTGAACAATAAAGGTTAGAATACGTCTGCATTCGTCGACCAACCACCTACGACTGATAATCTTGCCCACATTTAGGTTAAACGAAACAGTTACACGTTTAACCTATAAGGACGTTTTGTAAGAAATACATCAGAAAATATGGTTACTAACACTGTTTGATCTGTTCTTGTGAAAGTTAATTTTTTTTATTTTGCCTTTCTTATTTATACCCTTACCACCCACGTTTTCTTTTTTTATTTTCAACTCGTGTATTTTTTGAAGTTTCAATTGATTATTTTCAAAGTAAAGCATGTTTTTACTTATAATTCTGGGCATGAATCGTCTTTACTTCGACAAAACCAAAAGCTCCCGTAAGCCGGCTTAAGTTCATTGGCTCAACGCGGCTAAATGAAACAAATGTCTTGCGAAACTTTATTTTTAATCGGCGAAACAGTTTAAATGAAGACACATGGCGAAGGAGGAACTTGAGAAGAAAGCAGTATCAGGTTGTAATTTATTAGTCTGGAGTGTTCTGACACTGTGTTGATTATAACTAATAGTGGAGCCGATCGTCCGATCTGATCAAAGACCCCCAAACACGTGTTAATCATCACCGCACTGCTGCCGTCATCGAGTTAGTAACGCTATACACTAGATGTCTCTGGAGCTACTCTTTTGATTCGGTTTTTATCGAAGAACGCCTTTATTATACCAGATGCTCTACGAAAAGATGTGTTGTTTACATTCTCTCTCACTAGCCCATTCCCCTTTGCATTCTAAAGATGTCATAAACACTTTGTAAATGAGGTTCCATAAATCAAATTAAAGTTGCCAGAACAAATGTTACGCCTTTGTTCAGGACCCAACAGAACTTGAATTGAAATCATGTATTTGTCTTTCCCTCTGCCCGTTTGTACCATAACTACTCTCGATAGAAAGGTCTTAGAGATTTTAAACTTGGTACATACATTACCCTTGGTTCAAGGAAGGTCGATGTTTATTTTAAACTCAGAATTCGGTCCGTCTGTCTGTCTGTCCGTCTTGCCATAACTACTCTCGGTAGAAAGGTCGTAGAGATTTTAAACTTGGTACATGTATTACGCTTAGTACAAGGAAGGTTGCTATTTATTTTAAACTCAAAGTTCAGTCTGTCTGTCTGTCCGTCTTGCCACAACTACTCTCGATAGAAAAGTCGTAGAGATTTTAAACTTGGTACATGCATTACGCTTAGTCCAAGGAATGTTGCTATTTATTTTAAACTCAAAGTTCAGTCGTCTGTCTGTCTGTCCGTCTTGCCATAACTACTCTCGATAGAAAGGTCGTAGAGATTTTAAACTTGGTACATACGTTACCCTTGGTCCAAGGAAGGTCGCTATTTATTTAAAATCTGTCCGTATGTCTGTCTGTCCGTCTTGTGACAACTCTTGATGGAACAGTCCTAGACACTTGAACCATTCATTGCATATACCTTAATTTTGGTGTAAGGAAGAACCCTTTTGAATTTAGGGTCCAAAGGCCTTAGGGCACATCTGTCTGTCCGTATGTAGGACAACTCATGATAAAAAGGTCGTAGATATTTGAAACTAGGCACATAGGTTCCTCTTGTTCCAAATATGAACCCAATTGATTTTAGGGTCAACAGGTATAAAGGTAGTACATATGTCTGTCCGTATGTGGGACAACTCATGATAAAAAGGTCGTAGAGACTTGAAACTAGGCACATAGGTTCCTCTTGTTCCAAATATGAACCCAATTGATTTTAGGGTCAACAGGTATAAAGGTAGTACATATGTCTGTCCGTATGTGGGACAACTCATGATAAAAAGGTCGTAGAGACTTGAAACTTGGTACATAGGTTCCTCTTGTTCCAAAGATGAACCCAATTGATTCTAGTGACAAAAGAAGAAGCCTATTGATTTTTTAATAGGCTTGACAGTACGTCTGTCTGTCTTTGACCCTCTGTACGATAACTCTTGAAAGCCTCATTACTCTTAGAGATTTTAGTTTAATTTGCTCTATTGGTGTATAAAAAAGGTTTCTGTATAGAAATATATATATTTTATATTACGCTCATTAAACAAATTAAATAGGGTAAATTATATTATAATCGAACTGCAATTTCAGTTAAAACAACTATTATATAATATAAATTTTACGATCTAATTTTAATTTAATTTTCTTGACTGTACCGTCAGTATTCTTTGAGTCTTCTAAATGTTTACAGTAGAGCATAAAGCGAAGTGTTTTGTTTTGTTTTTTTTTTGTTTTTTTTTTTTTTTTTTTTTTGGAAAAAGTTGTTTTAATATCCTTAAGTGAATAATAGTCTTAGATGGTGTAGGAACAGGATTTCAGACATTTGTTGTGTCAGGTATATCATCTTACACACAAAAATAACGAACAGATGTATTAATACTTCCCCCACCTGACGAAGAGGATAGATTTCAATCCACGAAACGTTGTGTTATACCTTTCATAACCTATAACGATGGCAAATTTCCTAAGTCCTGTTATCCTATCTAACCTTCCATCGTCAATAACGAACTTTAAAGAAAGGGGTGTACTAACATTTGTAGTGTTGAGAAAACGTAACGAAATGAATGTGGTTTTTATTTGAATCAGGAATATTAGTATATGTGAATGTCCAGCATCTAAAGAGGAAATTGTTTACGTTGCATATAGGCGAGCTAACAAGACAGTTATTAATAATCTCTGAGAAACTGTAGTAGATTCTTTATTACGAATAATAAACGAATAGAATCAAATTTTATAAAAGGCCGAAGTAGATACTGAAATACTCTTTAACCCACAAAATTAACAATACTGTTACGTAAATTCCAGCTAAATTTTATTTATAAAATACCGCACATAGTGTGTAATAAAAACTAGATAGGTTGTTTTAAAATATTTTTGCTTAGCAACATCGTTATGGGTCTGTAATCGCTCACAGACGAAAACAACTAAACACAGAGAAAAGCATTTTAACACCTATAGAATGACATAATAACGGGACTCTGCCAGCTAAGGGTAGAAAGGGCCCAGTGACATGAAACCAGATGCCAGATATCCTCAGTGGTTACATTCCTACCCGAGTCCAGTGGGGCGGACGGGATGGTTTTGACAGGTTGCAACTCTTTGGAGGCCGTAAGCCGAGAGAGCCCGCACCTCTGGCGCAGGTGGGTCGGCGGGCTTTGGTCGCCGGTAGCCCGGAAACCGCGCCTTTATCACAGCATTGTCGCCAGAATTGTCATTTCATTATGTAGCGATCCCGGGACAATGTGGGGCCACGGTCCGATGGTAAATACTCGCCTTAGATCTGCGGGCTGCAGAAAGAACCTTGATCTGTCGGTGTCAAAATATGGCAAAGGATGTTTGCAGCTCCGTCCTCTCCTTGGATGTCACTCGCCGACGGTCAAGCTAAGCCTGTTACGTCCGCGAAATTGGGACTCGGGACTGTCCGAAGACGGGACACCGCAGCGGTCAACAACATGTAAATTGTTAGGCCCCGACAATAAAGGAAGACTCCAACATTGGTTACCTTGCTGACATACAGTAAGTGTATACCTTAAATGCAATTCTTTGTGAAGGATTGTGAAGGAAACAGGATTTTCCGGACATTTGCCATCGTTCAGTGATGCAAAAAATCACTACGTTTTGATATCTGCAATCTGATCTCTTCTTCAGGTAAATAACTAACACATAGTTACAAACTAGGTTAAAATAAACAATTAAATTAAATTAAATATGAGTTATTTCCATAATTTGTATGTTTATACAGAGTACGCAAACATTAAACAAAAAATTGTAACAGTAGCCTATGCGTAGGCTAGAAACGTCATCCTTCATAGAAATTAATTATAGTTTATTTGTATTGTCAAGTATAGAGTCAAACTAAACAGCAATAAAATAAAGCTATCCTTGTTTGAAGTTTGTTATTGGCGATAGAAATATTGTGAAGGAAACAGAATTTTTCCGGAAATTTGCCCTTGTTCAGTGATACAAAAAATCACTACGTTTCGAGATCTACAATCTGGTCTCTTCTTCAGTTAAATAACTAACACAAAATTACAAACAAGATTAAATTAGACAAATCATACCAGAGCGTTGTGACACGCGTAGGTCAGGAATCACAACCACCAATTATGCGTTAGGTTAGTTATTTACTAACATTTACCTGATGAAGATATCAGATTGCAGATCTCGAAACGTAGTGATTATTTGTATCACTGAACGATGGCAAGCGTCCCAAAAATGTTTCCTTCACAATCCTTCCATCGTCAAATACAAACTTCAAACAAATATATTATATACAAAGCAGACGTTTTGGTTGTAGTTAAATTTTGTGAATTTATAAAAGTGTTGTCAATGTACACTATTTTAAATATTCAATACTCAAAATTAAAACTATTTAAACATTTATTTATGTTCCTCTGTATTGATTAATCTTAAACAAGCCTCTCTAACAGAGAAAATTAATTAGGAATCGCGGCTACTCACGTTCTTATTGCAGACCTTTCAGTTTTCTCAAATACTTTTCTTTCCGAAAGGAAAACACCCATTGATGCTGGTGACACGCAATGGAAAGTGCAAGGAAAGTGGATGTGTTAACAGGTAACGTTTCCCAATAGAAGTTAACTACAGTATTTAAACGGCGAAAATCACTTGAATATTTTAATAATTGTTGTAAAATTATGACATACCTATATTTTAATACTGTTTTATTAATGGTGCTCCATAGATTCACTAAATGTGTTAGGTTAGTTATTTACCTGAAGAAGAAATCAGATTGTAGATCTCGAATCAAAGCGTTTTTGTATCACTGAGCGATATCAAAGTTCGGAAAATCCTGTTTTCTTCAAGAGACCCATAATATGACCCTGACAAAGATAGTTGCATCTCTTCCAAGTGAACCTCCTGCCGATTGTGCATGGGTAGGCTTCACCTGACTTCGCGACTTGGATGACTCCTGAGGACGGCTCCCGCCGGAGGACAGTCGACCTGTCGAGGATAAGTTGGCGCCAATAAGTCAGCGTGAGGAACGGCCGCGGTCGGTGGAGGAGCGACGCAGAGCTACGCTGGTGGAGACGATGATAATGATAATGATCGTCACACAATGGAGGGTGCGACCAGTAATTAATCCTGAGAGCGATTGAGAGTGAATATGAGATGGAGACAGGTAGACACAAGCCACGTGACCTGAAGGAGAATGGTGTCCATTGGTTGTAAGTTACGTTACTGCAGATTGCAGAGCAGCAGGCGACGTGGAAGAAGATGGGGCCATTCTGTGTGTGTCGACGTTTTAACAACGTATTTAAACGCCCCTTCGATCATTATAGTCAGAATGTTTCAATATATGTTGATTGGTTTACTAAAAATACCAACACAGTTTCATTTTTTGTTTCAAGTTTATTTTTGACGATGGAAAGATAGTGAAGGAAACAGGATTTTTCCGTACATTTGTCATTGTTCAGTGAAACAACAAAAATCAGTGACACTACGTTTCGAGATTTGCAACCTGATCTCTTCTTCAGGTAAATAACTAACTTAATACGTAATTACAAACTACGTTTAATTACACATGTCATATCATAGTGTTGTGACACGCGGAAGTCAGGAATCACAACCACAACTTCACTAACTCTAAAACATGCACTTAATAAAAAACAATACACAACGCTAATTATTAAAACTGAACTACAGAATACAGGTCACAATATGTCTTCAAAATTCCTACGACCATACTATTAGGTTAGTTATTTACCTGAAGAAGAGATCAGATTGCAGATCTCGACACGTAGTGTCACTGATTTTTTGTATCACTGAACGATGGAAATGTTTGGAAAAAAATCTGTTTCCTTCACAGTTTCATTTATTATAACCAATTAATTAATCTACTTTAGAACATACTGATTGTCTTACCTACGGTGGCTTAGTGTGGATAGATGTGTTAATGTGAATAATAATACATAAACTAGTAAATATGCTATTATACTCAAAACATCACTGTAGAGAACATGGTTATCACAGTCACAAAACAGTGTTTTGTTGGTTTAAGATTGAACTAAAACAACTGTGACACATTTAGAGTGTTGGAATCATCTATAAATATGATAAAGATCCCATGTACGAGTGTGTGGTAAAGATTAACCAGTACTTTCTTCAAATGAGTCAGTAAAAAGGGTTGGTGGAAATTGTCCAGGAAAGAGGAAGGCAATATATATGAAATTTGATTGAGGCTCAATATATGGGCTCTATCAGTTGGGGAGATTTAAATCTGTGTAAGAATAAAGTCAAAGTTAAGTTTTGGGTATTTTTAGTTACGCCACACCAAATCACTAAAACTTGTCTATAGGTTTGTATACATTCTGATAATCGATTGTTAGCTCACACCTAATCACTAAAACTTGTCTATAGGTTTGTATACATTTTTATAACTGGTTGTTAGCTCACACCATATCACTCAAACTTGTCTATAGGTTTGTACACATTCTGATAACTGATTGTTAGCCCACACCAAATCACTAAAACTTGTCTATAGGTTTGTATACATTTTTATAATCGATTGTTAGCTCACACCATATCACTAAAACTTGTCTATAGGTTTGTATACATTCTGATAACTGATTCTTAGCTCACACCTAATCACTAAAACTTGTCTATAGGTTTGTATACATTTTTATAACTGGTTGTTAGCTCACACCATATCACTAAAACTGTCTATACGTTTGTACACATTCTAATAACTGATTGTTAGCCCACACCAAATCACTAAAACTTGTCTATAGGTATGTATACATTTTTATAACTGGTTGTTAGCTCACACCATATCACTAAACTGTCTATACGTTTGTACACATTCTAATACTACTTTGCTATGTAAAGTAACAGTCATTTACGTTTAGACCCACTTGATTTTATTCTGTTACTTAAGCATTATCTCTAGGAATATTCATTCGTTGCTACCGAAAGTCGTGCTGTATTCCGTACTGATGGCTGAAGGTATTAGTAGATAAGATAAGATAAGACAGGAACTTTACCTGACCCCATTATTACACAGTGCATTTTTCTTTACCACAGATTATCTTTACCTCATAGATAACGATTACAGTGAGATAGTTTCGTATATAAGGCTTTACAAGGTTTGGTGAGGGCTATCAAAATTTACCTAAAGTTCTATATGCCTTTCAAAGCTGAAGGACGATGACGAAAGTTTTTATGGTCATACGATACAGTGTGTTTGCGTGAAGACAACTGATATATTACTGACCCACTCGAAGTTGTAGACGTGTCAGTCCACAAGAAAATTTTGTAAATGTCCATGCTTTGTAAATATTTACACAAATTATCTACCATACTATCGTAAAATCTTATACGAAAATGAATGAAAATAGGGTGTTTACATGAATCTGAGTTGATAGACTAAAAGATAATCTTCGAAGCACATAAGTTTTTATAACTAACTCGAATGAACTCACAGGTGCCAACAGTTACGTGAAAAACCCTTAAAAACCAATGAACAACTTCGGTACTGTTAAAAGTACTGAAAGACTCACTGGAACTTCAGCCAACTGGAGAAACGAACGTACTTTGTTGCGAAAACAATTCCTGTTATTAAAATATTTAGATACACATTTTGTCGTTCATTTACCTCTAGATAGGAACACTCGTCAAGGACATTAAAATAGTTGTCCTGTAAAACGACGTATGCTCAAACAACAAGTATCGTTAATAAAACAGATCATTTTTGTTTTAGAACCTTCTAAGGGATTTCTAAGAAGTTAAAAAATATTAATAAAAATGGAAAAGTTTTATACGGACAAGAAAGAAATTAAAATAGAGCACTTAGCAGTTGGCGTATTATATGGGTATAATTTTCAGTGCTGGATAACTATTACAACATTGTTAGAGCTCAGATCTCTTATAATAAAAACAGAATATGATTCAATTTACTAAAAACCTTGGGGTTCAGTAAAAGTTACATCAAACTGCATTTTCATGAACGAGTTAATTTGGATCTCCCATATTAAATAATATTTATACATTTACTTTTATTTTACATAATATACCACTGTTCGTAAAGTAAAATTGTGTCTCAAATATATTTCACCTAAAATCATTTTAAGGATTTAATATGTCACTAAACAGCTATTGTGATTTTAAAGTAAAAATAGAACTTCACAGGCAGCATTCTCTATATGAATATCGATGATAAATATATTTCATAATACTGGATAATATAGAACACATGGAACTTAACTTAACTAAACTTAAAAATTCAGTAATAGTAAATAAACATATACTGACAGAAGTTATATCTTGACTGCATTCTAAATATTGTATTTCTTGTAAAAATGTTTATTGAAATCGCTTTTATCTTTTTAGTTGCTCTTTATGAACTGTACAACCGAATAAAATTATTCAAATCACACGATTGTTTGTAAGGATATTTTAATTAATAAATTAATTGCCAACAAATGTGTTCTTTGGCCAAAAAGTGATTTAAGATCAAATAAGCAAACGCAATGTATTACGATGGTTTCAGCCATAATGATAACACTCGTATTTTGTCAGATGTTCAGATTTTGCGCTCTTTATGAACTGTACAACCGAATAAAACCATTCAAATCACACGAGTGTTTGTAACGATATTTTAAATTGCCAACAAACGTTCATCTTCAGTCAAAAAGCCATTTAGGATGAAATGAGCAAATACAATATGTACAAAGATTTCAGCCATATTAATAACGTAGTTTGTCAGATTTTTAGATTTTAGAGGAATATTTATTAACAGAACACTTTAATAAATAGATTTTCCCCGATTGATGACCCTCAAGACTCTTGTGGACCAAGAAATACCGGCAGGGCAGCAATCCTGGCTGGACAAAGGGCTTCCCGATGTGTCGAAGGGGACACTCTCACAAAAGGGGGATTTGACTGACAAAATATGTAGGGCCAACAACACCGCGATGCGGACCGGGGTGGACAGGGGGTGAATCGCAATACCATAGACAGGCGAGTGGCCAATTCATTTCATAATAGCAGCGAGGGTCAAGATATCAGAGATAGGGCCGCACTGCACTCTGGGTAATGGGCCGTCTGTTTCCCACAATGCACCAGTCGTTACATATGTTGTCAACATGCCCTTGTGATCATACGCCGGGTCGTCTATTTGGTGATTGGGACTATTTTAGGGATGCTCTCAATGGAGTGTTCGATACATATCACTATTGAGAGCGTTCTGATATCTTCGCACAATCGGCTGAATATCATTGAGTCGGTATTCTACCGTACATCGTAACTTGTCCCACAACTGTGCTTTAATTACAATTGTGTAATATTTTAATTTCAATTTAATATTGTGTTTTTACACCTTCTGAAAGTGGCTCGGTACTGTTTAAAACATGATTACTGTTTTAACTACGTTAAAACTACGTTACTACGTTAACGTTAGAGATATGATTTATGATTTTAAAATATGAAGAACTAATTTAGAAATTGTTTATTTGGTTTTCATTGAAACTGAAATTCCCCAAAGTGTACATAATTTAAGTGTTATATATTAAACAGTTAGATATTTTAATTAATACAAGCTTCGATTGTATCATTTACTAAAATCTTGTGATTCCTGCACAAAATTAAGCTATTTACATTGTGAGGTAATTTTTATTTTGTGAGACAATTGGAGGCATAAATGTTTTGCGTGTGTTTTGTGAGAAAAGAATTTGTAAATGGTGTTTGTCCTATTTCGTTAACTAGTTACAAACTATAAAAATTCAACCTTCTAAGTAAAGTTTAGAAACAAATTTGTCTACAAAGAATTAAAATTCAAAACTATTATTATATGAGGGCTCTGGATGGAAAACTACTATTCGATACTATGATATTCTGTAAAACAACATTTTGTTATGTTCTCGGTTTGAGTATTGAATTTATAACTGTTTTATTATTGAAACCAAATGTAACTTCGGATTTTAAATCAAAGTTCTGAGAGAACAATGTATAAAGAGTAAAACTTTTCATGAATGCAACCAGTAATGTTAATTAACAAATTTGTATTTATTCGAAAGCAAAAGTATATTTTGTAGCCAGAAAAAACATAAAAGAAATAAATTTAGAGCTTAAAATTTTTAACTAACATCAGTTAATTAAAAATATAAATTTTTTAATCCGATCAATAAATTTAGGTGTTGGTTGGATGGTATTAATATGAAATGTTTTGATGCAAAAGAAGAGAGAAGACGCTGATTTAATTCTAACGAGACACTGGTTTCTGAACCTGCATTACTAAAACCATGTGAGTTGTTTTGTTGAAAAGCTGTTATAATTATTAAACTGTACAACATGCCAAAAAATTAATTTGTATCTTTGTTTACTTTTTATAACATTTGGGAAAGACAGGCTGTTGGTTTGAGTCTCAAAACTATCAAGAAATTACACCCCAAATCCACAATATTCGCGGCATCATATTTCGAACCCACATTTTGTGACATTTTTTCAAACAACTTAGAGCTTAAATGATCTAAATTAATCATTAATGGTTGCCAAAGTGTATATTATTTGCAACACTTAAATATTATTTAAATTGCTAAATTTTTTGCCGTAAGTGTTTGTCACAAGGACATGGATGGACTATTAGTGTAGAATTATCTGCAGGAAATTTTCAAAAGCTCGCCCCCAAACAGAATAGCGTGGAGACAGAAGGAAGGTACCGTATTATTTGTCGTCCGACCCTGACCAAGTATCGATGGCCCGCTATTGTGCACAAGTGGGTGACAATGCTGACAAAGCCCGGTACCTCAAAGCTTTCTTTGGGCTTCCGCCCCCGGCTTGTGGCCTGGCCCTACAGCGCCGCCTCGCGGATTCTTCGTAGGGTTTATAAATGAGCTACTAAAGAAATGATCTGCTCAATTTTGCTTCTCCATGTTGCATTTTTGCATTATTACCGGTATATTAAACTTTACTTAGAGCTTTGTTCGCAGAGTCCAAAATTAGCTTACAAATCGTAAAATCGTCAGTTTTTCGTACAGGACCACTTAATCGCATCGTGTCTATTCATAGCGTGAGTATAAATCATTATTCTATACATTATATGGGCTTTCAGTCATTTTTAAGTGGACTTTTGGAACAAAAAGAGATGTTGCAAAACTTCCAAAATAAAAAAAAATCAATTTAGTCAGTCCAGTGATTTATTTATACAAAAATGTATATAAACTGGTAACCTTAAATAAATATAATTGTTTATATAATTGTAAATACAGACTTGTATTTTTTGCAGGAACATATATGTATGGACAACTAGTTAATTGATTTTGTGTACAGTTGACATTGTGGAATCCTTTGATTCAGATGTAACATTTTAAGAAAATCATATAAATAATTATTTACTTAATGTTAATTACGATTATAGCACGATTGCTTCGCTATGGGTTATTTATTTATACACTCTTTACCGTGAATCACTGTTTTCCACGGATTATTTATATCGATAAAATGTCTAATTCACAATTCTTTATTGCCAAGGAACAAATGAAAAGTTTGTATATCAATCGTCATAAATAAGTGAAACTCTATAGACTTAACAGTAAATTCTATTAATGTTTAAATTGTTTTATTGAAACAATTGTTATACCTACAATGTTAACATATGAAATAGACATGTTTACATCCAGAAAGAGAGATGCCCCATCATATTTCATGTTCCATAAACTCGCTCACGCTATAAAACTCATTTAATATTAAATAGTGCCTGAGTACTTTTTTTTAATGCAAAGGATTCGTCTGGTGCTTTATATAATCAGGAAATTTGTTCAAAAATGTTACACCGACTTGAGATGGTGGGCTCTCGCCTGTGTGGGGCAACTCTGAAACTTCTCTCGGCCCCGTATTGTAGTTATGAACAGCCCTAATATTATTTAGTGCTCCAATGAATAAATATTGTCAGTCTAATATGGGCTGTTGAGAAGTAACTTCCTTCCTTCACACATACAAACTTGACTAGCGAACATCCTGGCCGGTAAGTAACATTCTAGTAGGATCTTAACTGTATCAATCGTAGAAACAAGAGTGGATCCAAGACCGAACCTTGTAGTCCCAGATGCGATCCTTGTACAAGGAGAACATAACCTCAAAAGTAGCCAGTCTAACCTGTAACCGAACCGACTCGGCCCCTAGGCGACCGCACGAGTCTGCCTGTAATTGCACATCTCGCTGTAAGGGATGGCCACTAAATGTGCCACCTAGGGGCCAATCTAGCCACTGCTGACCCCACCTAAATGCTGTTATAAGAACGGCACAATACTTCTCCAGCAACTTTTTATGACCGAAGGAACTCCTCCTGACAATCAACCTTTATTACTCTCCAGCTACGTTACTCTGCGGAAATATCTGCCAAGCAGTCCGTGACGTACTGTTCTCTGTCGGAAATGTCCGTTCTAGACAGTAAAAGTTGGGAAAATCACTGCCCATTGGAGGTTCGTGAAAGTTAACTCCATTTTTTTTTTACTTTTGTTACAATTACGTGAGGGTCAGGATTTAAATTCATTCTTTGTTTTTTTTTTTATTGTAAGTAGTTAAAGGCATGTTCTCTACCACAGTTTACTTACAGTTTGATACGTTCGATTTTCGATCTAATGCTCACATAAGATTATGATACAAAAACAATTAACCTAGCCTTATGTACGAGATAATACTATACAGTTATTTTTTTACTCGGTGGCATAATTCATGTCCTTTACTAAGGATTTTATATCAGTAACTAAACATTTAAGGTTAATGGCATTATTCAATTAAAATTTCAAGCAATAGGCTATGATTCAATTAAATTTAAAATATCATTAATGATGATATCTTTCATTCTGTAGCAACATTTTAACAACGATAAAACATAGCGTTTTGTAACATATGTTCGCTTGTATTCGCACATGTGATTCGTTACAACCATACTTCCTTATTAACTGTTATCATTAAATTTGAATAGTCATCATTATCATAAAATCCAATCATATAAATACTGCATTTAAATTAAATGAAATTACCAATATGGGCATACACAACGGCTATGGTTACATAATGCACTATATTGATCATAACTATAATGCACTTATTGCAAAAGTAAATTACGTGTAATGAGGATAGATTACGTAATAAAGTCACATAATCAATTTTTTTTAATACTACTTTTGTATAATTTGTACCAAAAATATACTAGTTTATAAAAAAATTAATGAAAAATGCCTTTATTTATAGAGGCGAAGTTAGAACTAAAAAGTTATCTCTTCCACTTAACCTCTAAACACAAATAAATAAAATAAAATTATTGCTATTACAATATCATAACTGGCATGTCAAACTAAATTACGTTTAATAATTAATTACGATACAACATAAAATTTTACATTTATAAATTACAAAATACCTAAATTAAAATACTAATATTAAAATTAACTTATACCAATATTAACCTAATTACTAGAGAAGGTCGGTCAGCTGAGAGTAAGGCAATCATAAATCTTAGCAAATAATATGCGATTGCTCCTAAAAATCTAGCATAGGCAAACACACTTATGTTGCTTACAACAGTGTAACACACAGTACAATATATTTCTTAACTACTAGAGGAAGTGGCCTTTCCGGGACAAAATCTAGCATAGGCAAACACACCCAGCTTATGTTGCTTACAACAGTGTAAACACACAGTACAATATATTTCTTAAAAATAACTACTATAGGAAGTGGGCCTTTCCGGAGTGACAAAATCTAGCATAGGCAAAACACACTTATGCTGCTTACAACAGTGTAACACACAGTACAATATAATTTATTTCTTAACTACTATAGGAAGTGGCCCTTTCCGGGACAAAATCTAGCATAAAAAAAAGGGGCCAAACACACGTATGTTGCTTACAACAGTGTAACACACAGTACAATATATTTCTTAAACTACTATAGGAAGTGGCCTTTCCGGGACAAAATCTAGCATAGGCAAACACACTTATGCTGCTTACAACAGGTGTAACACACAGTACAAATATATTTCTTAACTACTATAGGAAGTGGCCTTTCCGGGGACAAAATCTAGCATAGGCAAACACACTTATGTTGCTTACAACAGTGATGTAAACAACACAGTACAATATATTTCTTAAACTACTATAGGAAGTGGTCTTTCCGGGACAAAATCTAGCATGGGCAAACACACTTATGTTGCTTACAACAGTGTAACACACAGTACAAATATATTTCTTAACTACTATAGGAAGTGGCCTTTTCCGGGACAA
The DNA here is from genome assembly GCF_021130785.1 of Homalodisca vitripennis. Taxonomy (NCBI): domain Eukaryota; kingdom Metazoa; phylum Arthropoda; class Insecta; order Hemiptera; family Cicadellidae; genus Homalodisca; species Homalodisca vitripennis. Next base: position 113,164,381 of record NC_060212.1, on the reverse strand, counting down.
AATCTAGCTTGGGCAAACACACTTTATGTTGCTTACAACAGTATTTGTAAACACACAGTACAATATATTTCTTAACTACTATAGGAAGTGGCCTTTCGGACAAAATCTAGCATAGGCAAACACATCATTATGTTGCTTACAACAGTGTAACACACCAGTACAATATATTTCTTAACTACTATAGCGATAGTGGCCTTTCTCGGGACAAAATCTAGCATAGGCAAACACACTTATGCTGCTTACAACAGTGGTAACACACAGTACAATATATTTCTTGTAAACTACTATAGGAGTGAGTGGCCTTTCCGGGACAAAATCTAGCATAGGCAAATACACTTATTTTGCTTTACAACAGTGTTGTAACACACAGTACAATATATTTCTTAACTACTATAGGAAGTGGCCTTTCCGGAGACAAAAATCTAGCATAGGCCATACACACTTATGTTGCTTACAACAGTGTAACACACAGTACAATATATTTCTTAACTACTATAGGAAGTGGCCTTTCCGGGATCAAAATCTAGCATGGGCAAACACACTTATGTTGCTCACTACAACAGTGTAACACACCAGTACAATATATTTCTAACTACTATAGGAAGTGGCCTTTCCGGGACAAAATCTAAGCATGGGCAAACACACTTATGTTGCTTACAACAGTGTAACACACAGTACAATATATTTCTTAACTACTATAGGAAGATGGCTTTTCCGGGACAAAATCTAGCATTAGGCAACACACTCCACGCCCGCAGGCCACTTATGTTGCTTACAGCAGTGTAACACACAGTACAATATATTTCTTAACTTACTATAGGAAGTGGCCCTTTCCGGGGACAAAATCTAGCATAGGCAAACACACTTATGTTGCTTACAACAGTGTAACACTCAGTACAATACTATTTCTTAACTACTATAGGAAGTGGCCTTTCCGGGACAAAATCTAGCATAGGCAAAAACACACTTATGTTGCTTACAACCAGTGTAAAACACACAGTACAATATATTTCTTAACTACTATAGGAAGTGGCCTTATCCGGGACAAAATCTAGCATGGGCAAAACACACTTATGTTGCTTACAACAGTGTAACACACAGTACAATATATTGTCTTTTAACTACATATACGGAAGTGGCCTTTTTTTTTTTTTTTTTTTTTTTTTTTTTTTTTTTTTCTTTTTTTTTTTTTTTTTTTTTTTTTATTTTTTTATTTTTTTTTTTTTTTTTTTTTTTTTTTTTTTTTTTTTTTTTTTTTTTTTTTTTTTTTTTTTTTTTTTTTTTTTTTTTTTTGTCCGGGACAAAATCTAGGCATAGGCAAAACACACTTATGTTGCTTCTTACAACAGTGTAAACACACAGTACAATATATTTCTTACACTACTATAGGAAGTGGCCTTTCCGGGACAAAAATCTGAGCATTGGCAAACACACTTATGTTGCTTACAACAGTGTAACACACAGTACAATATATTTCTTAACTACTATAGGGAAGTGGCCTTTCCGGGGACACCAAAAATCTAGCATGGGCAAACCACACTTATGATGCTTACAAACAGTTGTAACACACAGTACAATATATTTCTTAACTACTATAGGAAGTGGCCTTTCCGGGACAAAATCTAGCATAGGCAAACACACATTATGCTGCCTTACAACAGTGTAACACACAGTACAATATATTTCTTAACTACTATAGGAAGTGGCCTTTCCGGGACAAAATCTAGCATAGGCAAACACACTTATGTTGCTTACAACAGTGTAACACACAGTACAATATATTTCTTAACTACTATAGGAAGTGGCCTTTCCGGGACAAAATCTAGCATAGGCAAACACACTTATGTTGCTTACAACAGTGTAACACACAGTACAATATATTTCTTAACTACTATAGGAAGTGGCCTTTCCGGGACAAAATCTAGCATGGGCAAACACACTTATGTTGCTTACAACAGTGTAACACACAGTACAATATATTTCTTAACTACTATAGGAAGTGGCCTTTCCGGGACAAAATCTAGCATAGGCAAACACACTTATGTTGCTTACAACAGTGTAACACACAGTACAATATATTTCTTAACTACTATAGGAAGTGGCCTTTTCCGGGACAAAATCTAGCATAGGCAAACACACACTTATGTTGCTTACAACAGTGTAACACACAGTACAATATATTTCTTAACTACTATAGGAAGTGGCCTTTCCGGGACAAAATCTAGCATAGGCAAACACACTTATGTTGCTTACAACAGTGTAACACACAGTACAATATATTTCTTAACTACTATAGGAAGTGGCCTTTCCGGGACAAAATCTAGCATAGGCAAACACACTTATGTTGCTTACAACAGTGTAACACACAGTACAATATATTTCTTAACTACTATAGGAAGTGGCCTTTCCGGGACAAAATCTAGCATGGGCAAACACACTTATGTTGCTTACAACAGTGTAACACACAGTACAATATATTTCTTAACTACTATAGGAAGTGGCCTTTCCGGGACAAAATCTAGCATAGGCAAACACACTTATGTTGCTTACAACAGTGTAAACACACAGTACAATATATTTCTTAACTACTATAGGAAGTGGCCTTTCCGGGACAAAATCTAGCATGGGCAAACACACTTATGTTGCTTACAACAGTGTAACACACAGTACAATATATTTCTTAACTACTATAGGAAGTGGCCTTTCCGGGACAAAATCTAGCATAGGCAAACACACTTATGTTGCTTACAACAGTGTAACACACAGTACAATATATTTCTTAACTACTATAGGAAGTGGCCTTTCCGGGACAAAATCTAGCATAGGCAAACACACTTATGTTGCTTACAACAGTGTAACACACAGTACAATATATTTCTTAACTACTATAGGAAGTGGCCTTTCCGGGACAAAATCTAGCATGGGCAAACACACTTATGTTGCTTACAACAGTGTAACACACAGTACAATATATTTCTTAACTACTATAGGAAGTGGCCTTTCCGGGACAAAATCTAGCATAGGCAAACACACTTATGTTGCTTACAACAGTGTAACACACAGTACAATATATTTCTTAACTACTATAGGAAGTGGCCTTTCCGGGACAAAATCTAGCATGGGCAAACACACTTATGTTGCTTACAACAGTGTAACACACAGTACAATATATTTCTTAACTACTATAGGAAGTGGCCTTTCCGGGACAAAATCTAGCATAGGCAAACACACTTATGTTGCTTACAACAGTGTAACACACAGTACAATATATTTCTTAACTACTATAGGAAGTGGCCTTTCCGGGACAAAATCTAGCATAGGCAAACACACTTATGTTGCTTACAACAGTGTAACACACAGTACAATATATTTCTTAACTACTATAGGAAGTGGCCTTTCCGGGACAAAATCTAGCATAGGCAAACACACTTATGTTGCTTACAACAGTGTAACACACAGTACAATATATTTCTTAACTACTATAGGAAGTGGCCTTTCCGGGACAAAATCTAGCATAGGCAAACACACTTATGTTGCTTACAACAGTGTAACACACAGTACAATATATTTCTTAACTACTATAGGAAGTGGCCTTTCCGGGACAAAATCTAGCATAGGCAAACACACTTATGTTGCTTACAACAGTGTAACACACAGTACAATATATTTCTTAACTACTATAGGAAGTGGCCTTTCCGGGACGTGATCGTGTTTTACGAAATTCGACCAAGGACAGGGAAAACACATTGTGTACAAGTTATGAGCTATAATTTTCATTATAGTAAAAAATATATTCATTATATACTATGAGCAACATGATTAAACTCATTTACGTGTTATTCTCGCGAAGTATTAGGTAGCAAGTCATTACTACTTTACTTTATTCAACCTTTCCCAACAAATATTGAACAAGATTTTGCCTATTATATCTACTTCCAAACGCCATAATTTTGTGAACAAATACCCCAACAGTCAAAGAAAAAATATCAAATTCAGTCGCAAATATATTTCTAGATTAGATTATCCAAACCACTTTACAGTAATTTACTTGATAATTCTAAAATGTGTACAGACTCCACCGAACTGCTATCCTGGATCTACCTTTCAGGTTCTCGAATTAATTGTCAGTGTTAACAATAGTTAACACCTAACTCAATTTTAATTGTTAATGTTGTTTCTGTATATAATATTTACTCATTTGTTCTTCTCAGATTGTAAATAAATAAAACGTTGTTAAAAAAATTGTAATTTTTATTAAAAAAAGAGATGAACAGCTGTTCACTAAGCAAGAAGATGGAAAAGAGAGGTTATGTTCTTTTCCCGCTCCCATCCACCATTTGCTTTTAACTTGGAGGCACGTGTGATGAGAAAGCGAATCAACACTTTTCTGAACATACCATGCTTATGAATTATTAATTTTCTCTGGAGTGAAGTGGAAACAAATTTCAATCCGTGTAAACATTCTGATGGCAAGAAATCAGCTGATTGTTACTTCCGTACCGTTCGCTGTGCTGGAACATGTGTCGAACCATTTGCCCAGCTGGCGCGTTTTTTCCGCCGGGACCGGCTGGATATGATCGGACAACTGGCTAAACAGTGTCACCGGGCTAATCCTCATTACCGGCGGACAAAGCACAGTTTCCGCCAGAGTGCGCTCATCCGCCGCCATCTTGTAGTACATATCATACCCTGGCGGACGATCATAAAAGACCCCTAGAACAACATGCTACCTGGCCCTCCCCCCGCAGGTCTACTAGGCCGTTACACGAGGGGAGGGAGGGTATGTTTGCAGATATGGCTGATCTCGTCTACTTCATGTTGAATGATACAATCAAAAATAATATGGAATATTCTAAAACATGTGAGGAGCTTGGAATATCTTCGTTTTGGACTAGATGGGTAGTAAGTGAAACTTTTCCAGTTGTTACGATAAATTTGTGTTTCAGAATACGAAAGGAAAATTAAGGAAATATTGACACGTACCATTTATTCAGCCACAATATGACTGAAGTTTTGGAAATGAACACGAAAGTATGAATTCTCGTGCTCAAATTATTTTTCTAAACGTGCTAAAAACTTATACTGGCAGTTTTAGATAATACACAGTCATACTACACTAATGTCTTAGTATATTTTAGCAAATTAATCCTCGTATTAACGTTTTTAAGAAATTTTGTAACTTCAGTGGAAAAGACTTATAGGTCGGTAGTTACCCAACAAAGACAATTACAGTCGAATGCCCATTGCATGACTAACAGTCGGCAGCGCGGCGAGGCGCAGGGCCGAGAGAAAGTGTGTTAAGAGAATTGAACACTATCTGATGATGGCAGTAGTTTGTAACCGAAACTTCGCTCACGCTCCATTTTCGTGACGCAGATCACTTCGCTTGTTGCTAAACCAGGACTACATTCAGCGTTACTGTTATTCCGGTCGGACCCCTTTGTCTTTCCTGGCGTGAGGTTCACTACATGCAGGTGCCCAGGGAATGGTTCGTTAATCTACTACTACGGTTGTGTAAAAGAAAACATTAAAGTGTAATAAGACACCGCGTATATAACTCATCACTTAAAAACATAGAATAATCATATTTTTAAATTTGTGAAAAATCAGTGACATTAAAGAATTATAATTAAAAAAAAAGACAAACAAAAAAAAAAAAAAAAAAACTGTGGAATAGTCTCCTTTCGTGTTCTTTCTAGGTACGAACACCTCACAACATATGTCGCGTAACAGTCTGCTCTGCGTTTCCATACAACATTTATAGTCTACAACCTCATTCCATTCTTACAGACCAGCAGAGAGTTGTACAGAAAACACAATTTTGGATCCCCGGCAGACTGCAGATTAACTGCCAAATCCAATAATTGGACATGTCCCATCATAGGAACTCCTTGTCCGTTTAGAAGTCTGTATAGAAATATGTTTATTTTCATTAAAAATTCAAAATCTACACATAAAATCTTCCTCGAGATATATTGTGGAAATATAGGGTACACATGTTACTATGCCACATGTTACAATGGATTTGTTCAGAACAAATTTATTTGTTCTGCGATTTTCTCGTTATTATCATGGTCATAATAAGACCAATGTAGAAATGTTCGTAAACGCTCAGCATATAGTGACACGCTGATTGTTCTGCGAAATTAAATTATTCCAGTCACTCGAGTTGTAGGCTTTGCTGACGCTCAGCCAATTAGTATGAAAAGGTTGTGATTTATAAGAAAGCGTCTGAGTGTATCTGCTTATTGCCGTCCACATCGAAGAAAGTTTTATCGGAAGGAGAACAACAAACCCACAAGACACCGTCCTGTGTTCTCATCTCGGTCAATAATCTTCCTTGAAAGGATCGCTAATCCTGCCGTCCAGGTTTTCTGTTTACCCGCCTCTTCCTCTGTTTTCCTTAAGGACACTTCTTTCGGATCTCGTGAAATAGAAGGAGTTCCCAATATAAACTACCTTGTGAATCTCGCCAGTTGAGGTTAGATCTGGATACATTTGTAAATTGTTGTGTTTTCAGTTTTAAATGTATACGAATTTTTTATGCCAAATGTTTCAAAAACATTGTTGTGAACCGTAGAGGAATATTTTCGTAATGAAGATGTGCGAAAACAGTAATGAAAGTTGTAGTTTCATATGATATTTGTAAATGTAACATATTGAATAATTTATTTTCCATATTGTCTAGTATAAAAATAAAAGTAATACAAAGATATTTATTTGCATCTATCAAATATAGCGTTTTAAGGATAAATAATATAGTTATGAAAATTTATTAATTTTGCTAATAAAATTCTAAACTTTTCTAAGGAACACATGTCATAATTTTGATTGAATTTAGACTGAATAGCTGCAGGAAGGTACCCTTAAAAATCATTAATAAAATTCGAATAAAACACAGTTGAAACAGAATTGCTGTAATAAATATCTCATAGTGTGAAAATTGAGAAAGTTAATATCTCAAGAGATAAAGTGAAATTATTTGGGACGATTTCTCTTGTGAATTAACGGGATTTACTAGCTTTACGCTATATATGTACTTAATTTTTAAACTCAAGGAGACCTGAACATGTTAGAATGTGGAGAAATAATAACGGAGCTGGCAAAATTGTATGTAAAATTGGACAAAAATACGAATACCCACTTCACTACGATTTTATAAAAAACTTACTAACGTGTTTTAGTAAAAAATGAAACATTTTTAACCCGTATGCACCTAATTAAAAACCACCTATAAAGTAAATTAGCATTGTTTGATGATGGTAAATGATTAGTTAAATACTCTAACTGGTACGTCCTCACTAAATAACAAACAGGCAAATCTCATCACGCTATTTGTCGCGCTGTCTGATAGTGAAAACTAGCGGAAATCAGCGCTTTTGCCTCGTTTGCCGGCGAAAACCACGCGCTGATGAGGCTTTGTCATCGCCGCGCCAATCTGATAGTTGGCCTAACACAATTTGATGGATTTTTAAAAGCCGAGACATCGACAAAGTAACCGGTACCGTAGTTGGCTGTAGGGGGGGAGGGGAATGTTGATACATCACCCCCCCCCCCCAACTTTCATTAGTACCCGCGTCACGGACTGATTTACCATAGAACATCAAATATTGCAGGGCGGGTGGGACCGGGGGGGAGGAGGGGTTAAAGACCGTTCATTTTCCACCCCGAATTATGTTAATCTCCAACGCGCATCGCAGCAAATTTAATGAAAGCAGACAAAATACTGTGCAATTTACATTTGCACAAGTCATCATTTTGTTATTTCGATTGGTCTATTTCCATTAATCAACCCGCCGTGCTGGAGAGGGGGGAGGGGAGGTTATGGAGGGGTGGAGGTATTTTAAACAAACAGAATGTAATGTTGTTATTGCTGACGCTGTATCAGGCGATGGATTTGTTTATTTGCCACATTTTACGGTTCGGAATTGCGCAAAAATAAAAGTGACCGAACAAACCGGGCGGGTTATTTCGTAGCCGATTTTAAGCGATACTGGTTTAATGCCAGTGTTTATTACCGCTCGTATCTGCGCCTCACTGTCACAGTACAATATATCCACCTGTATTGTTGTTCATACATGCAATCTAATAACAGGGATCTGTTAGCTCTCGTTGTGCCAACACAAACACTCAGCGCAATCAAAATAAATTGTCAATATCGGTGACATTGTTAAATAATTTTGAAACAGAACTGATATTCTATTTCACCTAAACAATCTATTGCAGTTTTGAAACTATCGAAGCCATTTAATAAAATAAAAAAATATTGTAATTCTCAAACAATGTCATGAGTGACAAGTTTTTATTTGATTGAAAATAAAATGTCCAGACAGTTTCAATATGATTAGTTATTTTTATGTCTGAATAGCAACTATGTTTCACGTCATATTGACACGCTATATTTCATACATTGGTTTCCTTTACTTGTAAGTAATTCTTTGTAGTAAATTATAACATGTCTCAAAATCATAGCCTCATAAGACAGAATTATAACTTCATTGAATATGTTATGGGGTTAGCAAAAAAGTGTTATTTTATAGATTTTATGGGAAAAATATATAAAGTACTTTATTAAGATAGAACATTCAAAGCATCTCAGCAAAATCCATTCATAACATTGGAAATAGTAATAAAACTGAAAATAAAGAGAACTTCATTCAAAACCGTTTTAGAAACTAGGATAAACTTTAAGGTTACAAAACACTTTAAATTCTTTGCTGTTTATTTGAAAGAAAGTAATAAATATTTGAAAACTACTGCAATTTACTGCATGAATATAATTTATGTACATTACTTTACTAAGGTATAACATTTAAAGCGTGTCAGCAAAATCTAATGATAACGTTGGCAATGGTAATAAAACTTAAAATAAAGAGCTCTTATTTCAAATACATTTTGGAAACTAGGCAACTTAAGAGTATATTTATATTATATTAATATGTGAAATATTAGACGTACGTCAATGTGTATAATTTGCTACTATAAAACAAATTGCTGTACTAAGTTTTTTTGAAGTAAAAAAAAAACTATTCTTTTAAACCTACATACGTCATAGTCAAAAGGTTCTATTAATACGTTAATATTTTAGAAAATACAGGTTTTTGTTTAACATGTTTAATACAATGATGCCGGAACAGTAGAACTTCTATGTTCAGTTTAATTACATAGAAACCAAATACGTTGTGATTGTATGAGTCTGTAGTTATTTTTATCTGTGTGTAGTTTATACAAAAAAAATTACACGTAAATTTAACGTATAAATCATTAAATTACGGTATTTCCACTAATTTTGTGTGTGGTGATTGTTTTTCGTGTTATTTATACACTTAATAAAGTTCACTTAATTATGTATATATATGTTATACATTGAATTAAACAAACTCAAAAAAGTTGCACATCACAAATTGGCGTTCATATCCACAGGAATAGCAGCATTCGGAAAACGCTGCCACGCTTATCGTGTGGGGAGCTGTATGAAGCAGTCAACACCATCTAGCGGTCACCAGGTAAACTATCTGCACTAACACTGCTCTCTGATGTATGATGTCGAAGTTAACTGAGTTAGCTGTCAGCTGTCTCATCTGTTGGCTATGATCGGGTTTACCCTTCAGTATCTGGTCTGACAACTTAATTATACACAGTTGGAACCATCAATGATCTAGCGTACAACTAACGTCAACAATTAAATTACCTGTACACTCTGAAAGTGAAAGCTACTTTTCAATTTGAAAGTTGACTTCCTTTTCACAGCACAATACTAATAAAAGTCTTAATATTCATGGATTTAAGCATTGCTCTCAAAGCCATTGGACCGATCTTAAGACGTTTGGTGCTTCTTGGATTGAGCATAGTCAAACAATCCAATGTTATACGTGTATCATCCCTTGTGCATTAGACATCGTTAATGATACATCAAAATGCACTACGTTTCGAGGATTACAATCTATCCTCTTCATCAGGTGTCAAAAACCTTATACAAACCCTTGGTAATATCAGAAGTCATCTACATTTGACGGCAAAATTGAAGATGGATAGCCTATGATTATGACCAAAACTACGAAAGACACTTGATAGCTTTTCAAAGTAGCCACAAACTATTGTTTAGAAATGGGGAGGAAAGTTATTTCTTTGGTACACTAAATTCTGGATCCAGCTTTCACTTGCTTCTAACTCCACCCTTCCAAGAATCCTGAAGGATCTTTATCTATCCTTGGAATTACCAGTGATAAGTGGATTGGTCTTATCTTATCACCTTAGAAGGCTGATACTAGAATAGTCAGAGGAAAAATAACCAATTCATAGATCATTAGTATGAGCCCATCCATGGCCAATTCAACCAGGATATTTTGATAAATCAACCAGGACGAAATTCATCTTCCTGAAGAAGAAATTTGAAGTCCCAATACAGTTTTTTTCATCGAGGAACGATGGCTACGGTAACTCAAGATTCAGGTGATGGGTTTACCAGAGGAATATTTTCGCAAGACAATGCGAGTCCACAAGTTGCTTCCAGAGGTCTGCCAAGAATCACTCTAATGGAGAATATTTGTTGATTCTAAGGAATGTGGATACAGCCGCCTAAACTGATGTTAGCTAATATATAACTAATACCTAGAAGTACCTTGGAGTGTTTCTTTTCTTGGGAAGAACCTTTATATGGAGCAATACTGAATCTTGATTTCCATCCTCGAAAGTGTAACCAAAGGATACGCATCCCACAAACCCAAATCGAGATGCTACAATGTTTGTAGTCCCCCAAAACCTGAAGGAATATCTCAACGTGGTAATTAAATATTAGCTCCATTATAAAAATTACACAGTAAATTTGATCAGAAAATGCTAATAAATACCAACTGTTTCTAATTTTCATATTTAAAGAGATTCTTTTTGAACAAAATGTATACTGAGCATCATTTTAATCTGTTTTGTGGCGATACATGGTATTCGAAACATATACTATTTGTATACATGTGACTATATTTTTCTCCATCTCCTGAGATAATCTCTATTGAGACTTCTTCCGTGTACGTTCTCTAGTATCACATAATTTCTGGGAATGCCGATGGCCGAGCGGTCCAAGACGTTGGACTTTGGGTCTAAGTTAGAGATAGCGCAGGTTCAAATCCAGCCTGTGACCGAAACACTTTTTATCATTACCATCGACCTTGTAATGTATCGACTCTCCCCCTTGTTCTGTTTGACAAGATCCTCGCACAGGCCAGTGCGGATGGCCCATGAGGACGGACAGAATAAGGGTTAAAAGGGGATCGGACTCTCCTTAAAAAAAATCCTCCAAACTGGAACTCCGACCAAAAATCAGTGATTGACCCCAGAACGAGGATGTTTGACACGGAAGTGTCGATGACAGTTGTCCCACCCGGGGTCACACACACCCGCAAACACCACCAGATGCCGCTGTTTGTCCAGTAGACACTGATCGCCCTCATTTTACACTCGGTGGTCACGAAAGGCACCCCTTCCCCGGATATCTTGTTCCACCCTCCCCTCCACCCTTCCGACTCAAGCGTTTATTTCATTTTAAATTAGTTTTGTTTCAGATGTAAATTTATTATGCCCTCGTCTGCCCTGTGTGTTTGCTTTGCATCCTGTGACCCGGGCCCCTCCAACGCCCGCGATTTGATATCGGTAAGAAGACTCTTTGTTCTCCGTGGGAGGGCGATGGAGTCCTTTTGTGAAAAAACATTCATAAGAAGAATCCTTCATCGAGGATTTAGTGACTGAAATTAGTATTGAATTCTATGCATGTATGTTCTAAATTGGCCTTCGTTAGAAGAAAAATCTTTAAACATCCTAATTAGCTGTTGCTTTTATAAACTGTTTATAATTGTACGACAGAATACAAGTACAAAAATTATTCATTTTATATAGTAACGTAATATCCGTATCAAATAGTTAGAATTTTAGTTTTTACAATGATGTATAACATACTACTGTGGATGGAAAATTCTAAAATTAATTTTTATGTTTTGTATTAATATGTTAATCGATAGCCTATGGCCATATTAATAGGTATTTCAATAATGCTCGAAATAAAAAAATACAAAACATTGAAAACAGCAGAAACATATGTGGATAAGCTTCAGGCCATCTTAGTGTCTTGAGTCTGATGATCGTCGAATGAGATTACAAAACATTGAAAACAGCAGCTAGTTAAGCTTCAGGCCATCTTCTTAGTGTAGCGTCTGGAATCTGAAGTCATGATCGTCGAATGAGATATAAAAAAATACAAAACATTGAAAACAGCAGAAACATATGTGGATAAGCTTCAGGCCATCTTCTTAGTGTAGCGTCTGGAATCTGAAGTCATGATCGTCGAATGAGATACAAAAAAATACAAAACATTGAAAACAGCAGAAACATATGTGGATAAGCTTCAGGCCATCTTCTTAGTGTAGCGTCTGGAATCTGAAGTCATGATCGTCGAATGAGATATAAAAAAATACAAAACATTGAAAACAGCAGAAACATATGTGGATAAGCTTCAGGCCATCTTCTTAGTGTAGCGTCTGGAATCTGAAGTCATGATCGTCGAATGAGATATAAAAAAATACAAAACATTGAAAACAGCAGAAACATATGTGGATAAGCTTCAGGCCATCTTCTTAGTGTAGCGTCTGGAATCTGAAGTCATGATCGTCGAATGAGATATAAAAAAATACAAAACATTGAAAACAGCAGAAACATATGTGGATAAGCTTCAGGCCATCTTCTTAGTGTAGCGTCTGGAATCTGAAGTCATGATCGTCGAATGAGATACAAAAAAATACAAAACATTGAAAACAGCAGAAACATATGTGGATAAGCTTCAGGCCATCTTCTTAGTGTAGCGTCTGGAATCTGAAGTCATGATCGTCGAATGAGATATAAAAAAATACAAAACATTGAAAACAGCAGAAACATATGTGGATAAGCTTCAGGCCATCTTCTTAGTGTAGCGTCTGGAATCTGAAGTCATGATCGTCGAATGAGATATAAAAAAATACAAAACATTGAAAACAGCAGAAACATATGTGGATAAGCTTCAGGCCATCTTCTTAGTGTAGCGTCTGGAATCTGAAGTCATGATCGTCGAATGAGATATAAAAAAATACAAAACATTGAAAACAGCAGAAACATATGTGGATAAGCTTCAGGCCATCTTCTTAGTGTAGCGTCTGGAATCTGAAGTCATGATCGTCGAATGAGATATAAAAAAGTCGTCAACGTAGAAGTCAACTCTCGAGACGATGCAAAGAGTTCATTTTGAGGTTCTTCGTTGCCGACTTTTTAGGACCTCTTCAGACGATCATGACTCCAGATTCCAGTAGTCCAGACTGAGACAGTGTCAGATTCCAGACGTTGCATTAAGAGGAAAATGAACTGGAGCTAAAGTCAACATCCACATTGAATCAACCCTTTGATCATAGCTACGTTAAAAGTAACACCAAAATAGTAATGACTTTGGGGACCATGTAGAAATATTGATATACTGTGTTAGAAATTGAAGCTGAAAGTACGTCCTTAACTAAATGGATAGGAGATATAGTAATTCCTTTAGAACGAAGTCAATGTTCAAAAATATGAATGTTTTTATTTCTAAAACGTACTAAAATACACGCATTTGCTATCTACATTATATTTTTAATGCCGTATGAAATAATTACCGCTATTTTGGAATATACATTATCTTCGTTTTATATTTTCTATTCAACTCTTTAATTATTATTCAAACTACAAAAACTGCAATCAATCATGTAGAAACAGTTAACTGACTAAAGTAATCAATCATTTTAATTAAATAAACAAAACATTCTAAACAAGAGGTTAGATAAATGTATATAAGAGATTATAAATAATTATTCGGGTAATTAAAATTGTTGACCTTTCTTAACAGGCAATAGGAGTGGATCACTTTCTTTCACGACATGGGTTTATATTAATAACCTTCTTTTCTGTAATTTGTATAAGATTGCATATGTTTTGTTTTAAAATCTTTTATTTTAGTCTGATTTAAATGTATCAACAATTTATTAATTTCAAACTTTGATTGGTTTATTGGATGTTTTATCGTTTAGAAGTTATAAACAATATGCAAAATTGTTGTGTATGTTAAAAATGTTATGTATCAGTTGATACAGTCTTGTTATCGAAAAGCCTCAAAAAGTATCTAGTATTAGTTTGTGAGATTTTTAAATTGGAAAAGAATTTACAAGATAAAAACCAACACAAGTTCCATCTTCAACAATACGCACCATCTTCAACAATACACAACATTTTCAACAATACACAACATTTTCAACCTTACGCAACACATTCAATACTACCCACCATATTCAACAATTTGCAACATATTCAACAATACTGAACATCTTTAACAATACACAACATCTTTTGTATCAAAAACTTATTGCTATATTGTCAGGTGTCAAGGAAACAACCCTAAATTCCGATACCTTCTTATATCGACTAAAGATGAGGATGTCCTTTGTGGTAGATACCTAACATGTTTTGTGAACTCCAGCACAATTGTTGGTTTAGTCGTTTTGATGCTTTGTACGGCTGTCTCTTTAAATATTTAACGGTCTTCTAATAAAGGAATATTAATTTTTATTGATAATTATAATTTGTGAAAATCTGTTTAAGATTGTATATTTTTCGAATTTTATTTTCAAAACCGTCCGTAATATACAAACCAGTGATGACGAATAAAATTTAAAATTAATGAAATATCCATCCATTTATTCTAGACCTGTAAATAATTGTGTAATCCATAAATAACCAGCGTAGCCATGTCCACATTTCAGTTCCACAAAGTCCTCCCCAACTCCAGCCCCCACGGAGTATCGCCGGGCCACGTCCAAGAGATACAATCCCACACGGAATGAAGCCAAACTGAGATTTATCCCGGGGAGATGCACCGATCAAAACGCGCGCCACGTCCAAGCGCGAGAGGCGAGAACACTCGCGATTACAGATTCGGAAAACAGATCGCCGCCGGGAGAAGAATAAACAGACGCCGGTTTGCGCTTCTTATTAAGTAAAACTCCCTCTCATTCTTTATTTTCGTTGGGGCCGTATTGCTTCTTCGGCGGGACAATAGAAACAATCGAGTCGGTGGTTGGGATGAGTGCTGTTTGTCTTGAGGATCGATCGGAGCTGACGACGGGCTTTTATAGGGGGTGGGGGGGCGCACGTACCCCCTTCACCCCCCACGCTACGCACGGTTTTATTTGTTTCCCAGTGTGTTATATTACGCACCTTAATGAATCATTCCTACTACACCCGACCCTGAGCTGTGAGCGACTTCGCAGCGCTTTTGTTCACGGCTCGGTTGGTTGCGGATTAAAATCGCTTTTTGCCCACTGATACGGGACTTTCCAGGAGGATTACTCCGGAGGGGAGCGGAAAGATCACGTGACTGAATGGAAAGCTCGGTTCAATTTCATGTTGTAACCACAAATCAGGATTCGTTCATTGTGTACCTTTTCTCTTCTTGCAGCGGCGAACTATCATTAGGAACCATTATTAATCTCAAAAATAGAAATTGTTTTGGTGTTTAACTACCCATTTTGGATAAGAGCAGGGTGTGGGGAGTGAGTTTGAGTTTTACACCAATAGAACAATGAAGGAAACAGTACATTTTGATGAATTGGATTAAGATAAAACGTAGTTTAAGTAAAGGCTAATTCAATTTTATTCATACCATTTTAAAGATTTCCTTAATATTCATTACAAAGTAGAAGGATTGTGAAGGAAACAGGATTTTCCGGACATTTGCCATCGTTCAGTGAAACAAATATCAGTAACACTACGTTTCAAGATCTGCAATCTGATCTCTTCTACAGGTAAATAACTACCTGTTTCCTTCACAACCCTGCCAATGTCAAAAATAAACTTCAAACAAAACATTGGAACAATGTTACACTTCATACTCTTTTACGACCCTTTGGTTATATAGTTTTGGAAGATCTCATTTTAAAAATATGCTGAATGTAAACGCTCTGTGAATACTTTTGAAATATTTTAAGCTATGAAATCCAAAATTTTGTCTTGTAAACAACCAATAAAAATATCGAAAAATATAAGTGTGTCTAATCATATTAAGATGCTCCTGTAATGCTACTATTAGAAATAAAGTTGAAAAAGGGTTTTAAGTTTAAAATTGTTCCTAAGGGCTAAAATGAAAATTACTACCAAAACAGCCGTCTATGAGGGACCTTACCATGGGCTTCAGAGTTTTAAATCGATGAAGGTTTGAAAATATAATAGGATTTTGGATATTTGCCATCGTTATCTGTTACAAAATTTAAAAAACAAAGTTTCAAGGATTGAAATCCATCCCCTTCGTCAGGTATGGTTAGAAAAATATTTTTACCCCTTTCCATTCTCTTTTTTCTTTTTTGTACTTATATTCGCAACTGATGAAGAGATTAGATCTCAATTCTCGAAACGTTGTGTTATACATTTTGTAACATAATTATAATGATTGCAAATGTCTTAAATCTTATTATCCTTTCAATTAATGTAAAATAACAAAAAGAATTCCGCATTAAACTGCATGATTATTGATTTCTATGGATATTGCCATGTATCGTCAATTTAAGAATTTTGTAACAATCTGTTACATCACACTGCAAAATATCGTAAAATACTAAATTAAAACAAATGATTTTAAATAATAATATCAACACGTAATAAACTGTGTATACTGTGTATTTTATGCACACGTTTCATACTTTATAATAGGTACAACTACTGTACGTACGTGCACAAATAGTTATTTTGTACATTATTAAAACGCCTTCAAATTAATGTAGACTTTCTATATACTAATGTGCACTGCGGGTTATCTGTCCAATAATTACAGGCGCAGGAGAAACTAACTAATAGGCCGTTTGAGGGGAGAGAAACTAACGACTAATGTGGCTGAGCTATTGTATTTATTAGGCTGCAGCCGAGTATTCCTGTATTTACGGCTGCCCCAACAGGCTAATGGGCTAATGTAGAACACAAGTACAGCGCTGCTAACTTTAACGTACGCCCGCCGGAACTAATGCTTCACCTATATCTAATTATGCTCTTTATTTCGCTACTTCACTTTTAGGAGACAAGGTTTGCTGCATTCTTACTTACTAGTCTTTTAGAAACCCAATTAAGTAAATTTATCACTCTGTAAGATTAAGTGCTCATTGTTGTTGAAATTTTAATGATAGCGTTGTACAACAAGCATTTTTATAAGTACGATTGTAAATTTTGTTAATGTTGTATGTAAATAATCTTATGCTATTAAGACCTTTAAAATTACTAGTATACCTATATTATCGTTTAGTTTTTTCTTTAATATAAATATATCGTGATTTATAATAAGCGATAATTGATAAGATACCTCGAGAAACAAGTATCATCACACTTAGTAAGTATATTCACTTATCTATCGTGGAAATAGCGGGTGTCCTTAATATCCCCCCCCCTCTTATGAACTGTTTATGAATAGAGATAAAGTGATTT
Organism: Homalodisca vitripennis; assembly: GCF_021130785.1. NCBI lineage: Eukaryota > Metazoa > Arthropoda > Insecta > Hemiptera > Cicadellidae > Homalodisca > Homalodisca vitripennis. The sequence goes on along the minus strand of NC_060212.1, from coordinate 113,146,873 downwards.
ACTTTTAGGTCATGCTTATATGACCAACTGAGGAGTCTTTTGATGTATGAAAACTTTTGAGTCCCCTTCCCCCAAAATAGGATGATTTGGGAATAGCTAAAAATTTTAAAAAGGAACCTCTAATGAGTCTAGGAAGTGACTCATCAATTTTAAGTTATTACAAGAAGAAGAATGATTGAAAAAACTAGAGGTCTCTAATGTTACTCTATCAAATGTTGTGGCTAATTAAAGTGTGAATCGTTTTATATATAAACACACCCCTAAGTAAATCACTTCAGCTCTATTCGTAAGAAAGTTAATAAGGTGGGGGGGGGAGGACTAGGACACCCGCTATACGCGATTTGAATAGTATTATAGATCAATCTTCAGATATATAACGGATTTGTAATGGTTTCCATAAATGTATCACTTTAAATGTAAAGTCTTAAATCAATATCATCATGGAGAGTTTTATTCCAGGCAGTGTTAGTGTTTTATTAACATGATAAGTCTAATAAACTGTACAAAATCTGCACAAATATACTCTGCAATATTTTACGTGCTATCTGTTAGAAACTGACTGTCTACGTAATATATGTTTTATGTATTTTAAATTTCTTTGTACTAATATTTCACATAAAGTTCTCAAATTCGTAGTGTGGGCATATTTTTCATACAGAGCGTACCTCATCAAATAATAATAGTTAACGTGTTAAATTTTTAATTGGATGCCTAATAAGTTATTGATACCATATTAAAATCATTTCAAAACTGATTACGTTAATAGCCGTAAATTTAAAGAGCAAAAATACAAAAGCAAAAATAAGAGTGTGAATTTAGAATAGTAGCATCTTTACTGTAAATGGTGAACGCCCTTTAAATTAAACTGTGTTACACAATTATAAGGGATAAACGACTTTGTCCAGAGATGTAACGGCTCACATTTTTTCCAATTTTTTATGCCGTCCAAAAAATACGATTTCGGAAGGTCTTCAAAATAAACATACGTTTGCTCAACAACTCCCTAGTTTGAAGTAAAGCGTCGTCCGTCAAGGCATTTATTGAAATTCGAAAACAGGGAAAAGTCACGGGGGGCCACATTCGGCGAATACGGTGGATGTTGCAACGTTTCGAATTTCAATTCAACCATTTTACCTTTAATCACACGATTGCTCTTATTGTCCTCGGTTAGCAAACACGGCATACGTCTTGCGGATATTTCTTTAACTAACAATGTTTCACGCAAAATTGAAGCGACTGCACCTTGTGATATCGCTGTAGCCTTAACTATTTCGCACCCTTTAATTCGTCGATCATTCATAATCATTTCCCGGAATTATTCAATCATTTCGGGAGTAGACATTTCCACTGGTCGTCCCGATCGATGTTCATCATTTTCGATCGATGAACGGCCACGTTTAAACACGTTTACACAATTGTAAACTGTTGCAAACACAGGAGCAGACGTGCACCAAACTCAGATTTGATTTCTTTCGGCGTTAAGCCTTTCAAATTAAAATGTTTTTATGTGTTAAAAGTTGTTCACTTCAATCGTCAATAGCAACAAAACTACGCGATGGATCGAGCTGAACTTTTGACAGCTGTCTAGTCAATAATGCTGCTTACGAAAAAAGCTTTTTTCATTTCTACAAGTGCTATCTCTAGGATTTTTCAAGGTCAGCATCTCAATGGAATTTTCCTCATTCTTGGAAAGAACAGACAAGGGAAATGTAAAAGAGGACCGAATATAGAAAGAAGAAATAGGACACCGGTCTGAATATTTCTGTCCTAAACAAATCGAACCTCTAACCACCCGTGGTCTGAGCAGCCCGTATCGCCAGATCTCCGACGTATCGACAGTTCGAGCTCTGTGTTCGAGCACCGACCACGACTATCGCAAATAATTGCCCGTCTCCACCTGTTCCCGGCCGAACAAACGACCGATATTCATAATATAAACAACTTCCTTTGTTTTATAAATCTAAATAGGTAATTAGAACAAAGGGGGCGACTGGTAATGGCCGACGCCAATGTGCTGTATCGGCGCTGCCAACATATGAATTTCTTTTCGACTTTGATTGCCAACTTCACAAATAAACCGGAAAACAATGAAGAGATGAGAGCGCACATTCGTCTGCGCGGCCCATTGGGCGAGAATGTCATGTTGCCGCTAAATCTGCCTCTGCGCCGACATATCTCCTCCAAATCAAACTTATTGGTTTCTATTTCCGCTGGGAATTAAGCATTCTGATGGGCGGGAATTTTTACGACCCGTCCGTCCCCCGTCCATTTAACTTAACGGAAACTTCGAGTGATTTCTCTTGTTCGATATCAATTTCAATCTGTCCTGGAAGATTTCAAATATTATTTTCTTTAATGCCTCAACGGATTTTCTGGCTGCGAAATTTATTATTTACCAAGCTATGTAAAAAAGGAATGTGGGAATCTTTCCTTTACTCTTTGAGAAAGTAATAAGAGTTGAATCTGTAATATTCTAAAAATGTACCTTTGGACTACTACACACTCTTTGGATTTATCAGTGTACACACTAAATTGAAACACAATTAAAGCAGATATGAATATAAAATACGGTTTGGTAGTTAGAAAACTCCTATAGATAGTTTAAATTTTCGAGATTGGTTGGTCATAATTCTAAGACTACGTTTATTTCAAGTTTAAACTTTTCCCTGCTGTGGGTTTCAGATGAGATCAGACTGGGAAACGTCATTTTAGGTATCTATACTGTACAAGTGCCTCAACAACTTTTAAATTAAATCAGGTCACACTCGGACCAATGTGTGGCTGCTATTATGAATTATTAAATACAAAACGAAGTTTTGAAGGTTAATTTGTTTCTGCTGCGACACTTCATTGGAAGACATTGTTAAGATATTGTAGTTCAAATTGTATAATTTCCCTCAAACTGTATAAGTTTTAACTGTTCTATTTTTACTCTGTGTAGATCAATATACCACATAAAAATCTGCTAGAGAACACTTTATTTAATGTTTGACGTTGTAACATGCCCGAAACAACTTCTCAAAGATAGCAATCAAAGTCCGCCTTAGGCCTACTTATATTTTTAATTGGATGCCTAATAAGTTATTGATATCATATTAAAATCATTTCAAAACTGATGACGTTAATAGCAAATTATAGCCGTGATTTTATTTATCTGTATCGCTTCCATATTATCGTATATTAAAAAAACAAAACAAAAAGAAAACATGAAACGAGTTCCATCCTCAATTTAATGTGTCGTCGAAACGCGTGTATAACAAAGATCATTGTAAATAACCCAAGAATAGGTTGAGTCATTGGTAAATTTACAGAAATTGATCACCTGCAATCTTGATAATTTTAGATTTCAAAATATCTTAGAAATAAAAAGTTGTTTAAAACTACTGCGCACTGAAATATTTTCATATTTAGTACATAGGGTAGTACATAACTAGGCTCTTATTTTTCAATTTAAATGGCTGAGCGTTATTGAAGCCTGCCTATTGAGGGGCTTTGGAAAAATAACTTCTATCAGTTTCTCTGTTCGCTCAATATCTCTAAATCGAACTAACCTAGAGACTAGAGACCTATTGCTATTTTGCACGAAACTTCATTTTTGTATAGGCTATGTTTTATTAAATTTTTCATTGAGTTAGATGTTTCTTGTACATCGGTGGGATTTGGCTGAGCGTTATGGAAGCTTATCTCTCAGCAGGTTGGCACAATTTCAATTTTGTCTGCCGGGTGGATGTAAAATTTCTTTTCTCAAGAATGAACTGACGCTAAAGACTTAAAAATGCGAAGCCCGTTAAGCAAAAAGTTGGTCACATGGCGTAATCCAACCTTTTTAAATTTAAATAAGGGCTTATTAAAAAACGTATTCCACTGAGTAATTATAGTTATAGATTATCACAATAGATATGGACATATTTAACAGGTAAAAGACCAGTTAAAGATATAATTCCAAAGTTTTTTTAAGGTTTGGTAAAGGTGTATTTCTTTTAATCTAATCTAGTAGTAGCTTAGCAATTTTATTTAAAACACTGCTTCTGTTAAACCCCAAAAATATAAATTTGTACAACAATTAATTTATAAGTATTCCAACTTATCGTGTATCACATATGAGATAGTTTGAAACATTTATACTCAGAGTATTTAGGTTACTGTTCACTACAAAAGAAAGACATTAGTCTAAATCGCCGTGTTATCTTTAGCTTGTCTGATCTGAAATAGTCGAGACATACCGAAATACCTGGCGGTGTCGCCCTTGCTGCACTTTACATACGGTCGAGTGAGCGAACATATCATGTGGGTATATTAATCACGCAAGGTTGGCAACAGTTGCAGCCTGACGGACATGTTTGGGTGCGCTTGTCATATTGTTTACCTTCGGTTACATGCAGTTTTGGCCGCCACCCGGGACTATTAATACTGCACTTCACAGGTCTAATAAGTTGGCCAACTTGTCTGAAATACAAGACATGATTATCTCACCGTGGAATATTGATTTGCAACAACAAAGCTATAAATAGAACTGGCGTGGAATCTGTACCGGAACGGTATTCGTGCTAATATTATATTTTATCACTATTCTTTCAGTAGTGTATAAATGAAAAGAATAGTACGACAAATGTTTTTCAAAATTTACATATACTTTTTATTGATTTTTTATGAGGGCGAAAGACGAAAAAATGGAATAACTTCTTTATTTTTTCCGTTTTTTTTTTTTTTTAATTGGCTTTTTTGTTTCTTAAGCCTGCCCTATTTTTACCTGCTGTAACTGTAATCATCACTATTTTCAGAGTATTGAAGATCGGTAATTTCTGAATTATCAGAGAATAATGCAGAACTTCTTATAGGCCTACTACACTGTCATTCGTTCTTTTGAAATCACTTCGTACTTTATATCGTGACCCACCGGTGTGTCACAGAAAAAACCTGTAAAAAGTATATTTACAATAATTATTCTCGCTTTAAATGATGCATACCCTTTCATAAAGCCTTCAAGCAGACTGCGACTTTTAAAATGATTAGGACTTTGTGAATTTGGTGAACAAAAGGTTCGGACCGTAAAGCGGATAGAGCATCCCGAAAGATGGCCATAGAGTCCAGAATGCTAAAAAGGAGGAAGAGGGTTGCTGAAAGTGAAGTTGGGGGTGGGTGATCAGTACTGTCCAGGAGGCTTTTAACTCTTACATTACTATAGTAAATATAGGCTAGCTTTGTTTCTTTGTCTAAAGTTTTTTATTGACGATGGAAGGTTTGAAAAGATAACAGGATTAAGTACATGTGCCATCGTTATAGGTTATTAAAGGTATAACAACGTTTCGAGGATTGGAATCTATCTTTTTCATCACGTGGGGGAGGTATTGATACATACAAAAATATTCTTTCTGTTCGTTATTTTTGTGTGTATTAATACCTCCACCACCTGACGAAGAGAATAGATTCCAATCTTCGAAACGTTGTGATATACCTTTATAACGATGGCAAATTTCTGAAATCCTGTTACCCTGGTTTGTTGTTGCTTTACCGAAAGCTTCATTTTTCAACTTTAGGCACCCATTTCTTGAGACCCGTTCATCTATTTGAAGTTTTACGCATTGTTTATTGTAACATACCAAATAACTCAAAGAACCTATTGCCGATCTTAGTAAAAAATTTAAAGAAATAAAATTGACGATTACAAAAAATTTATAAAAATTAAAAAATAGAATGAAATTGTAATTATTTATGTTAAAAATATAATTGGTCCATCATAAATCAGAATAATCCTCTACAATGTTCAACTCTATCTTAAACATAAACTGAAATAAGTGTACCTACATTTTGGCTTTTTAACATAGGCGATATAACACCGTTAAGCCCCCCCCCCCCCTTAAACAAGAGGCTGGTTCAATAGATTGAGCTTTTGGGTATGTTTGAACCCTTTTCTTTCCCCTCTTTACTTCTTTTATGTTCGTTATTTTTGTATGTATTAACACCTCCCTCACCTGACGAAGAGGATAGATTCCATTCCTCGAAACGTTGTGTTATACCTTTTATAACGTATAACGATGTCAAATTTCTGAAATCCTGTTACCTTGGTTTGTTTTTGCACTACCGAGAGCTTCATTTTTTAACTTTAGATACCAATATCTTCCGTTCATCTTTTTGAAGTTTTACACATAGTTTATTGTGGCATACCAACAATATTAATACATATAGATTGGTTCAATAGATTAATACATACAACAATATTCTTTCTGTTCGTTATTGTTGTATGTGTTAATACCTCCCTCACCTGACGAAGAGGATGGATTCCAATCATCTAAACGTTGTGTTATACCTTCTATAACCCGTGACACTGGCAAATTTATGAAATTCTGTTACCTTGGTTTATTTCTGCATTACCGAAAGCTTCATTGCTCAACTTGGGTTCCAATATCTTGAAAACCGTTCAAGGTATCTGTTTTAAATTATAAACATTGTTTATTGTGGTACACCAAACACTCAAGGAACCAATTACTGATCTAAGTAAAAAATTAAAAGAAATAACATTACGATTACAAAAATGTATAAAAAGTAAAAATAGAATGAAATTGTAATTATTTATGTTAATAATAACTCAGAAGCATCCTCTACAAGTGAAACTCTTTATCTCAAACAAAAACTGCAAAAAAGTGTACCTACATTTTGGTTTTTTAACACGACCGTTTAGCTTCCCCTAAACTAGAAGCTAGTTCAATAGATTGTGGTGCCCGTGTGTTTGGTCATCCAGCGGCAATTGCTGGTCCGGTTGCCCTGTGATTAACGATTCCTTACTCGGTGTACACCGCAATCGGCGGCGACATGTGACCTATCAGCTGCGTTTGTCGATCTCCGGCAATCCGGGAACAAGCGACATCACCTCTGTGAAATACGAGTAGTTAGGTCTGGCAACAAGTTAACTCTATCACAGAGCCTTGTATGTGGCCGTGCAGCTTGTTGTTACCTGGGCTCATGTACGGTGTTCGGTGACCGGTGACCGGCCATGTTACTGCGATTAGTCCTCTCAACAGAATCACTGGGGTGCGTTCGACCGGATTGACAAAATGTTCGATCAGCCTTACAGAAAGGTACTTCCAATCCTAGAACTTTGTCCACAGCTTTCCTCTCCAGTTACCCGCGGCTTCGCATGCAAAGATTTCTCATGGTTTGAGTGAATTACGTTTGCCTTGTTGTCACGATAAAAACTTGTGGCAAAAAGTATATATTTTTGCCCATTGTAATGTATTCATGTCATATTAATATTATTTTTTGTGCTATAATTGATATTACCTTGTTTAACCGATCTAGGAATTGTACAGTGTAAGTTACACTCTGTTTAGTTTTTTATGTATAAAGATGGAGGGATGGAACTCTGGACACCTTTCTAGGAAATAGAAGTGAACTATTTACTCACTATTACGAGTTTGCCCATTTCTCGAAATTTTAAATGTAAAGACCCATTAAGTGATACCTCATTTGAAAGGCCGTGATAAAAGAAGAAGAACACTGGAAATTAGAGTCACGTCATGTGTGTTTACATTTAAAAATTTTGAGCCGCTCCCCCTCCCAAATCACATTTTGGGGAAATGGGCAAAGTTGTAACAGTAAAAGTTACATCCCTCCATCTGTATCCATCAAAAACTAAACAGGGTGTATCCATACTTTTAACTCATACTTTTTATATATATGAATATATAGGTCTCAGAAATATACTTCTTTCAAAAGATATCTAAGATAGGTTTTATAACAGTCATTAAATTTATAGTAATTTTCATTACAGTACTGACCAAGCACTGCATACTTATTAATTGATTAAATGTACAGTAAAGTGTTATTATGCTTTCAAGACTACTACAATTAATGTAAACAAATAGAAAATAGTGGTTAAAATAATTAAACATAATATGGTTGTGCTATCATATAACAATGTTTACAAAGCTACAAAAAGTTGACTAAATGTAACAGGCTCTTTCGATCAAAGCTATTATATTAAAAATCTTTTCTTTTTCTATATATCTGATTGTTTGTTCCGTGAACTTTTAGGACATTTTAATAGTTTTCTGCTAGTTTTGGGGCGGAATCGAATCCAAAAATTCAGAGATCATTTTAATCGGTACATCCATCCTTGAATTATAAATGGTGTTAAGTGACCCAATTTTGTTTTATGTATATAGATTTGCAAGTAGTAATAATTTATTTAAATAATTACGTTACTTAACTTATACATGTCTGTATCTTTGAAATTTATAATATCACAACGATAACACCTGCATTGCTAAAAATTTTTTATGAAAACAGGCCAGAGGTTTTTACTGACACTTTAACGTTATGGCATTAAAAAAATTCTCAAGCAAAATAACAAAAAATATTTTGTTTTTTTTAATGCTGTTTTAAGAGCTTCCGCTGATAAATAGATGAATAGTACACTGAGAAAACTCCAAAACTACTTTTTTAAATTGTGTCACTGAAATTTTTCAAGTTGAGTGATAGAACCTTGGTAAAATAAATAAAATTTCATGTTGTATCAACATTAATGCCTTAGTAGTAATGCCTATTACACTGTAATAGCTCTAAAAGCACCGCAAAAGTGTTAAGAATTAATTAGTGCCAACTTGTTTTATACACATTTCTTTTGTGACATTATAAGCAATATAAACTCGTACAGAAATACATTTAATTACAAATTATAATATATATGATTGTGAAAATAAAAATGTATGAGTAATTTTATTTATATCAGTATAGCACCATTTTTACATTGAAAAGCAAATTTTGCATACCCAATAGTACATTATTAATTGTTCTGACCAGGGTTTTACTCAATTGAACAATCTAGTACTAGAAACTATGTCGCTATGGAGTCAATGTGTTAATTTAATTAAAATATAAGTAAATCTTTTTTATAACACGATTTTTTTTTTAATTATATATGTTACAACCAAAAACTTCACACAAGTTAACAAAATTTGGGTCGAGCCTTTATACATAAGAAAACATTTGATGTCCATTTACGAAAGTTTAATCCTATTTAGACAGAACTAGTTTAATCATTCAGCTCATAAAGGTACAAAATTACTAACCGACCATCAGTACTATAGTAACATGGAGCCAGACTACTACAGTGGTTGTACCTATGTCATTTAAATCAGCTGTTACATAGGCAGAGACCAGCACTTCCCTCTCCCCCCCCCTATAGTATTTCCCCTCACCTGACATGTCTACACTAAACTTGCATGCATCAGACTGATCTGCGTCATTTGCATTTCACTCTATCTAAAAGAAAAAGATATACGTCAAATTAGTATTAACGTATTTAAGTTATAATTTATCCTGTTTCTTAAATACTTTCAGGATTTTTTTAGAATTTTGTAGTGTTTTTATAATTAGCTGATTACTATTCAACATTAGTAATTTTAAGATTTCTAATTAATATGGCATTTAAAAACTTCTTAGTTAAAACCAAGATTGACTTTTTCGTTCTCTTAGGACAAGAACCTTAAAAGTTGTATCTAGTCTTATAAGGACCTTTGCGCTACTTCAGGAGTGACAAGATATTCTGGGTAAGGTTAGGGGTAGGGGCCGCCTTCTGTCGAGATCTATGAGCACTGGTCTCAGTCATGTCGTTTCGAGAAAAATCAGTAACACTACGTTTCGAGATCTGCAATCTTCAGGTAAATAACAAATCATACCAAAGCGTTGTGACACGCATAAGTCAGGATTCACAACCACCATGTTGTTTGTCAACTTCACTAACTCTAAAACATGCACTTAATAAAAACTAAACACAACACTAATTATCAAAACTGAACTACAAAATACAGGTCACAATATGTCTGCATTCGCTGACCAACCATCTACGAATGATTTGTTTATTTTAACTTAGTTTATAGTTATGTGTTAGGTCAGCTTTTTACCTGAAGAAGAGATCAGATTGCAGATCTCGAAACGTAATGTTACTGATTTTTTGTATCACTGAACAATGGCAAATCTACGGAAAATCCTGTTTTCTTCACGAATTATGTGCAGATAGATTTGTCAGAATAGGTTTTACAAAAAGAAATCGAGTTTGTTTTTTCTATAACACCTACTTAGATTATTATGAAACGCTAAGACAAATCCAACTGTATTTCTAGACACAATACTAATTCAATGTGATGCCTGTATATAAAATAAATGAATTCGAACAAGAAGTCCCTTTAATACAATTAATAATTACACTTCTACTGCATAATTTACTAATATTTACTAAACCTGTTTCCTTCACGACCCTTCCATTGTCAAAAACAAACTTCAAACACATAATTTGTGGTATAGTACAAACATAATTGAAGCAAATAAAAAACAAAAAAACTTTGTTTACTAGCATTTTTTCATCAGACGAAAAATACATGCTGATTGTAAATCTTTTCGGTGGTAAAGCAGATGTATGAGCTACTACTATACCTTTAAGTAGGGTTACTAATCACATGTGGTAATGTCGCGCGTGACAAAGTATTGACAAAGACACCAAAATAAAACCTACCTCAACAAAGACCACCGAACCGTGACAGCGGGAGAATGTAGGATGTTGCCAGCCTCAGATCGGTCTATCTATAGCGACCCGGTATTGATGGCCACATCGCATATTATTTGACTTTTTACATTCCGCGGCGCATTGCTAGACAAGTGTCTGGCGAGGAAGTCATCTGGCATTCTGCGCGGTCATTCCGCGACAAAATGTCGAGATGCAAATCTTCCCTTGCAGCGGCTTCTGTCTCGTGTCGGCGATTGCGGTTTACTAGCGACATTGTCGCCGGGAATAGCCGCTTTCCTGATACAGCTCTGAATAAAAATAATTCACTCGTAGATCACAAGGTGACGCGAAGTGACATAGAATAAAAGTGATCGAACACAGAGTAGTCACTCTTGCAGTAATTCCTTTAGCTCTCCGGAAATGGGTGGTCCAGGTTTTCGTCATCTACCATATGGCGCCAAGTTCAAATTGACACGGTCAATTGTCACTGAATTTGGAAGATAACTGAAGCTTCGTAAACGCTAGCTTTGATAATACAATAATAATTTTTTGTTTAATGTTTGTTATTGACGGAAGGTTTGAAAGGGTAACAGGGTTTCGGGCAATTGCCATCGTTATGTGTTACAAAAGGTATCGAGGATTGAAATGTATCCTCTTCGTCAGGTGGGTGAGGTATTAATACATTAAAAAATAAAGAACAAAAGAATAAAAGAAGCTATAGGAAAGGGTTCAAACATAGCCAGAAGCTACTTGGAGTCCAGTCCAGGCGATCTCACTGCACATAATGCAAGTCCCCAGCACAACCAACGAATACGAGAATCATAATTACACTAGCAAAGACGAAAGAAACAATAATAATATTTCTCTGTCAACATTTTAGGAATGAACTTTACCCTACGGATTCTGGAAGGTAAGCGAGCTAACTGAACCTCAAGCTGGACAAACTAAAATACAGAAGGTCCTAAAAAGCGGAACTCATAAATACACTAAAACAATATGTAGAAGGTTCCAGTGACGAGGTCATCTTCTAGGATTGGCAGACGACACTACCACCTGTAGCAAAGGACATGAAGAAGTCTCCTGTTCATGATAAAGGACATGAAGAAGGCTCCTGTGAGGATAACGGACAGGAAGAAGGCACCTGTCAGGATAACGGACAGGAAGAAGGCTCCTGTTCAGGACAACGTACAGGAAGAATGCTCCTGTCAGGATAACGGACAGGAAGAAGGCTCCTATCAGGATAACGGATAGCAAGAAGGCTCTAGTTCATGACAAAGAACAGGAAGAAGGCTCTAGTTTAGGATAAAGGATAGGAAGATGGCTCCTGTTCAGAATATAGGACAGGAAGAAGGCTCCAGTTCAGTATAAAGGACAGGAAGAAGGCTTAAATTCAGGATAAAGGATAGGAAGATGGCTCCTGTTCAAGGTAAAGTACAGGAAGAAGACTCCTGTTCAGGATAACGGACAGGAAGGAAGGCTCCTGTTAAGGTAAACGTACAGGAAGAATGCTCCTGTTCAGGACAACGTACAGGAAGAATGCTCCTGTTCAGGATAACGTACAGGAAGAAGGCTCCTATCAGGATAACGGACAGGAAGAAGGCTCCTATCAGGATAACGGATAGCAAGAAGGCTCTAGTTCATGACAAAGAACAGGAAGAAGGCTCTAGTTTAGGATAAAGGATAGGAAGATGGCTCCTGTTCAGTATAAAGGACAGGAAGAAGGCTTAAATTCAGGATAAAGCTACGTTTTCCTAGCTCCGCGACTGGGCTTGCTCCGTGCTACGTAATTAAGGCCAAGTACGCAGCGTGTTTAGTTGAAGCGCACTTAAATACTGCGCAGCGCAAATGTGTTTTCCTAGGATTTGTCATTTTACGCAGTGTAACGCGCGACTTAAACTCTCTCCTCGTCCAGTTTCAACTTTTGAAGAAATTTACAGTTTTAATTGATATGGACCGGAATAGGAATGTTTTGGCAAAGTTATTGCTCTTCGTAGACAAGGAAATGGACGAGGATGTCGACATTGCTATTACTCTTTTATAAAATTTTATACAATTCTATTTTTCAGGTTTCTGGCTACGGGAGAATCATACCGATCATTGGCTTTCCAATACAGAATTTCTGCGTCTACAATATCACATTTTGTCCCAGACGTTTTGACAGTGTTGTCAAGGACAAAATAGAACATGTGCATTTGCCACCAACATCGGAGATTGATTGGAAACAGAAAGCCGAAGACTTCTGGATCAACTGAGATTTCCCAAATTGTACATCTGCAATAGACGGAAAACACGTGACCAGCTTACCAGGATCCCTTTTTCACAATTTTAAGAACTTTTTCTCCATTGTATTGTTTGCTATGGCTGACGCAAACTGCAAATTTGTACTGATCAATGTCGGAGCATACGGCAAAGAAGGAGATGCTGGAATCTTAAAAAAGTCTAAAATGGGGAAATTGATTCAAGAAGGAACTATTTTCCCACCTCCTAAAAACCTACCTTCTTCTGAAATTAAGCTACCATTTGTTGCAGTAGGAGATGAAGCATTTAAACTGGGTAATCATGTCATGAAACCCTACACGCACAAACAAGCAATCCCAGATGTTCACAAACGACACTTTAACTACGCCACTTGTCGTGCTAGAAGAGTAACTGAAAATGCATTTGGTATTTTATGTCACATTTTCAGAATTTTTTTCACACCAATAAACTTGAAACCAGAAACAGTCGACTTAGTCATATTCGTAAGTTGCTGTCTTCATAACTGGATCAGTGATGACTTTATTGCACGCAACCCCAAAGGACTAGTGAGTGACTCATCCGCAGCACGAACTTCCTACGCAAAACATGATCCCATTGGCTTATGTCGGAGGCTATACTAAAGCAGAAGGGTTTTAAAGTAAGAAGTAGTTTTACTGATTACTTTAATGGAGCTTACTACTCAAATAAAATAAAAGCTCTGTATCAGAAAAAATCTTTGTAATGTGAGCAAACTTTGTAGATTAGTAATGAAGGGGAAGAGAGTTTATTTATTTTAATGTTCACTACCTCAGGTTTAAAAACGCCAAATTTAAAGATTTGTATTACAATCAGTAGAACTTGTACATTATCTCATCTGTTCACTATAAGTATTAATTTGATTCATCTAAATTTGTTCAAGTTAACATGAAAGTGTATATAATAATAATAATATACACACAGTCGTCAGCCCTGCTGCGCGCGGTGCGTGATTGACTGCTCTCGAGGCAGTGCTCCCAGTCGCGCAGCAAAGACCACGCAGCGCGGTTAGGCTTAAGCACGCAACGCGTAGCTAGGAAGACACCTCCATTGGTTTACAGAGAACCGGTGGTTTCGTCAGTTACGGAGCACGGAGCACGCAGCGCAAAAAGCCCAGTCGCGGAACTAGGAAAACGTAGCTTAAAGGATAGGAAGATGGCTCCTGTTCAAGGTAAAGTACAGGAAGAAGACTCCTGTTCAAGATAACGGACAGGAAGAAGGCTCCAGTTCAACATAAAAGACAGGAAGAAGACTCAGGATAAATGTTATGAAAAAGGCTACCAACCCGACCACCCACCAACATAACTCATCAGTGTTAATGTAAGGAAATTCAAATACAGTTAATGAAATTTGTATACATCCTGGCATATCTCTCGAATTTATCATCCGAATTGGCAAATTAACGACGCCGCGACGTTTGGCCCGAAATGATTAGGTAAAGAAGGTTTGTGCTATAATTGAAGCACATACTAACATATCTATTGGACATAATTATGTCTAGTACTTATCTCGAATTAATTATTTTTGAACGCACTTTCATTTTTCAGTATAGAATAGATTTCTTAAAAAGTACTATTTAAAAAATATTAAAATAAAATTTCAATTGTTCTATTACACTAGTAAGTTCATTGATAGACATTAATTTTTATTCTGAAGATGAAGAGATTAAATATTACAAAGACAGGTGGCTTTATAAATGTAACTAGTTGAACATTTCAAAATAACTTGCAAATTGAAATAATTTATATTATTTGCATATTGATCACTTATAACATCAAACCTACACAAAAACTCCTTTCACAACGCACCCACGTGTATAATTTAATTTACGTTACACTCTTAATGGTGTATATGTGTTGTAAATGTAAACATTCTAGTTGGAAGTTGGAAACTGAAAGGTAATTTATGTGCACAGAACAAATCGGTCCGACAAATACGTTTATCGAAACAGCCGGAATGATTGGAGTAAGAATCAAATTGGAATCGGCGCGAAATGAGGCCCTGGCATGAAGGCCGATAGGAGAGTGGTACCGTTCCATCATAAGTACTGTCTGTGTCGTGCACGCTGATTGGCTGAGGGCACGCAGACCACGATATTAGCACCAATCACAGAGCTCATTATGATAGCGTGATATAATACAGCGGTAACGGCCTGGGAGCACACCACCTCGCTGTTCGTTGGAATTGAAAACGGCTTCATTTAAACTGGCAAAGTTGGAATTCAACGTAATCCCCCCGCAGCTTTAAATGGGAATTTAGATATTCCTTTAAACCACGACTTTGCCGCTACATCTGATTTATCTCATTATTTCACCAAGTATTCTGTGGAATGGGCTTGTTTTCAAATTTATTTGTCAGCATTTGATAATGAATTAACTTGTAAAAGTCTCTTATTATTTCTAGATGGATACTTCACTTTTACCAGAAACAAATACTTTTTGCGTCAAATTCAGTAGCTAGTTCCAATCCTAACACTTCTTTATTACAATTTAACTGTAAAATAATAATTTAAACCATGAAAAACAGTCATTATGGTTATTTGAGAATAATTTTTTTTTAATTATTTCAAGTTTCAGAACGGTCTGACTTTAATGATTCTGTAAATTAATGCGAGATATGGCAACATTTTGTTAAAAATAAGATTACGATTGCGCGGAACGAAAAATATCACTCGAGATAGCTCCATCATAAGACAAAATAAAATTCTACAGGGCCTTTTCACAAATACCTGATAAAACCATAAGAGCAGTTGCAAGTTCGTTATCTTAATAGAGATAAGACGTTTGACTCGGATAATCTCATTGATAAAGCTGTAACACTAATTCTTAAATAGTCGTTAAAAATCTAAAATAATATATGAAATTACTTAGAGCAGCTAACGGTATTATATACCATTTCCAACTGAGCAGCTGCAAGTTTATTATCTTACTAGAGATAAACGTTTGAATCGGATAGTCTGACTGATAACGCTGTAACACTGATTCTTTAATACGAGTAGTCGTTAAAAATCTTGAATAATATATGAAATTACTTGGAGCAGCTAACGGTATTATACTATTTTTCGTACACAAAGGAATGAAACAAACTTTTATTGTTGTTAACAATACACATAATATATCAATTTTTCAATTAATGGATCATTTACTTAAATATATTTTTGCATTTATCCCAGCCAGATACGTTGATGCTTTTGTCCGACACAAACTGTCCTTTTTAAAAAAAAAATTATTAGTTCAATTCCAACCTGTTTCTCTATCTAAAACTAGTAAAAGTGTTTTTAAATACAAACCTACGTGGCTTTAGTACACCAGAAAACTTCGGGTACGACCTTAATTTTATCCCAAGTTATCTAACAATCTAAAATGAAATTTCCCCCGTGACACACCAGGGAAAGAACGCTAAGTGATGGAAAGGTAGAAGTTTGCTGTTATTGACTTTTTGTCAGAGGTTTGTTTAAAACAGCTGTTTATTCCAGGCGAATGTCAAGTTGCGTTACGATTTCCACCAGAATTTCATTTCCCTTCCAATCCAGCAGTAAAAGTTAAATTTACGTGAAGGTTGTAAGAGGAACTGCGTGAGGCTTTTGTTATTTTAATACAAATAAAAAAAATCAAATATAGAAATTGAAGAAAACCAAAATGGATCTCTACGAGACTTATAAAATTTAACTAAATGGATATGTTAGTAAATGTCATAGATCATATTTATTTTTTAAACTATCTCTACTTATTGGTAATGAAATAACCTCAAAATTGTAAGTGAACTTATTTGCAAAAGTAACGGATCTTAACATATCTAATGTATACAGGATGTTTAGTAATTCTTGTTGTATATTTTGGAGAACTATCCTTTGGATCCAACCTTTGGGGTTGGCTATTCATCACATTTAAATGTGATATGCAATAAAGACTTTTATAAATAATTGATGCATCGAAAATTGCTGCCAATTTAAGATCTAATGTCAAATCTTCACAAAAATTACAGTTTAGTTAAAAAAAAAAAAAAAACATAAAAACTCCCCAAACAAATAAAAATATTTTTGCAATATGTTGGGATGAAAAGTAAGAAATAAAGTTACATTTTATCATAAAAAGATGAATAACAGTACATTTTTTAGTTTTATTTCTTATTTCAGAAGGAAGGAAAGAAAAAGAAAAATTCGGCATAATTAATGTTCTTGTAATCTAGAATACAGAGAAAAATTAATATTTATTATCACAAAACGTTTGAAGACGGTGGGAGGTTCAAGTTTTTAAAGATCGAAGCCGTAAAAGCTAACAAGGTAGGAGTACACCACACCACGTGTCGCGTAACAGACCTCGCTAAGGTTGCTTGTAAAATTTCAACTCTATAGCTTCATTCTGGAGATCTATTGCAGACAAATATCTATTTTTAGACTGTTTGGTCATTTTCGAAATGTCCTTCAGATAGATAATAAAGATAAACTGCGTCAGCCTACAGATTGGCTTCAAAGACACTCAGCCAAATTCCACATTCATTCATGCACCATCATGGAACCCATTGTTGAAATGAAGTTTTATGAAAAATACTATAACTTTAGATGAAATTTTCTTGAGATATCATGCCGAATGATAAATTTATAGTTTTTGTCACAAAAAGATGATGTACGAAAAAGGCGACATGTATAGATAAGTCAAGTGTTTTAAATATCATATGATTGTACTTACTTAGCTTACAAATCTATTCATTCTAACGTTTTGTCATTTCCATTTGGTCATTCCATTGTCATTTGGTCAACCATAAAAACAATGAAAACAGTTTCCATGGACGTCATCGATGTTGCTTTTACAGAAACGAAGCATCATAAGAAATGCAAAGTCTTAAGTCTGTTCTTTCTCAAGATATCAGATCGATATACAGAAATGAAAATATTACAACCCTTTGAGTAACAGGCTTCGCTAACGCTCAGCCAATACGAGTTTAGAATGGATATACGTTTCTTTTTAGCCTTACAACACAAAACAGCTTCCATATGGTGAACACCGATGCAACTACTACAGTATTCCCCTGAAGCTATGGAGGGAAGGTGAGAAACTGTTATGAGCAGGGATGATGCTGGGAGGGTGGGAAGGGGTGTTTCATCAGCACCAGTTAGCGCTTATATTAAACTAGCAATCAGCTGCTGAATATGCATGTGGCCGTGCCGAGGAAATATTGCCGCGATAAGGTGAGTCGAGGCGCCATTTTAATCTGGTACCTCGCAAATAACCTCACCCTGCTTCACTCGTTCCTTCATCAGCACTACGAGATAAACGTTGTAATACTGTATCTCAATGATAGGGTTGAGACAATTCTGTATATTTACATATTTTATACTCTTGCTGTTGAGTATCTGTATGACTAGTTCCTTCCTCAGCACTACGAGATAAACGTTGTAATACTGTATCTCAATGATAGGGTTGAGACAATCCTGTATATTTACATATTTTATACTCTTGTTATTGAGTATCTGTATGACTAGTTCCTTTCATCAGCACTACGAGATAAACGTTGTAATACTGTATCTCAATGATAGGGTTGAGACAATTCTGTATATTTACATATTTTATACTCTTGCTATTGAGTATCTGTATGACTAGTTCCTTCCTCAGCACTACGAGATAAACGTTGTAATACTGTATCTCAATGATAGGGTTGAGACAATTATGTATATTTACATATTTTACACTCTTGCTATTGAGTATCTGTATGACTAGTTCCTTCCTCAGCACTACGAGATAAACGTTGTAATACTGTATCTCAATGATAGGGTTGAGACAATCCTGTATATTTACATATCTTTATACTCATGTTATTGAGTATTTGTATCACTCGTTCTTTCATCAGCACTACGAGATAAACGTTGTAATACTGTATCTCAATGATAGGGTTGAGACAACCCTTTATATTCATATATCTTAATCTCATGTTATTGAGTGTTTATATCACTCGTTCTTTCATCAGCACTACGAGATAAACGTTGTAATACTGTATCTCAATGATAGGGTTGAGACAATTATGTATATTTATATATTTTACACTCTTGCTATTGAGTATCTGTATGATTAGTTCCTTCCTCAGCACTATGAGATAAACGTTTTAATACTGTAACTCAATGATAGGGTTGAGACAACCCTGTATATTCACATATCTTAAACTCATGTTATTGAGTATTTATATCACTCGTTCCTTCATCAGCACTACGAGATAAACCTTGTAATACTGTATCTCAGATATAGGGTTGAGACAACCCTGTATATTTACATATCTTAAACTCATGTTATTGAGTGTTTATATCACTCGTTCTTTCATCAGCACTACGAGATAAACGTTGTAATACTGTATCTCAATGATAGGGTTGAGACAATTATGTATATTTATATATTTTACACTCTTGCTATTGAGTATCTGTATATCACTCGTTCTTTCATCAGCACTACGAGATAAACGTTTTAATACTGTAACTCAATGATAGGGTTGAGACAACCCTGTATATTCACATATCTTAAACTCATGTTATTGAGTATTTATATCACTCGTTCCTTCATCAGCACTACGAGATAAACCTTGTAATACTGTATCTCAATGATAGGGTTTAGACAAACTTGTACATCGTGTATATTTACATGTCTTAAACTCAAGATAATAGTTATTGAGTATGTATGCTCCAGGGTGTTGCAGGACACAATTACACAGACACTCTATCTACCAAAATTATACGATTATTCGTGTAATCTACGTTAAGATTACCAAATTGATGTTCAGGGCTGTCTAAATGTGTGTTCTTATCGAACCTGAGATCAACAATTCCAAAAAGATTTCGGAAAATCTGATTCCCCAATTACAAAAAACAATCTGATTTTAAATTCTCATTAAAATATGGTGTTTGAAATATTTGTAATTTTTTAATGAATATGTTTGACCAAATTTGAGAAATATTTATCAGAGATAACCAGGACCCATGATCATGTACCAAATATGTAATAACTGAAATTTTGATAAATTAATAAAAATTATCTTGAACATCTATGGTATATAGCCTTGTAAATATAAATGCATTGTTTGTAAAATACTACGTATATACTTCAACGATAATTGAATTATGTAAATAAAATAATACATGTACTATTTTTGTAACCTACCACTTATGTTCATGAACAATATTTGAATTTTGTGATTGAGCTAATAATAATGTTAAGCGATATTCATTATGCATTAAGGCAAAAAACGAAAATATTCTATTAAAATTTATTTAAAAATTCAAATAATATATAGCTACAAAATCTTTTACCCATTGATTAAATCATAATGCAATAATGGTTTTAAAAATGCAACATTTTTAGGTAATCTCAGTTCTTTATAAATAAAATCATTCTTACCTTAAAACAGACGATCGTAGTTTTACTTTTTACACTTATCTGTTATTTTTCAACCCCAACGTGCAAAAACTCGGCGCGCGAGACGTTTGAAAATGCGTTAAGTGATTGAAAGGTTAAAGTTTACTGGTATTGACTTTTTGTCAAAGGTTCGTTTGGAACAGCTGTTCATAGTAAACTTTCTCCTCTCACCAGATTGTTCCTTTATTTTAGTAGGCGAGCAATAAAGGTATCGTAACAACCTACGATTTAAATCTTAAATATTTAAGACAGTCGAGAAGGTAAAATAAATAATTCAGTATTCTAACCTGTATCTTTGATTTTCAAGACAATAGATACGGGAATTGTGTGGCAGAATTATTTTCGTTAAAGCTACTTCTGTTTTGTAACGCATAGATAGCGTTACTGTACTAAATATTTGATTGAGAGCTGTAATTTATTTCAATATTAAAGTTAAATTTTAAATTAAACGAAACCGTTTATATTAAAATATCATCTCTGTTGTACGCCGGGTTGGTCCAAACATTCGACACTGGTCACGTTATGGAGCTCCGTAACCATATATTGTGTGCATAATTTCGTGAATTTAAAACGTTTAAATTTTAACGCCGATTTAGTTGAGAATGTTTGGATAGTTTAACGCCGCCAGCGCCTGCTCGTTTTGCGGCCAAAGCGCAAATCACCAGCCTCTTCAAGATGGTATGGCCTCGACAGTCTGATAATTTGGGCGTTTCAAAAAGCAGGCTCCGACAAATTAATAAAATCGTCTCAGTTAAATCAATTTAACACAATTGACAATTTCTTGTAATTCCAAAGCTCACAATTTTCAACCCCAAAACAGTACATTTGTAGCTAACTTGTAAAAATATTCTGTCTCAATCGGATCACAAGTTCCCGAATATCTAAATACTATGTCGTATTCTTTGTTTAAAGTTTGTTTTTTTACGATGGAAGAGTTGTGAAGAAAACAGGACTCCGGACATTTGCCATCGTTCAGTGAATAAAAAAACCAGTAACACTACGTTTTGAGATCTGCAATCTGATCTCTTCTTCAGGTAATTTTACCGAAGGAAAGATAGTTAAATTACCTAAAGAAAAGATCAGATAGCAGATCTCGTAACGTAGCATTACTAATTTTTTGGTATCATTGAACTATGTATGGTTAATATCCAGAAAAACCCTCCAATACTTTTGATCCGAGAGAAGTAGAAGTGTGATCAGTTCTTTGTTTGAAGTTTGTTTTGACGATGGAAGGATTGTAAAGGAAACACTACGTTTTGAGATCTGCAATCTGATCTCTTCTTCATATAAATTACTAAAATAATGCATGACTACAGTCTAGTTTAGGTAAACAAAACATACCAGAGCGTTGTGATAAGCGTAAATCAGAAATCACAACCACCATGTTGTGTGTCAACTAACTAACTATAAAAAATGCATTTAATAAAAAAACTAAATTGCTATTGGCCTCTGGTCAGTCGTAGGTGGTTGGTCGGCGAATGCAGACCTATTGTGACCTGTATTCTACAGTTCAGTTTTAATAATTAGTGTTGTGTTTAGTTTCTTATTAAGTGCATGTTTTAGAGTTAGTGAAGTTGACAAACAACGTGATGGTTGTGATTCCTGACTGACTTGTAATATTATGTGGTAGGTTAGTTATTTACCTGAAGAAGAGGTCAGATTGTAGATCTCGAAACGTAGTGTTACTGGGATTTTTTTTCTCTGAACGATTAGTGATTAGTGTTCTGCAAGTTTTGAATTTGAAATGAATATGGCAAGAAATGATATCATTCAAGGGTAAAAAGTTTTGTGGCCTGCCACAACGAAAATGTTATGAAAATTAATAATGTACTTAAAATTTGAAATATAACGAAAAATTTAAATAAAATTATTTTAATTCTTAATTTTGCTAAATATTGCAAGATGCAAAAGTAGTTCCGTCCGCCTTTGCGGAAAATGCACAGGAAATATGTATGGACGGTTATTGAGTCGGGTTGAGGCAGAGATCTGAAATGTTCCATCCTGTACAGAGGTGAGGGTTGAACCACGTACTCGCCTGACACCGTGATCCCGGGACCGAATATCAGAGGCAATGCGACAGACAAAGCTATCTGAATATTGATGAACCACGGATCCCAGCCCGCTCGCTATACACAGCGCGTCATTTCCATACCACAACTTCAACTTCGCCGACAGTTTGGTAAATTTACATCTGCCTCCAATATGGCGCCCAATTTAAATGCAAGTTTGGTCTTAATTACTTCACATTGATCATGAATGTAAATCAGCCTCGCTCATTTACATTCGGTTTATTACATTTCTCCAAGATCGCTTCGTCACAGGAAACTCACCTCTGCTTTGGAAATTTGAAAAAGGTAAGAATTGCACGTTTCATTTGCATGTTGAATCGGATATTTTGTACTACAGTGTTTTCGTTACGAATTGAAATTGATTAATATCAGTGAGACATTGCGAAGTATTGTCAATTTATTGAAATTTATTTCGAGATGAATGGTATCAGAGATAATTAAACCAACGAGTATTTTCATAAAATGTTTATCATCCTTTAATTTCCTTCAAATAAAATATTGAGATTCAAATACAGACCTTCCGGACATTTTCTATCGTTCAGTTATACAAGTAATCAGTAACACTACGTTTCGAGACCTCCAATCTGATCTGTTCTTCAGGTAAATAACTAACCTAACACATAATTACAAACTAGGTTACAATAAACAAATCATATCATAGCGTTGTGACACGCGTGAGTCAGGAGTAACCAGCTCTAAAACACGCACTTGATAAAAACACAGTACTAATTATTAAAACTGAAATAAAAAATACATGTCATATAATACGTCCGGAGTGAACGACAGTTCTCAGTGGTTAGTCGTTCGGAAACAAACTTCAAATATGTATCAAGATTACTTTTATGAAGTTTAAAAACAGCGAAAGATCCGCTACAAACTGTGTACTATGCAATTGAAATTAAAGTTCCAATACTCCAAGGTGTGGGAAAGTCAGTTACCCAAAAATACAACTTTGGTATCACTTGTATATCGCATAAACATAACATTTAATACATTATACAACTGTAATAGGATTACTCTAATTTGCGTTGTTTCTTGTAGTATTAGGTTTCCTCAAAGAATATACTCCCCAGCCCAGAGCCCGTCATCGTTAGGCACTTTCAAAAAATCCTGGATATATACAGCTTTAATTTCAGATCCAAACATAAAATTCCGCTGAGAATTTGGTCTGAAATATTAACTTCGGATCTAGGAAAACTCGTCTATATACAGAAAGCTTACGATTCATGTATGTAAACACTAAAGTACAAATAATTACTATTAACCACACACAGTAAAATAGTTTTTAATCAAATATACAGTACACTCCGTTAACTTTACTGTCAGTTTCCAGAAAGTAGAATGACCAATTTTAATCTGAGACGAAAATAAATCCATAATTCACCTTAGATTAGATAAGCAATGTCTCTGAAAGATAAACAATGTCGCTCACCGGCCTATAGGTTACCTTTCTTTCTTTGACAGTGTGAAAAGAAGTTATAATCTCAAGGCGTTTGGGTATTAAAATTTAGTCTTTTTACATCATAAGACATAGCTATAAAGATATCCATCATCATTAAATGACTTTATAAAATTTACTTTACTAAATTCCAATACTATATTAATTCATATGTGTAATAATGAAATTTATATGATCCGTGTTTCATTTAACCCTCAAACTGACAATCGAAATTTTTATGTCGATCTGGCACGCTCGTGTTTTTTCAGTTCTTATAAATCAACATTACCATTACTATTTATATACCATTTAAAACAGGAAGGATTTGATGATTTCAACGGCGATTTTGATGTTTTGCCAACAGTGATGGTACAGTGACGTTATAAATCTTGCCAGGAAGATCGTCTTCATCCAGGTATTTTGAAAATTATCCAGGTATTTTTAAAATTATCCAGGTATTTTGAAAATTAGTGATATATCATGGGTATGGTTTATAATGTTGGTTTATATAGCTTTGCTTCAGGCTATACAAAGCTAAATTTTTATATATATTTTGGAAGTACTTAGTGTGAAAATTATATATTTTTGTTAATATTTTTTAATTAATCGTATCCATAGTAACAAATTTAGATACTTCCCACTACTGTTTTGTAGTACATATAATTCTCTATAATTTAGTTTTATTTATTCTGTTTCTGGAACAGAAGTTCTAACTGTTATTGTTAACAAGTAGTTAACGCAGCTCATCAAATGGTTTTAAAGTATTTTTCATGATTTTGTAACTCTTATTCTGCAAAAATAACATTATTTTGCAACTTTTTTTAGAATAATACTGTATTAAACCGAATCCCATAAAACACAATCTTCATTACTTTAGTAGACACTTATAGTTTACAGACTTTGTAAAGTATTAATCGACAAGTGGTATCAACCACTATGAAAAGGTATATCAAAGAAATGCTTCTGATCACCACTAGGCTCAAAATAATTTTTGATAGAAATAAAGAAGTTTCTACTATGGGACGAGTACCAGTATTGATACACACCGACAAATGTAATTACTCCATAATCCAATAAAGATAGTGAATTGTATGTACTGGATTGCCAGAATTAACCCAACTAATATTTGGCTTCAATACAAGGGGATGGCTGAAAACTTTACTCATTTCGTAAGTTTGCAGAGCGGCTCTTTTGGTATGGAAATGACGCATATCTGAGAGTCCGGCTCTGCTCGATATCCAGCCATCTGTGGCTTGAGTTACAGATTACTTCAACGTCTCTGGTTCGTGGATTTTAACTGGATATCAATTGACAAAAGCAGACTTTGTAAAAGGTTTAACTATGAGATGTGATAATACTTTCATATAATACAACCATTAATTATTTGTAAGAACAATATTTTAGGAGCTTCAGTTATGAAAATCGGATGTTACTTCATCTTAATAATAAAACATCTTAGGTCAGTGTATTCAAGAGATAGTCCGGGGACCATAGTCTCAAAAACTTTACCCGCAACTTGTCAGTGTATGAAAGTGATAGTTCGGGGACAAGGTCTCAAAAAATTTACCTGCAACTCGTCAGTGTATTCAAGAGAGATAGTCCCGGGACCTGGTCTAAAAACCTTTACACGCAACTCATCAGTGTATTCAAGGGATAGTCCGAGGACCATGTCTCAAAAACTTTACTCGCAACTTGTCAGTGTATTGAAGGCATAGTCCGGGGACCTGGTCTAAAAACCTTTACACGCAACTCGTCAGTGTATTCAAGGGATAGTCCGAGGACCATGTCTCAAAAACTTTACTCGCAACTTGTCAGTGTATTGAAGGCATAGTCCGGGGACCTGGTCTAAAATCCTTTACACGCAAACTCTTCAGTGTATTCAAGGGATAGTCCAAGGACCAGGTCTCAAAAACTTTACCCGCCAACTTGTGAGTGTATGAAAAGTGATAGTCCGGGGACCAGATCTCAAAAACTTTACTCGCAACTTGTCAGTGTATTTAAGGCATAGTCCGGGGATCAGGTCTCAAAAACTTTGTCAGCACACTTGTCAGTGTATTCAAGGGATAGTCCGGAGACCAGGTCTCAAATAACTTTACCCCACAACTTGTCAGTGTATTCAAGGGATAGTCCGGGGGACCAGGTCTCAAAACTTTACCCGTAAACTTGTCAGTGTATTCAAGGGATTAGTCCGGAGACCAGGTCTCAAAAACTTTACCCGTAACTTGTCAGTGTATTCAAGTGATAGTCCGGGGACCATGTCTCAAAAAAACTTTACTCGCAACTTGGTCAGTGTATTCAAGAGATGGTCCGGGGGGACAGGTCTCAAAACCTTCTTTTCGTGTGTACTTCGGTAGAATTAAGAAAGGATAAATGTGAGAATGCCACCCCATTAATAATTTACTTTCATGTCTTATCCGTATTCACTGGTGGTTATAGTATAGAGATCCTAAAAACAATTGTAATGTATAGTGGCCTGTAGATAATTTTAGAATTTAAGTTCTCCAATGATGTGTTGATTTACACCTCTAACCTATCGGAGGTGTGCTTTTCAGGCATCTCAAGATTTCAGCCCACAACAGATGGAACTTATATTTGTAGTTCCGAGTAACAATGAGACCTGTGATTCTGATAGTTGTAACTTTTATTGATACGAAGAATAATGTTGGTACCTTCCAGTATCAACAGGGTTTGTAGCTTCTATCTAAAACGCAGGTTGTAGTCTTCCAGCGTTGAGAAGATTGTAGTTCTCTATCGGTATCTAGATTCGATCGGTATTCGATATCGAGGCAGGAGCCTTCCATCGGTTCTCGATGTTGGACCCCTCTAGCGTTGCGGGTCTGGTTTTTTTAATCCTCCATCGTTGCGGGGGTTGTAGTCTTTCAGTGGTATGGAGGTTGTGTACCCCTTTACCGGTACTGTGGTTTCAGTCCTCCAGCGTTTAGGAGGTTGTATTCCTCCATCAGTATGGAGGTTGAAATCCTCCACCATTTACGGACATCGCAGCTTCCATTGATATAGATGTGGACCCTTCTTGCATTATGGAAGTTGTAGCCCTCTTATCGGTACGCAGGATTAAGTCCTTCAGTCTTACGGAGATCGTAGCCCTCCATTGGAATTGATGATGGACTCCTCTAGCGTTTACAAAGGTTTGTTCGGTCCACTCCTACGTTTACTGAGATTTGCAGTCCGCTATCGGTATGGAGGTTGTAGCCCTCCGCGGTACGGAGGATTCAGTCGGTCTAACGGTATGGGAGGTTGTAGCTTCTCGGCGTGGCGGAGTGTTCAAAAAGCTAGTTTTAATCCACTAATAGTAATTTACAAAACTGCACTAAATGCATTAACTACCCTACAGTAACTAAATGTCATGCCATCACAATGTAGTTGCTTTGGAACAAATTTATAGAACTTTCAGTGCTTTTCAAACCCCAACAAATTCTCGGTTAATAATTTAATTAATTCAAAAATTACTCCTAAGATCATTACACAAATTCATTTTTTCTATCGTGGAGTACAGGCCCTAATATATATTTAGATCAGTACGTAATGTTATATAAATTGTTAAACGTATCGCAGTACAGGAGATTTATAGACTTTCCATAGAAACGTACATCTACTCATAGGGTCGTATTCTCTGTTTCAATCTGTTTCACCCCCCTGCTCCGCCGCGCTCGCTCCCACCTTTGACAATGTTACTTTATGTTTGGCATTTATCGTTGTGGGGGGGGGGACAAAGTTGGGCCCTCTATTCTCTGGCAATATTCCCTCTTCGGTTTTGAATGTTATCCTTGGAAATACGATTGCTATACATTTTGAGACAACTTCCAGTCAGGAACTTCACGTTATGGTCATCAGATAGAGTATCAGTTTTGGTTGAAAGTTCTTCTTCTTCTTCCCCCAGTATCCAGTTTATCCGTGCGCTCTCTTTCACATAAAGATTTGTAATTATCCTTGTCCCAACGTGATGTACGTTTATTCGTTGTTTAAATTTCATTGGTAATGTATACATTTAATTTATTTTCATTACCTTTTACGGAACCACCTTGTGAAGGCAAGGTGGTGTACTTCTTCGAGAGGCATATGTAGTTTTTTTTTTTTTTTTACTGAACTTACAACTGAAACTTGAACTGTGTGGAATTGAGGATTGAGGAACAAATTGAAGAAGTGAAGGCTGTTCCATTTCTCCGCCAGAGGTCCAATAATCCAAGACAGACCCTCATAATTGATCCCTTTGTTAACCTCGACACCTCTCATCAGTCGGACTGATGTCTGGTCCCAACAATGAATTTCAAACTCCCCTCGCCACCAGCACCTTAGCTGAATTGGAATAGTAGTAATGGACATCATTTGCTGACATAAAACACTCAGGGTGGTTTCAACAATAGAATTCATACTTTAAATTGAATTCCTGATAGCATGAGAAGAGTTGCAATATGTGAAAATTTTAAAAATTAAATAATAAAAAACATTTTGATCACCTAATGATCAGTCAAAACTTGAACCAATCTTTTGTTTTCTATATTTTCAGCCGTAAAAATTAATTTTAAAATATCGCCCAAAGCATTCCAAGCATTTCAATTCAATTGTAAACGCTAGTTCAAATACTTTTAAAAGTTCATCATTTAATCATTTTTGAAGCAATGACAGTCGAGAATATTGGTACCCATTGTTGTTGGTACTTGTGGTGGAAATTGTTATTTTTAGGATATTTCTATTGCAGTAAAATCGTCCACTATAGAAGTACATCAATGAAGTTTTGAATTGTTCTTCAGGTAAATTAACTAACTAACACATAATTACAAACTAGGTTACAATAAACAAATCATATCATAGCGTTGTGTGAAAATACCCCCCACGCGTGAGTCAGGAGTAACCAGCTCTAAAACACGCACTTGATAAAAACACAGTTACTAATTATGAAAACTGAAATAAAAAAATACATGTCATATAATACGTCCGGTGAAATAGTGAACGACAGTTTCTCAGTGGTTAGTCGTTCAGAAACAAACTTCAAATATGTATCAAGATTACTTCTATGAAGTTTAAAAACAGCGAAAGATCCGCTACAAAACTGTGTAATATGCGCAATTGAAATTAAAGTTCCAATACTCCAAGGTGTGGGAAAGTCAGTTACCCAAAAATACAACTTTGGTATCACTTGTATATCGTATAAACAATAAACATTTAATACATTATACAATCTGTAATAGGATTACTCTAATTTGCGTTGTTTTTTTTGGTAGTATTAGGTTTCCTCAAAGAATATACTCCCCAGCCCAGAGCCCGTCATCGTTAGGCACTTTCAAAAAATCCTGGATATATACAGCTTTAATTTCAGATCCAAACATAAAATTCCGCTGAGAATTTGGGTCTGAAATATTAACTTCGGATCTAGGAAAACTCGTCTATATACAGAGAAAGCTTACGATTCATGTATGTAAACACTAAAGTACAAATTAATTACTATTAACCACACACAGTTAAAATAGTTTTTAATCAAATATACTGCCAGTTTCCAGAAAGTAGAATGACCAATTTTAATCTGGAGACGAAAATAAAATCCTATAATTCACCTTAGATTAGATTAAGCAATTGTCTCTGAAAGATAAACAATGTCCGCTCCCCCCCCCCCCCCCCCCCCCCCCCCCCCCCCCCCCCCCCCCCCACCGGCCTATAGGTTATCTTTCTTTCTTTGACAGGGTGAAAAGAAGTTATAATCTCAAGGCGTTTGGGTATTAAAATTTAGTCTTTTTACATCATTAAGACATAGCTATAAAGATATCCATCATCATTAAATGACTTTATAAAATTTACTTTACTAAATTCCAATACTATATTAAATTCATATGTGCAATAATGAAATTTATATGATCCGTGTTTCATTTAACCCTCAAAAGACTGACAATCGAAATTTTTATGTCGATCTGGCACGCTCGTGTTTTTTCAGTTCTTATAAATCAACATCTACCATTTACTATTTATATACCATTTAAAACAGGAAGGGATTTGATGATTTCAACGGCGATTTTGATGTTTTGCCAACTGTGATGGTACAGTGGGACGTTATAAATCTTGCCAGGAAGATCGTCTTCATCCAGTTATTTTGAAAATTATCCAGGTATTTTGAAAATTAGTGATATATCATGGGTTTATGGTTTATAATGTTGGTTTATAGCTTTGCTTCAGGCTATACAAAGCTAAATTTTTTTATATATTTTGGAAGTACTTAGTGTGAAAATTATATATTTTTGTTAATATTTTTTTAATTTAATCGTATCCATAGTAACAAATTTAGATACTTCCCACTACTGTTTTGTAGTAACATATAATTTCTCTATAATTTTAGTTTTATTTATTCTGTTTCTGGAACAGAAGTTTTAACTGTTATTGTTAACAAGTAGTTAACGCAGCTCATCAAAATGGTTTTAAGTATTTTTTCATGATTTTGTAACTCTTATTCTGCAAAAATAACATTATTTTGCAACTTTTTTTAGAATAATACTGTATTAAACCGAATCCCATAAACACAATCTATTACTTTAGTAGGCACTTATGGTTTACAGACTTTGTAAAGTATTAATCGACAAATGTGGGTATCAACCACTATGAAAAAGAATATCAAAGAAATGCTTCTGATCACCACTAGGCTCAAAATAATTTTTGATAGAAATAAAGAAGTTCTTCTATGGGACGTGTACCAGTATTGATACACACCGACAAATGTGAACTCCATAATCCAATAAAGATAGTGAATGTAAACTGGATTTGCCCAGAATAACCCAACTAATATTGGCTTAATACAAGGGGATGGCTGAAAACTTTTACTCATTTCGTAAGTTGCAGAGCGGCTCTTTTGGTATGGAAATGACGCATATCTTGAGAGTTCCGGCTCTGCTCGATATCCAGCCATCTGTGGCTTGAGTTACAGATTACTTCAACGTCTCTGGTTCGTGGATTTTTTTAACTGGATATCAATTGACTCAAAAGCAGACTTTGTAAAAGGTTTTAACTATGAGATGATAATACTTTTATATAATACAACCATTAATTATTTGTAAGAACAATATTTTAGGAGCTTCAGTTATGAACGGATGTTACTTCATCTTAATAAAAAACATCTTAGTCAGTGTATTCAAGAGATAGTCCGGGGACCAAGTCTCAAAAACTTTACCCGCAACTTGTCAGTGTATGAAAGTGATAGTTCGGGGACCAGGTCTCAAAAACTTTACCTGCAACTCGTCAGTGTATTCAAGAGATAGTCCCGGGACCTGGTCTAAAAACCTTTACACGCAACTCGTCAGTGTATTCAAGGGATAGTCCGAGGACCATGTCTCAAAAACTTTACTCGCAACTTGTCAGTGTATTGAAGGCATAGTCCGGGGACCTGGTCTAAAAACCTTTACACGCAACTCGTCAGTGTATTCAAGGGATAGTCCGAGGACCATGTCTCAAAAACTTTACTCGCAACTTGTCAGTGTATTGAAAGTGATAGTCCGGGACCTGGTCTAAAAACCTTTACACGCAACTCGTCAGTGTATTCAAGGGATAGTCCGAGGACCATGTCTCAAAAACTTTACTCGCAACTTGTCAGTGTATTGAAGGCATAGTCCGGGGACCTGGTCTAAAAACCTTTACACGCAACTCGTCAGTGTATTCAAGGGATAGTCCGAGGACCAGGTCTCAAAAACTTTACCCGCAACTTGTGAGTGTATGAAAGTGATAGTCCGGGGACCAGATCTCAAAAACTTTACTCGCAACTTGTCAGTGTATTGAAGGCATAGTCCGGGGACCTGGTCTCAAAAACTTTACACGCAACTTGTCAGTGTATTCAAGGGATAGTCCGAGGACCTGGTCTCAAAAACTTTACTCGCAACTTGTCAGTGTATTCAAGGGATAGTCCGGGGACCAGGTCTCAAAAACTTTACTCAGCAACTTGTCAGTGTATTCAAGGGATAGTCCGGAGACCAGGTCTCAAAAACTTTACCCACAACTTGTCAGTGTATTCAAGGGATAGTCCGGGGACCAGGTCTCAAAAACTTTACCCGTAACTTGTCAGTGTATTCAAGGGATAGTCCGGAGACCAGGTCTCAAAAACTTTACCCGTAACTTGTCAGTGTATTCAAGTGATAGTCCGGGGACCATGTCTCAAAAACTTTACTCGCAACTTGTCAGTGTATTCAAGAGATGGTCCGGGGACCAGGTCTCAAAACCTTCTTTTCGTGTGTACTTCGGTAGAATTAAGAAAGGATAAATGTGAGAATGCCACCCCATTAATAATTTACTTTCATGTCTTATCCGTATTCACTGGTGGTATAGTATAGAGATCCTAACAATTGTAATGTATAGTGGCCTGTAGATAATTTTAGAATTTAAGTCCTCCAATGATGTGTTGATTTAGACCTCTAACCTATCGGAGGTGTGCTTTTCAGGCATCTCAAGATTTCAGCCCAACAGATGAACCTATTTTGTAGTCCGAGTAACAATGAGGTGATCTGATAGTTGTAACTTTTATTGATACGAAGAATAATGTTGGTACCTTCCCAGTATCAACAGGGTTTGTAGCTTCTATCTAAACGCAGGTTGTAGTCTTCCAGCGTTGAGAAGATTGTAGTTCTCTATCGGTATCTAGATTCGATCGGTATTCGATATCGAGGCAGGAGCCTTCCATCGGTCTCGATGTTGGACCCCTCTAGCGTTGCGGTGGTTTTAATCCTCCATCGTTGCGGGGGTTGTAGTCTTTCAATGGTATGGAGGTTGTACCCCTTTACCGGTACTGTGGTTTCAGTCCTCCAGCGTTACGGAGGTTGTATTCCTCCATCAGTATGGAGGTTGAAATCCTCCACCATTACGGACATCGTAGCTTCCATTGATATAGATGTGGACCCTTCTAGCATTATGGAAGTTGTAGCCCTCTATCGGTACGCAGGATTAAGTCCTTCAGTCTTACGGAGATCGTAGCCCTCCATTGGAATTGATGATGGACTCCTCTAGCGTTACAAAGGTTTCGGTCCTCCTACGTTACTGAGATTGCAGTCCGCTATCGGTATGGAGGTTGTAGCCCTCCGCGGTACGGAGGATTCAGTCGTCTAACGGTATGGAGGTTGTAGCTTCTCGGCGTGGCGGAGTGTTCAAAAGCTAGTTTTAATCCACTAATAGTAATTTACCAAACTGCACTAAATGCATTAACTACCCTACAGTAACTAAATGTCATGCCATCACAATGTAGTTGCTTTGGAACAATTATAGAACTTTCAGTGCTTTTCACTTCTCGGTTAATAATTTAATTAATTCAAAATTACTCCTAAGATCATTACACAAATTCATTTTTTCTATCGTGGAGTACAGCCCTAATATATATTTAGATCAGTACGTAATGTTATATAAATTGTTAAACGTATCGCAGTACAGGAGATTTACTTTCCATAGAAACGTAACTACTCATAGGGTCGTATTCTCTGTTCAATCTGTTTCACCCCCCTGCTCCGCCGCCGCTCGCTCCCACCCTTTGACAATGTTACTTTATGTTTGGCATTTATCGTTGTGACAAAGTTGGGCCTATCTCTGGCAATATTCCCTCTCGGTTTTGAATGTTATCCTTGGAAATACGATTGCTATACATTTTGAGACAACTTCCAGTCAGGAACTTCACGTTATGTCATCAGATAGAGTATCAGTTTTGGTGAAAGTTCTTCTTCTTCTTCTCCCAGTATCCAGTTTATCCGTGCGCTCTCTTTCACATAAAGATTTGTAATTATCCTTTCCCAACGTGATGTACGTTTATTCGTTGTTTAATTTCATTGGTAATTGTATACATTTAATTATTTTCATTAACCTTTTACGGAACCCTTGTGAAGGCAAGGTGGTGTACTTCTTCGAGTGGCATATGTAGCTTTTTTTACTGAACTCACAACTGAACTTGAACTGTGTGGAATTGAGGATTGAGGAACAAATTGAAGAAGTGAAGGCCTGTCCATTTCTCGCCAGAGGTCCAATAATCCAAGACAGACCCTCATATTGATCCCTTTGTTAACCTCGACACCTCTCATCAGTCGGACTGATGTCGGTCCCAACAAATGAATTTCAACTCCCCTCGCCACCCAGCACCTTAGCTGAATTGGAATAGTAGTAATGGACATCATTGCTGACATAAAACACTCAGGGTGGTTTCAACAATAGAATTCATACTTTAAATTGAATTCCTGATAGCATTAGAAGAGTTGTAATATGTGAAAATTTTAAAATTAAATAATAAAACACATTTTGATCACCTAATGATCAGTCAAAACTTGAACCAAACTTTTGTTTTCTATATTTTCAGCCGTAAAATTAATTTTAAAAATCGCCAAAGCATTCCAAGCATTTCAATTCAATTGTAAACGCTAGTCAAATACTTTTAAAAGTTCATCATTTAATCATTTTTGAAGCAATGACAGTCGAGAATATTGGTACCCATTATTGTTGGTACTTGTGGTGGAAATTGTTAATTTTAGGATATTTCTATTGCAGTAAAATCGTCCACTATAGAAGTACATCAATGAAGTTTTGAACTGTTCGAGGTGATAGTCATAACCTTAAAAACTCTGGTATCCTAATTAATTCAAGTTTATAAGGTTTATTCAACTGATATTTAAAATATAATTGAAATAAAATATTTTTTTTAGTAACTTCAAGCATTATAAATATTTTTTTGGTTGTAATTTGGATTATTTTAACTGATAGAATATGACATTTTAATTAACATATTATCTAATAGAAATTAACAGACAATTATAATTTATCCAGCGTACAATAGTACAACAGTGGTAATAAGTATTTATTTATTCATTGTTTAACCTAATTATGTTGTAAAGAAACGAATGAATTTTTTCCTTGTGGCATTTTCAACTATGACGAGTAATTTTTATCTATTGAGCCACATTTAAAACAATCCTATCAGGTGAATGTTGGGTTAGCTCCAGTTCAACTTCATCTTAGTGCAACGTCTGGAATCTGACGCTGTCGCAGACTCCTGGAATCTGGAGTCATGTTCTTAAGAGAGAGATCTAAAAACATTCGACGGCGAAGAAGCTAAAAGCGATCGATATATTTGCTCGTTGCGACATCAGAGACACATAGACTACAAAATATAGTGTAATGTAGATGAAGAGACAGTGTCTCATCAGGACATTTGAGTGCACTATGATGTTTCTCGATCCCTAAGCAAGGTGGAGCAATCCAGTTCTCTACACGTAACGTAGTCTTCACCTAGATTGTACTATATTTTGTAGTCTAGGTGTCTCTGATGTCGAAACTATGTAAAGATTTAATTTTGAGCTTCTACGTCACCATTTTTTATCTCTTCAGATAAACATGACTCCAGATTCCAGGAATCAAGTCTGTGACAGAGTCAAATTACAGACGCTACTCTAGAGGAAGTTGAACTGGAGCTAAACTCAACATTCACATTGAATCAATCTTTAGATACGTTAATTATACTAAAGCGTTTGTTATTTGTTGTTACTTTAGGTTTTTAATTTTATAAAAGTAAAGAACCAATTTTTTAATTTATCCTGTTCAATAAAATAAATATTCACATCGATTACTTTATATATTAGAACGGCTAATTTTTAATGCACATAAAATTAATAAAAACATATATTATATGAAATATATAATTGCCACCGCTGCTAGTGCTGCAATGTGCGTGGTCCTTTCTTACCCGACTGTTGTGACTTAAGAAACTTCAGACTTCCCCCTCCCTCCCCCACCAATTTCCTGGTCTCTTGCCGCACATAGAAATGATTTCGATTGATCGTAATGAAATATTAGCAAAATATCACAACTTTAATATTTTGAATAGAAATATACATTCTATTTTAACGGTATGATACGTAAATACTTGTTATGCACATGTAAAATATATTGCTGAGTTTGCATACGATCACTAAATATATTCACAGTTGAAGTTACTGAAATGTCGCTTCACATTACGAAGAGGGTTCATCAATTTTGAATATCTTCCAAGTTTCGTTTACCCTCTTATTCAACAAGGATCAAAACTTGACAAAGTAGGCTCTGGAGAATGGATCAGAAAGTTGATACATCAACTAACTCGGTGTTCTCTAGCGTCTGGAATATTGCCACCTCCACGCCCGCCATCTTTATATTCTTTCGAAAAGTTGATGAACGGTAAGTTTAAATTATTTTTATGTATGAGAAATTAAACCGTATAATACAATAAATTCAAATAAATTTAAAACATTTTATTATTTATGGTTTTAGAGCTATTTTAATCCTTGTTTTGCTCATGTGTGGTGAATATTTATTGTACTAGCGTAGAAAACTAATCTTAGATTATTTTGAAATACTAAAAATTTTGGAACCTTGGGTCGGGAGAAACCGGGAGCGTGCAATCGTACAATAATCAGATATTTTTCACGCACCAGCGTTTTTTGTATCCGATCTTAGCGATTTTCAAGTGGGAGCAGCTCCTAAATATCCCGATTAGGGCTAATTTTTAAATTGTAAGTTCATTAATTTTTTTAACTTTCTCAAAACCTACTTTTTTAAATTGCTGCAATTTATCCACTTATTAATTATTGTTGTTATTTTGTTATAGCAATACTTATAAACATGGCCCATACCTCAACTCCATATAATTGTTTCCAATAGATAATAATATATCAAATTTAGGTCCTTAATTAATAAGGACTTGTTTTTATAAACATACGATTTTAACCATGATACATACAATTTAGTGATACAATTCAATCAGTAACACTACGTTTCGAGATCTGCAATCTCATCTCTTCTTGAGGTAAATTATTTAGTCATTTCAATTTCTATGTCAGTTCTATTTGGTTGGCCGGTGAGTGCAGACCTATTGTGACCTGTATTCTGTAGTTCAGTTTTAACAATTATTGTTTAGTTTTTTTTAGTACATGTTTAGAGTTAGTGTGCAAAGAATAGACACACAACATGGCTGTTATTGTTCCTGACTTATGCGTGTCACAACGCTCTGGTTTGTTTTGTTTACTTCAACCTAGATTGTAGTCATACAATAGTTTAGTCATTTATCTCAAAAGAACATTTCTTTCCAAGAGGAAAACACTCATTAATACTGGTGACTGTCCAAGGAAAGTGCAGGTTTTAGGTGATGGCGTTTCCTATTAGAAGTTAACTACAGTGCTTAACGGCGAAAATCGCTCGAATATTTTAATGTTTGTTCTAAAATAATAACATGCCTATTATTTAATTCTGTGTTATTACTTGTACTCCACAAATCCACTAAAATACCAGCTTTAAGGTTAGAGGTAAAGGACACTTTTTAATGGCTTTTGACCACAGTCTACAAAATAACAAATATAAATTAGTGTACTAAAAATGGATTTGAGGTATGAGTTCATACTAATTATGATATATGACTAGCGCAGCACACTTTAATCTACAGTCGATCCGATTGTGCGTGTTTTAAAAATACACTGAGAAATTTCAAACTGAGCATTAGTTGTAAATTAAACACTAAAATAATGAAGGCAACTACATTAGATGTGTCTTCACGTTGACTTGAAAGCGAGTCCTGCGGTGGTGAAATAAAGTTAAACCTAGTTATAACAATCTAATGAATCGAATAAATCGCAAGAGAAGACACTCGAAACATATTTTCGTGATAGTAACTTCTGTTACAGTGCCGCGGCACACGGCGCTGCCCCTCAATCCAGCTACGTCACAACATTGCAAATCTTGCAGCCTGCATCATAATTGAAGGCGCAATCCAGCGAGCTCATCACACGAGTTTTGTAACTGCTTGTTAACGCGGGTATATTTTATAAATATTTTTACATTATATTGAGGATAAAACTTATATTTAGTTCTTTCTTAACGATTTAAACTTTAAATACACATTAGACCCGTCTGTTCAAAATGTGCCCCATAAGAAACAAGTTCTTCATAATTATTAATAGATTATAATTGCGGTTTACCATTCAAACAACTCAAACACTCGACTACTAACATGCCTCCCCCCCAAATATTTCAATAACTCTAAACTTCGTGTTTAAACTTTACTAAAACACCCTTATGTTTGTCACATATCATTAAAGGCAAGTAATTTAGTTTAAAATTCATTTTATGAATTTGTTTTCAATCACGAGTGAATTACACCCTCTGGAAAGTTGTAAAATATTTAAAATCTAATGCCATATGTGTTTTGTACAAGAAGCAGTTAGGCAAATATTTTATAGAGAAAACAATTCAACATTAGTATTGGTTTTAATATCTGGTTAAAAGATATTTTATTGCCTTAGTATTAATTTGGATGTCTGGATATAACATATTTCAAACTGCCATAAAAATTACTCTTCAATATTATTGGTTTGGATATCTGGTTGTAAGATAATTTATACTACCTTACAAAGCAACTCTTAATTAGTAATAAGTAATATTAATATCTTGTTATAACATCACGTATTTTTATTGCTATAAAATATCTCTATTAGTATTGATTTGGAATTTTGTTGTAAGATATTTAGTGTTATCTTATAAAACAACTCTCAATTAGTATAAATTTCGATATCTGGTTATAACATCTCGTATTTTTATACTGCCATAAAATTAACTCTTAATTAGTCAGTATTGGTTTCGATATCTGGTTTTAATTTTAATTTTTAATTTATGTTACCTTATAAAGTAACTCTAAATTAGTAATGCTTTCGATATCTTGTGATAACATATCGTATTTTATATTGCCATGAAAATAACTCTCAATTAGTGTTGATTTGGAATTTAATTGTAAGATATTTTGTGTTACTATATAAAGCAACTCTCAATTATTATCGATCCGATATCTGGTTATAATATATTTTATACTGTCATAAAAACAACCCTAGATTGGTATTGATTTAAATTTCTGGTTACTGCATAAAATTCGTTGTTGCCTTAAAAACAACGGTTGCAAGATTCTTATATCCCTTTATAAGCAACTGTTACTTAATTATTCTTGCCTTAGGTATCTGATAGTAAAATATAAAAGTGCCATAATAAAAAACTTGATTAGAATTTATTTAAATATCTGGTTATAAATTACTTCATTCTACCTTGATCAAAAGAAAACTCTGGAATAGTATTAATTTGTATGTCTACATACAAAAAATACGTATTTTATGTTGCCATAAAACAACTCAAGATTATTATTGATTTGAATATCTGGTTACTGTATAACATTCGTTACGTTGCCCTAAAGCCATCGATCCTTATCGTACACATCAATTCCTCCGAAGAACAGCAAGCCCGAACCATCCTTTCTCAAGTCGCCTGTAGATGTGACAGACAGACGTACCGAGGCGCTTTTTGTTGCCAATTATTTGTAAGTTGCCTTATCAGTGTTCCTCTGATAACGTTATAAATGATGCCGACAAGGCGACAGGCTCAAACTGGGATTCTCCAGGGATATCGGCGTCTCCTGGAGCGATCACGTTAATCTGAAATCGGTTGTGGAAATCCTCCTTGTAAATGGTGAAGTCGGAACTTCAATTTCACTATCTAGGCTATTTAGTGAGAGGTGCACACGTTTGAGCGATTATAAATTAATGTTACCTCGGCAACATTAGACCTAATACTTCTATACTGTTTTCAATTTTTCTTTTTTAATATTTAACCAAAACCCATCTGGGTATCCACCATTTCTGAAAACAGAAGGAATAAAAAAGTTATGATTAGGAGTGGTAAGAATTTGAAGTAGAGTTATGGGCCATTTTACAAATGAGCCCAAATAAAAACATTGAAGATAATGATATGCGATGTGTACAGTGTGCACATGAAAGAAGGGTCAGGGAATAGCATGTTTATTTCTAAAAAATGGGTCTTCCTTTAAAAAAATACTAACATATAATTTTCTTAAATTACATTTAATTGAGAAACATAGTTTTCTTCTTCTCTGTTTAAAGGTTGTTTAGAAGGTTTGAAAAGATAACAGGATTTCGGACATTTACCATCGTTATATGTTACAAAAGATAACACCACGTTTCGAGGGTTGGAGTCTATCCTCTTCGTCAGGTGGGAGAGAGAAAAAATAATTTTCGTGTCATGACTGAACAGAAAACTATGTCATTCCCAGAAGCTACAAAAAACCCACTGTAAAAATATAACAGTTTCGTTTTCAACCATTTTTATTTGGGCTTGATTACGGATTTGCCTAAATTTTTGACGTGACAACGTCTTAAATTAGGTTGCGGCTCGGAGTCACTCATGAAAAAGTGTAACGCCCGGTAACGTTACGATGCCCGTCCAGTGGGTCCGCCGCACGGGATCCGCACGGGATAAAGCAGATAACTGTGGGTCCGCCGCACGGGATAAAGCAGATAACTATGTTTATTCGTGAAAATGTGGAGTGCTTAGATTCGTCATTTACAACAACTACAGCAATAAAGGTAAATAATTGTACACTGATATTTCATTATCGTAAACTATGATTGATTGATTCATTGTTAGATTGACACAAAAGTTGAGAAACTGAGTTTATAGGTTATGTCATACTATTGACAAATGTTGATAGTGTTAAGTAAATTATTAGTTTAAATCACTCTGCAATCAATCGTAATTCAGTCGATTGAGAAGAAACGGCGCGTATTGCTAGTCAAACATTTAAAATAACAAATTATAACCTCTAACCTGTCATAACAGTGCGACCAAACAAACGGACTAAACCGACCAATCACCACGCGCGGAGTTTGTGTTTAGCAAGAATTTCAAATTCCAATTTTAGTAAATGTTTTATTCAACTTTACCATTTACAATAACAAATGTTAATTAATTTCAAATTATGTACAATGTTTTAGTAAACAAAATATATTTCTATAGTTAAAATTTGTGCAATTCTTATTTTCATTCAATTCCAATTGCAATTTAATAATATTCATATCAATAAATATTCTACCGAGAAAAAGACGTTGTCACGTAAAATCTTCGCCCGTAAAACCGACTTTACAGGCAACCATCCATTTTTTTTACTTTAAACTTTTAAACTTTGGTATATTTTTTTGGATGTATATAGACATAATAGATACGTTTGAATTCTGAAGAAAAATATTACGTTAATTGTAGTTTGGCATTCATGTCTTCCCGTGGAACATTAAAAACTTATTTTAAAACACATTAAACGTAATAAACTGGCATAACATAACAAGTTTAACTCCAACAACAGATCGCAATGATCTAGCATCACTTGAAGTGGACCGAGATGGCCTCGTAATTTAACAAAATAAAATAAGTTTCTTTTTGAACGTTCGTTAGTGTAAAGGCACAGTTCACGTTCTTTTATTGACTCTTCAAAATGTTTTAAAGAAATCTTGGCAATCTTCATTTTTTGTCAACTAAAGCCCTCGCTGATGCCATAGCGGGAGACGATACACGCAATAGAATAAAATATGCTCCAATATGCTTCTCTACATGTCACGACCTCTAACACTACAGCTTAGGATGATCGTCAACTAAAGTCCTTACAGATGTCACAGCAGGAGGCGTTACACGCAGTACAACAAATAGAACCTCTACTCCCATACGCCACTCTAATTGTCGCGACCTCTAACACTACATCGGAGGATGATCTTCAACTAAAGCCCTTGAAGATGTCACAGCAGGAGACGTTACACGCAGTACAACAAATAGAACCTCTACTCCCATATGCCACTCTAATTGTCGCGACCTCTAACACTACAGCGAAGGATGATCGTCAACTAAAGGCCTCGTAGATGTCACAGTAGGAGGCGTTACATGCAGTACAAGCAATAGAAGAAACCCTACTCCCATATGCCACTCTACTGGTCGCGACCTCTAACACTATAGCGAAGGATGATCGTCGACTGAAGCCCTTGCAGATGTCACAGTAGGAGACGTTACATGCAGTACAAGCAATAGAAGAAACCCCACTCCCATATGCCAATCAACTTGTCGCGACCTCTAACACTATAGCGAAGGATGATCGTCGACTGAAGCCCTTGCAGATGTCACAGTAGGAGACGTTACATGCAGTACAAGTAATAGAAGAAACCCCACTCCCATAAGCCACTCTACTTGTCGCGACCTCTAACACTACATCGCGAGGATGATCTTCAACTAAAGCCCTTGAAGATGTCACAGCAGGAGACGTTACACGCAGTACAACAAATAGAAGAAACCTCTACTCCCATAAGCCACTCTAATTGTCGCGACCTCTAACACTACAGCGAAGGATGATCGTCAACTAAAGGCCTCGTAGATGTCACAGTAGGAGGCGTTACATGCAGTACAAGCAATAGAAGAAATCCTACTCCCATATGCCACTCAACTGGTCGCGACCTCTAACACTATAGCGAAGGATGATCGTCGACTGAAGCCCTTGCAGATGTCACAGTAGGAGACGTTACATGCAGTACAAGCAATAGAAGAAACCCCACTCCCATATGCCAATCAACTTGTCGCGACCTCTAACACTACAGCGAAGGATGATCGTCGACTGAAGCCCTTGCAGATGTCACAGTAGGAGACGTTACATGCAGTACAAGTAATAGAAGAAACCCCACTCCCATAAGCCACTCTACTTGTCGTGACCTCTAACAACTACAGCGAAGGATGATCGTCAACTAAAGGCCTCGTAGATGTCACAGTAGGAGGCGTTACATGCAGTACAAGCAATAGAAGAAACCCCACTCCCATATGCCACTCTACTTGTCGCGACCTCTAACACTACAGCGAAGGATGATCGTCAACTAAAGCCCTTGCAGATGTCACAGCAGGAGACGTTACAGCTCTGATCCTGCTCCTTCCATACAACTCCATTTATCTGCCATTTTTGGATCGACGTGATCCCTTCTTTGCTCTTCATTGGACACATCACTCACTGATAAAGTCTCTTTTAAGTTAATATAGTGTTTTTATAATGTTATGTTGGTACGGATGTAGTTAAGGGCCTGCTTATTTAAATATAGCCGTAGTTATATACATCTACAATAGTTTTTCTGTGTTAACACTATTTGACGCATTTAAATTCCTATAAATCGATGCAAATCTTAAATGATTCAACAGCTATCGATTATTCTTATACATTTGTCGATCTTTTGTTACTTTTAATAACTTTATGGTAGTAAGATTCATGTGAAAATCATCCGTTAGTGAAACAAACTTTTGATTACGTCGATAACGATTTTAAATCTCAAAATCTTCCAAAACAGTGTTATTGGCAATATAATTATTTGTAATGTTTCATTTTAAACACAAATTAAATATTAAGAAATAATAATATTAATATTAAGTAAATTAATATTATATATTCATTAAATATTACCTATTAATATTCAATAGTAATATGAATAATAATATGGATAATAATATTAAATAAATTATTTAAACTCATTTTTATTTTTGAATTTTTTTTTTTATTTTATATTTTGCCAATAGAGTGCTCAAATGGTTTGAGATTTTTTTAGCGAATAACATTCCATATGAGTTATATTTTGAAAATTGGTCAACTACCAAAATTCTACAATAAAATTAAGGCATAAAAGTGTTTAAAGTTTAACATTGTTTATTTGAGTCTAAAATCACGATACTCGTCAGCGCAGGGTCTTGTGATAAAATGTTTAAGAAAATATTTTGGACTTTAGTATTTTATACATTTTATTTTATAATAAAATCCAAAGTTTATCAGGATTTACATCGAATCCCCTTCCCACAATAGCTGCTTTATGTGTAGTTTATAATATTTATAAAAATGTAAGGTGCTTTACATATAACTTTTTTTAAACATGGAAAATATTTTAGTGTAAATTAAAACTTGTGTAAAAATTAGTTGTAATTTTCAAATTAAAATTTAAAACCTTCAGACTCGAGGATACCTTTTACTCCGTTAAAATATAAAAATAACAAGGAGTTAAATTTCTAAATATATTTCAAATTAGATTGGATTAATTTAGATTATACGTTACAACAAAACAGACACCAGACTACGTACACTATACATATTTAGAGAACAGGCAACCCCGAGTCTGGCCGCCGCCTGCTCTGCGCATGTCCGGCAGATATGTGACAGCAGCGCTCACATTCATCACATTTACCCCACAAAGTCACATAGTTTGACGGTAATTTATGTGTCCCTC
The DNA here is from genome assembly GCF_021130785.1 of Homalodisca vitripennis. Classification (NCBI taxonomy): domain Eukaryota; kingdom Metazoa; phylum Arthropoda; class Insecta; order Hemiptera; family Cicadellidae; genus Homalodisca; species Homalodisca vitripennis. The sequence goes on along the minus strand of NC_060212.1, from coordinate 113,103,089 downwards.
CCCTCCCACCCTGGACGCTGTGATTCATGCAATTCAACACATTTACACATTTCAGCCATCCCGCTGAGCTCCGGATGTCATTTCGAGAAATTATACTGCCATGGGACTTCGGCATTGTTCAGGGAAACAATGGGTACAGCACAGTCGTGTGTTTGTGTCATGAGTGGGTATAACGCATATATTTTCAGATACATTATTGAAAAACTTTATATATATATATATATATATATATATAGTTTAGATGTTTTCTTCGTATCATTGTGTTTATATTGAATACACCTTTAAAATGACAAAATAGAGGTTGGTATTTGAAAATTTAAAGTTACCCCCTTATACCCCCTTAGAAAAGGGGGGGAAATTTTACTATTCTATATTATATATATATAAGATAAGGGTTATCTTGTGACATGTAATTTTAAAGGTGTATTCAATATAAACACAATGACACGAAGAAAACATCTCTACGACGTCCCTAGCAAAGGTTATGGCCAAATAACTTCTTACATTGTAAGATGTAAATTAAGTCCTGATTTCAAATAAAATAAGGGAGGAAAAAACCGGTTTGGGTTTGTAAGGTAAGTGGTTGTCTATTGAATTGATTTACCTTCTGAATGTAGATGTTCATGTTTTGCCTCAATTAATTTTTAATTAATTTCAATGAGCTGCTATTTCGTACTGGGTTGAGACAGAAAGCTCTAGTTTAACTTACACTGTATAATATATATATTATATATATATATTATATATATATATATATATATATATATATATATATATATATATATATTTATATATTATACAGTGTAAGGGGTTATTATATATATATATTAATATATATATATATATCTATATATATAAAAATGAATGTTTGTATGTTTGTCCTTTATGGAATCGTGAACTATTGGACCGATCATGATGAAAATTTGTACGTATATGTATTTTTCCACGGAGAAGGTTTATAAGCTATGCCCATCCCTTTCCCGATTCAGGATTCCGCCCCACTGGTTACAGAAATACCCATAAGAAATGCATTGCAGCAAACATATGTTAACGTCTTTTCAAATTTTTAATCAGCTGTTCTTTGTAAACATATATTACACTTATAGTTTTAAAGCATAGAGTAAGCTTAAGAGAAACGACAAATTTTGTTTAAACTGTTTTTGCAATCACTGTTAAACATAGACTTTACTATCCAGATAATACAATTCAAATTTGACGTAAAAATTCACCTTTAACTGCAATATTTATTTAATATAAACCATGCTCATGCTTGATCAGAAGAGTAATGCAGATATCATAATTACTATCTTACGTTGGCTACAAATATAAAGAATGTTATAAAATCAACCTTAGTTGTTTTTTTTGACAGAAGTATGGTTCTCAAAACTCCGTGTGTACATATTCTCTCGATCGAGACAACAAAGCAAGCTCAATCGTGGCATCGGAGATATAACTAATTTAATCTAAAATTTATTATAGTAAAAAAAAAATTTACTAAGTAATATAAGGACTTCGGTTCTTAAGATTTGCGTGCGAAGCCGTGGGTAACAGCTAGATAGAGGCAGGAATATGGTACATACCTTCATAATACGCCCAAGAGGCTCACGATGGAACGACTATCAATTATCTCAGCAATGTTTAGAATGTGATAGAAAAAGAATAAGTGAATATAGTGTACTGTTTTCAACGGGAAATTGCGTGCGAAGCCGCGGGCAACTTTTGCAAAAAATTATTGAAATGCGCAGCAAAGCGCGCCGGGCCCGCTAGTTCTAGATAAACAAGACTGTTTACAACAAAAATATAAGGAAAGATTAAACCATTACAGAACACTTAGGTTTTTAAGGTTTATTAATAACGAAGCTGTTATTTTTTTAAAGACGTACGGCTGCCATAATGAAACGAAACCGCACGCGTGGAATGGAAAATTAATATATGTGTATAACAAAATTAATATATATAGCGGGCCCGGCGCGCTTTGCTGCGCATTTCAATAATTTTTTGCAAAAGTTGCCCGCGGCTTCGCACGCAATTTCCCGTTGAAAACAGTACACTATATTCACTTATTCTTTTTCTATCACATTCTAAACATTGCTGAGATAATTGATAGTCGTTCCATCGTGAGCCTCTTGGGCGTATTATGAAGGTATGTACCATATTCCTGCCTCTATCTAGCTGTTACCCACGGCTTCGCACGCAAATCTTAAGAACCGAAGTCCTTATATTACTTAGTAAATTTTTTTTTTTACTATAATAAATTTTAGATTAAATTAGTTATATCTCCGATGCCACGATTGAGCTTGCTTTGTTGTCTCGATCGAGAGAATATGTACACACGGAGTTTTGAGAACCATACTTCTGTCAAAAAAAACAACTAAGGTTGATTTTATAACATTCTTTATATTTGTAGCCAACGTAAGATAGTAATTATGATATCTGCATTACTCTTCTGATCAAGCATGAGCAAAAACCTAAGTGTTCTGTAATGGTTTAATCTTTCCTTATCTTTTTGTTGTAAACAGTCTTGTTTATCTAGAATAGTTTTCCAGACCTTGAGCATGTATATATCCCTTGAAAATAAATCAAAATATTTTAGTTTTTAGAAAACTTACTTCTACATTAGATAATACCCAGTGAGCAGAAGGGTTCATTTCATTTTTATGTAGATATCATTCTATTAACACATAAAATTGTCAGTGTAATTATTGTACATTAATTTTGTACTTTTCTTATTTAGTTCTGAAAATGTTCAATATCAATTATAAGACGAATAATCACAATCACCATGGTCCCCATGATCATTTGTCATTTAAAAGGGCTTCCATATCTCACCGAGATACGAACATTAAGCAATGCTGTGTGGACATAAACGGTGGACAAAGTGCTTCGGTTGCAAAAAGTGCGGTAGCATAAATAAGTGTGAGCCCCTCCCCTCCCAGCGCCCCCTCCCCATTGTCATGGAGATCATAGAGGCGCTGATTGCAGAGATGACGGACGACCCGGGGGTTAATTTGAAACATGAACCAGATAACTGGACCTAATATCGCGCCACAATAAGCCCTTAAGCTGACAAATTGGGGCTCAAATTGGGCTCCGGATTATGTTTAGGGCACGTGGCGATGGTGTCAAATTTGGAATCCGATGTCGCCGCTCGACTTCCCATTGTGCGACTAAACTACCGTGTGAAATGCTGCATGACGATATCTGTTCTTTTGTCCCTTTATTGATTTGGGTCTCGCATACCCTTGCTTTGTAACGCAATCAAAATAAATTTTATCAAGGGTCATTTTTTCAACTCGAGATCAATAGTTAATTCCATACATATTTTGAAATTATAAACTTTTGTGATTTGAAAGGATAACAGGATTTCGGACATTTGCCATCGTTATAGGTTATAAAAGGTATGACACAACGTCTCGAATGTATCCTCTTCCTCAGGTGGGGGATTTATTAATACATACAAAAATAACGAACAGAAAGAAGTGAAGAAGGGAAACAAAAGGGTTCAAACATACTCAAAAGCTGCTTGGAGTCTAGTCCAGGTGTTGTCACTGCACAGGATGCAAGTCTCTGTTATAGCTTTTCGGTATGTTTGAACCCTTTTCTTTCCCATCTTTAATTCTTTCTTATTGCTTTAGATGATGCATGCTATTCCATAAAGCCTTCAAGCAGACTGCGACTTTTAAATGGATTAGAAATTTGTGATTTTGGTGCACTGAAAGTTTTTGATGACATCCGAACCCGTAAAGTGGATACAGCAGCCCGCGAGATGACCGAAGAGTCCGGAGTGCTAAAGAGAAGTAAGAGGCTTGCTGAAAGTGAAGGTGGGGGTGATCACTACTGTCCTGAAGGCTTCTAACTCGTGAGCTGCATTGACATTGTAAATAAATGCTGCCTTGTTTTCTTGTTTAAATATTGTTTATTGACGATGGAAGGTTTGAAACGATAACAGGATTTTGAACATTTGCCATCTTTATAGGTTATAAAAGGTATAACACAACGTTTCGCGAATTGGAATCTATCCTCTTCGTCAGATGGGGGAGGTATTAATACATACACACATATTCTTACTGTTCGTTAATTTTTGTACATAACGAACAAAAAGAAGGGTTTAAGTGGTAGAGAGGACTTTATAGTCCTAACTTCGCCTCTAATAAATACCTTTTTCTTTTCATGTAATCTTTACACGTGATAAAAATTGATGTCATATAATTGAAAATCTGTATACCTTATGCAGTAAATAGAGCATTTGTAGCATTTATAAAATTATTGGTTCCTTTTAATATTAATACGATTTTTTAAATATTTATTTCAATTATACGTTACAAAGCATCTACATTTTCAAACTACTGTAAAATTTGACAGCATTAGATTTGTCGTATGTGTTACTTTTCATTTGAACCTTACAAAATATTAGTAAAACTTTTACATATTTTGTGGTAGGTAATCTAAATTTTGAACGGGGGTAGCAGCACAGTTCTAATGTTATTAAGAAGTATAACAGTTTAAGTTGGAACTACTGAAATAAGTTCCACGGAACCTTGCATATACATAAGAGTATCAATTGTATCATAGTTTATATCATATTCCCTATAAATCGAGGGGCTGGCAAACTTTCATTATTGTCTGTCTGTGGGTAGATTCATTTCTATGTAAGCAGCTCATAGTTCTATGATGGTTACCATTGGATTTGGCTGAACATCAGCAAATAGTTTTACATTAGTCTTATCATTATGGCAACTAGAAAACAGTAGAGAAATAAACTGAGAATAATCTGAAAATAAAATAAACATATTCAAATATGACATTTTAACATGTGGCAGTTGTCACGTAGCTTGACTAGTAGAATGAAAAGAGAGAGCTATAGACTAAATTTTGCATCACCCTTGGTAAAGGTTGTTTGGCGTCACGTGGTGTGGCGTACTCCTACCTTGTATTTTATTAAGGAACCTAATTTAAGCACAGGAATGGCAAAGCGAAATTAATTTCCTTAAACCATTCGTTAATTTTCGATATACTTAATTACAAATGTAATTAGATTTTATTTCCCCTCCATCTTTCCGATCATTTATATTCCTACTATTCTCCTCCCCCCCCCCTAGTTTATATTGTTGCATGAGGAAGGAAGAGAGAGATAAATGGTGAAATTTATGTCAAAGAGGGGGATAATGACAATGTAATGTTTGTATTAAAGCCAGAAGCTAGGGGCTGGAGCACAAAGGCTGCTACAGGAGCTGGGAAAGATAATATTGCTAAGCCAGCCACTTGTTCGGTGCCTTGATATTATGTAAATGTGGTGTCAGCAGTTTGTGTGAGCTGCGATATGCGCACTTCGGCTCATGTATTCCGCCTGGAGTTCCGGCCTACCAGCGCTGTTTACAGACAACACAGAGTTCCCATACAACACATATTTACACATCATATTTACAATATCATTGAAATTGCGCAATAACTAGTTATCCAAACAAGTCCACAAGTTTCCAATTCCGTTATATACTCCAAAACGGAATTTTTTCTATAGAAAATTGAGGAACAAAAATTAAAGATAATGATAAATTGATATAATATACCAAGTACATAGTAAAATAATACCATAAAATATAATACCAAGTAAAATAGTATTTGTGGTTTTGACAAAAGCTTAGGTGTAGCACTCATATATTTTTGAAGGTGACGAATGAAAAAATCTCTCGAAATCACACCTACAACGTATCCCACTGTAGTCTGTGCTGGTTTGATTCTGATTCTCGTACTTGTGATTTGTGCTCGGGACTTACATCCTGTGCAGTGACAACGTCTGGACTGGACTCCAAGCAGCGTTTCGGTATGTTTGAAGCCTTTTCTTTCCCTTCTTTACTTCTTTCTGCTCTTTATTTTTGTATGTACTAATAACTCCCCCACCTGATGAAGAGGATAGATTTCAACCCTCGAAACGTTGTGTTATAACTTTTGTAACTCATAACGATGAAAAATGTCCGAAATCATGTTATCCTTACAAATCTCCCATTGTCAATATCAAACTATACACAAAGAGCCTATAACATAACTTAATAAAATTCTCGAGGAATTAATCACACATGCCTGTGAGAGCTATAAAATATTAGAAATGCATTTGCATAGATATGTTTCTATAAAAGAGCTGGGCTCGGCTGACCAGTTGCAAGCCCATCCTATAGCGTTATCTTTATCTGAACGTTATCTTTATCTTAACGTTATTTTGATCTTAACGTTATCTTTATCTTAACTTTCGTTATCTTTATAGCGATTAGAAATTTGTCCGGACGATTTCACAGATAACGCCGTAAAACTGAGTCTTGAGTATTTTCTATGCTAGTACACATTATATTGGGTACACGAGAACACGCCACGAAGTTCGGACGAAATAATGGGTCTCTATATTTTCCACACATAAAATGTGACAGCACATGTATTAATTATATACATGACCATGAGATCATCACGTTTCGATAAGCTTAATGACCAATGAAACCTCGTTCGTTTACGCACATACTTCGAAAATAGCTCCAGAAACGTTCAGACTATCCAGAAAGGGAAAGAAATTTACATAGTTTTGTTCGTTATATCCGTATGCTTGTATTCAAGTGCTTACATTCAAAGTGGTTAAATTAAATTAAAATTAAATACTTATACAGATATTTTACAGTTGTTATATTATACAAAAACTGCAGCTACCAAATCCCAACCCACCAAGTCTCAAAATTTAATTTTTCCGTTTACTGATAAATTTCTGTTTACTGGGTTCTACTAAGAACCCTAAAACATTATAGAAATATTAACAATCTACAAATATGGCGCTAAATTGCGTTAACTCAGCAACTTCCGTTGGGTCAGTTTGAATTTAAATAGTTTGCGACTGACCAAATCGTTAAATATAATCAGTAAATAAATCCTAATACTACCAGTGTAAATTCTTAATCCTAATATCACAGTTTAAGGTCAATTTAAAGTTATAATTACGTAGAAAAATTGAGATTCCAAACATGAGCCTTGAGGCACTCCTGAGTTCGAAAAATTTAAGGCATCACCGAACTGCACTAGGAAGCTATTTCTTAAAAGGCGTCATTCATCCAAAGATTAAGGTCAGGAAATAATTTAATTTTCTTCTGGAGATGTTTTTGAGAAAGTTCAGAAAAGGTGATGTGTGAGGTTGTCAAAGATGTAGGCACATTCAGGTTTTTCAATTCACTCCTTATCAAAAGATGCTGACACAATTAAGATCTAGAAATATTTCGGTCCCGCTATGGAGAGAATCATCTTCAATATAAATATTTTAAATCCATATTGGTAGGCCAATAACGCTCATTACAGATGATTTCACGAGGAACATTATTATATCGTAGTTCGCTGTAGGCCAATAACTCAATCAATGGCAAGTGACCAATAAATTTTTCACCCAGATTCCAAACCAACTCCGGCTTCACCTCCGTTGGTGGATTGCTAGAATACAATTTTCAATTATCAATTCAACCTTTTACCTCGGTTATTTTGAAACGTGCGTCGACCACAATCCGTACGTTCAAGCAATCCCCAAAGTCCAATTGGGTAGAATAAAGGATAACACTATCTATCCACAAGAATAGCACCTCAGTTGAAGGGGTTTTAAACATGCAATATTTATTTAATTAAATAAATGAGTATGAGGCATATCAACGAGAACATTAGGTTTCTTCAAAACAAACAACGTAGCCAGGAAAATAATTTGGGGGAGTCCACACAACTGATATTTTCCCGTAGTGGACAGAGAGTAAGGCCGCATTTTGTTCCTTAAAAAGTTCTTAATCCGTTTCTTTGTTGAGAACGATCTTTAAGTTTTACATTTCAGTAATATTGAATTATTTAAATAATAATAATCTTCTACTTAAATAATAATTAAAAACTAGGGAGGTCCGGACCCCTTGGACCTCCTCGCTGGCTATGCCCTTGTTCGAAACATCTACACAAGTCGAATAGTGAAAATATAGTGGATAAAAAATCAAATATTCACCTTATTTAAATTACTTCTTGCGAAACAAAATCGTTAGATCCATCTCTATAAATCGTAAAATTGTGTTTTAAGCTGCCAGAAAAATAATAAAACTAACCAAAGACATTGTTTGTTTTTATAGAGAAATTAATACCATTGTTAGTTTAACTAGTAATATATTAAATATTCCATGAAAAATTATCGATTACAGTCCCCAAAATGAATCCACCAAGAAAGAAAGAGGCGCCCGACAACACAAGACAACAGACATGACACCGACTATACCCGACGTTATTGGCCCGACTGTACGGTGGTATATAACGCTGTTATTGTGTTTTATTGTCGCTGTTTCAATTTCCAAATAACTTGTGGCTTTAATAAGAGTGAGCGGTGACAGATGACGGCTTTCTATTGGTTCCGAGACAAGACACAAAACATTGATGTTGGAGATCGATACCATCAGACCAGGCTGGCTCCACATTATATTATATACCCCTCTAGTGTCTCGGCAATTGTGACCAATTACTATAAACATTTCATTGAGTAATTGAGGCGTAAAACGTTTTCTGAATAGTTACAAACGCAATAACATTTGACTATAAGATTAATTATTACACACAACAACAGTAATATTACAATACGTTATACATAAACAACAAAACTTAACGATAGTATCCTTTCAAGTAGTCGTTTCTTACCATTATTTATTTATTTAACTCTCAAGGGCAATGCAATTACATTAAACAAACTTAATAATAATATTTTTTTATTTGCTTCCAACGGTCAAAGACCAATTTACAATTATAGACATATTACAAGGTACCTAATTACTACAGTACTTAACATCATAGGGACAAGCCAAACATGCGACTGGACTTTATATTCCTAGACATAAGTGAACAATATATAAAATATGTATAAGTTATAATGACTATAACGGTAATGATAAATAGTAAATGAGAAAATTATTTAAATAATATACATGTACACCACATATGACGTTCTATGGTTCAATAAGAATAAAAAAAAACAGCTAGAAAACAGGGGCAAATAAACGATCTAGAAATAAATAACAATGCAAATAAACTGTTCATAAATAAGTAACAATGCAGAAAACTATAAATGATTGTGTTAAAATAATTATTGTACTTAACAAGTAATAATCAATATAAGTAATACTTTGAACGTCATAACTAAAATAACAACGAAGACAGCTTAGATCTCCATAATTTAAATAATAACAACAATAACGATTTTATCAAAAACAACAAGTAAACTATAAAGAAAGAAACGAAATTAGTAAAATTAAGAATCTGTTTCTGCTACCTGATCGAAAGGATAACATCACTAGTGCAAGATTATATCAATGATGACAACAATATACTTAAATAATTAATTAATTTAAATAGATACTGATTTGAAATAATACTTACTGTATTATTCGTATTGTATTGTTAGGTTAACTATATAATTTTACGATAAACCCCCCCCCCCTAACCGCTAGTTTGTACTAGGGGTTAGAAAAACTAAAATATCAATAATAAAATGCAGGTACTCCAATGTCATAAATACCAACCAAACAAGAGAATGCAAGGGAGTTTATTAACAAAAATTGGTAAACACTGCCTTACCCATAAATAATGCCTTCATTAATACATTTAGTTTTAGAAATTTAGTTCTATGTGTACTGCCATTCTTATTTCAATACACTATGTTTTTATTAATGGATTTATTGCGATTTACGACCATATAACTGGCAGTGATGTATGAGTACATCCTCTTTGCAAGAAAATTTTACGTTCAGATCATTTATGTTAAGATTTTATCCGTAACCCTAAACAGTATGTTACAGAAGACAGAACACTTACTGTTTAGCCTGGACTGTCAGGTATATTTTATCGTTCAGTCAAACAAGTGTATTTAACTCAAACAGTTACAGACAATTTGGAACTGTACTTAACTTTTATTTTGGGCTTCTAATCCTTCAGCCCTCACACTGGTCAAAATTACGGAAGCTAATATGATTTACCAAAATATTATTGAAGTCTTAAGCGCTACATTGATAATAAGCATGCGAAATTGATATTAATGTGTCTTTAAACAAAACTGAACATTAGCATATAATAATCATGCATAATTCATGTTGCTTTTTTCATATGTACACGAAGCATGTCTTGAACCGAGTGTGTACTTATATAAATCATTTCTTTGATAAGGATAAGAAATAATTACGACACAACAATGTGAAAGACTTCAAAGGAAAGATTACTTTAGGGTCTACCCTATACTACAGAATACCACTTGTGTCTATTAGAATCATAACGGTATGGCTCTATGTAACGCTCTGACAACAGGTACTACCGATCCTTTTGGATATAGGCTCTACTGATTTATTATATCTTTAGACACCTTTAAGTAATGGCCTAAAATATCTTCATCTACGTTCCCCGGGGTGTCCTCTACCATCGAATGTCTTGTGGAAGACCAAGCTTTTATACATTCCATCTCGTTTCCGTCTCATGATGTGACAGCCACTTGTCCTCTTGGAACCTCCTTAGAGCTTTGAAAACTTCTTATATCTAGAATACCTCCAATTTGAAAGTTAACCTAACATTTAACCTTTGAATGTTTGCTATTAGAATCTCTTGAAATCTTAAAGCATCAGGTCTCTGATTACACTCGTCTCTTGAGTAGTCTGGATAGAAGATACTTCAGTGTTTTGACAACTCATCTTGAAAAGTCTATCATCACCACCATCTTAGATTATATAGCCACATGTAGCCCTAACAACTCTCCACCATATGTCTAGAGGATTTAAACTCAGGCAAATTTAACCATATCACCTACAATGCCTCGGTATAACCCCGCTTCTAGGAAAATCCGATCGTTAGTATCTATGCCTAGATCTCCACAAGGGTTCACTTCTGCCGGGTTCACCTTCACTTAAGCCTACTCGGGGAGCAGCAAAACTCGATGTCACCTAAATTTGACAACCCCGTGGATGTCCAGAAATGGCACATCACTAACAAATGTCTAGCTCATTGCGGAAGTTAACTGTTGGAGTGGGTTGAGCTCCTTTACTATTAATGGCGGAAACATGAGGAAGTACTATCTCTTACTGGAAGAGGCTGCAGCAGACCTAGCCCCCCTTCATCAGAGTGATATAACTGGAGTATTAGTGTCCGATATTCCTCTTCGTGGTTTTTAGTAACATCGGGTCTCACCAGGAGGTGACTACTATCCTCAACTTTACCCATCATGAATAGCTTCTCAATCCAGAAGCAAGCGCGAATATTGTTTTGGCCTAAATATAATGATAGATTTCTTAAGGTCTTGTCCTAAGTAAACAATCAGATCTGGTGCCTGCATCATCTAGTTTCATCTAGACGTTGGAATCTGCCAACTGAAAGTTCCTCCATAAGGGTTACCAAGTTCTGAAAACACAGATTTAGCTGATCCCTGACTGTGACAAATTCTCGGTAGTATAAAATTATAGACTAAGGTACATTCCAGCTCCCAGAAGTACGAAGCTATGTAACCTTCAACGTTTCATGGAGCCATAGGTCAACTAGACGTCTTTCTAGAAGTCCAAAAGCCTGATAACTGAGGGTTTTGGACATCTAAATACCTTAGGTACCATTCTAACCAAAACATCAGCTAGCGTATAGTATAGTCACCGATTACTGGGAGTTTTAATGTCACTGGAGGATGAAACCTACAGGATCCTAAGATCGGGATTCAGTAATATATCTATTTAATTACCCATACTTTCAGCTGGGATATTAAGAAAACTAAATCATACAAAATCCATGTTATATTTTCATAACAATTCGCTACTATTAGGAATAGGATATTGTCTGCGCTGCGTATAAAAGTGTTTTAACCCAAAAGCACAGGGTAGTTATTCTTGGTTGAAATGTATTTCATTGAATGTGCCGGCCAATTTTACGCCGATACATCTCATACAGCTATACATCAAGCATTGTTGTGTAAGATACATATTTTGTCAACATATATTAATTATTATATAAATTTAGAAAGAAATTTAGAGTGAAAGTTTTACTAATAGGATTTATACCTCAAAGCACATGAATTTTAACAATAATCTTAAACAATATCATAAATGCTGTTGATTAGTGAATTTACCTTCTACTTGCCGTATTGTATACGAAAAAACTTTGTAGTTAATAAAGTTAATACACTTGTAGTTAATACACGAAAACACATTTATTGGAATTCAAATATTGCAGAGAAATATATCTTACGCAAAATGTATTCGAATTTAAACAGAATTCACAATTTCATAATAAGGAAAATGTTCTCTCTCATTTGCATTTTTGATACGGTGAAATAGGTAACAAAAGTCTATAGAAAAGAATAAACGATTTGATTTTTGGAGAGTACAAATAATGTCTCTTAGTGAGAAGAAAGGTATTCTTGGGATTGAGTTTAAAATAACGATGTCACTCAGGTTGTACCCTCGGCCAGCTGAGGTATTCCCCCATCCACCCCGGGACAGGACACATCCTGCAGGACTATTGCCAGGACATATCGCGCACTTGGCTCTGATAGCGGTCATTCTTTGAGACACAGGTGTCCTTATAATAGGCTCTATCGCTGCGCTCAAATGGGGTTTGACTCAAAGGCCGTCGGTTCTAATCCAATTTTTCCTCCATCTGGATACTCATTGTTTTCCCTAACAGAATTATCCTCTCCCATGTAAGGCTGGACTTTATTGTGACTTCGGACTGAGTGGAGGATAATGGATTCCTCTGGAGGAACTTTATTGGATTTCTGAGAAAAAATTAATACGGATTCTTTGAACCTCTTTATAGCAGAAGCGTACCATAACTTACTTGCCACCATAAAACGTGATGTAGAAATCACAAAAGTATGAACGTACTATAAATTATAAACTATACACTAGTATTTATTAAGTAGAGTAATTTAAAAAAATCCTTTTGTAAGTAAATAACTATTTGGTTTTCTAACAAACAATAAAGAGTTATGCGTTCAAATTCTGTCTGTATAATATATCCACACGACATCGAACTGACCTATAAACTCGAAATTTTGCATGAAGCTTCATTTCTACGCAGGTAACACTAAATTCGATGACGGTGCATGTCATCTAAGCTTATATCCACGGGATGTTGCTAAGCTTAGTGAAACTCTTTACATTGATCTTATGGGTAACCATGACAACGAGAAAATAGCAAAATAAGTCAATTTGTAACTGCAGAAAATCATATTAAATTTTAACATTTGATATTTTTATTCACAAACTAAAAAGGAAAAGTGGGAAGCCTATGTTAAAAGTTGGTGACTGGATCTTATTTCAGTGCACCCTAGTGTAGCAATATCTGTTTTTGAGATAAAAAGGTCAAAGAGCATTACGTCCGTCTGTATGTCCGTACATGTGCGACAACTCTTGATAGAAAGCTAATAGAAACTTGAAACTTGGTACATAGTTCTACATGGTCTAAGAGAGAACTCAAGGTCAAAGGACATTGTTGCCATGTCCTTCCGTCCGTCACTTCTTCTATTTGATAATTCTTTTGTTACTTGATATTGTGCCCTTTGAGTGGCATGGTATTATAATAACTCCTATACAAGTTTTCAGAATTTAAATGATATATTCGACAACATTTCTGTAAGCCACAACAAGACGTCAAATATATTATGAAACATGTATTCTACATTATTCTAAATTATATGCTCTCTTCACATTTAATTCTATTGAATGCCTTAATTACATAATTGCTTTTAATTTTCAACATGGCACATCTCTATGTCCAGTTCAATGTTTTATTTGCCAGTTCTCTTGTGTAATCCCGAGCTAACTAGCTTAAACCTGATCCCGTTTAAGAGTTAAGTAGCTGGACACGAAGAGACAGGTACGCTGGTGTGGAGGGGGTGTGAGGGGGAGGGTTAGTTACTTTATTACCCGCGACGGCTAGCCAGGTGTGTTAAACAATTTAGAAAAGATAACGTGGGTAGGACACGAGCCACAGAGGAGGTAACCCCCTCCTCCCCCCCACACACATCTCACCCCCTCACCGCGACACACAAAGACACACACGTTAAGAGAACGTGTGCGTGCGACACGCTGATTTGATTTGAGCGTCCACCCCCGGCATGGAATTTAATGATTTAGGAATCCTAATTGGAACGGAATTGTATAAGAAGCCAGGACACTTTATAACACGCCGGGACTCTGATTCGATTCCCCCCTCCCCCGCCACCCACTGCGACCCTTTTTAGTGGCAAGTGCTTTTATGTGGCTGGTGCCCAATATGTACGACCATATAAGACGGGCTGTAGATTAAACAATAACCTACCGATAGCATTGAGCATTGTTCTTTATTTATTTTAGAATGTTCTATTATATAATTATTAATTAGTCAACACTGTCAAATCCGGATTTAAGTTCCTAGTTACATAAATTAAAATTTTTTAAAACCCCATCATAGAAAAATGCCTAAAATCTCAAAATTAACTGTACGTCCAATTATCGAATAAGATTAATTAATGAAAAGCTTAACAATTAATAAATCATTTAACTATGGTGGTGTATTAAACAAGCACATTCTACATTTTGTAACATCATGAGTGATGAAGGTAATAACCGTAATGACAAGCCCAAACGGACATACTCACACCAATATCAAACTTAAAATCAAAACTGACCAGTCATCAAATAACTTAACGGATAATGGCTTTAGTAACAAGCAAAGTTTTAATAATAACAGGAACGAAATAATTATTAAATACATAATAATAATAAATAACAAACTTTAAAAATACATTAATAATTGATTCGACTACGAAAGTACCGTATACTAAATATGTATCATGATAGTTAACAACAAATAACAATAGAAACACTTATAATACATTTAAAATGTTGGTATATAATCTATATGTAACTTTTATAATGACCGATATTTCCTAATACATCTGAAATAAAACAAAAACACAAATCTCCAATGTGGCCCACATTCAAGTGTATGGTCACGAGCACAGACCTAAAACCTACATTTTGCTTGTTTGTTATTGTGCTATATTTTAAGCTAATTTGTCTTTGGTGGAGTGTAAATTGTTATTGTAACAATCGTAACGAATGTCAGGTTTGAACTATCAATGTTTTTTATTATTATATAATAGTGATAGAGTATTGTTTTCGTAAATATGTTGTTTTACAAACAACAATTACTTAGAAACCAGGTCTGACCTCAAGACTAAAGTTAAAATTATATACAGTATATAAAACATAATTTGTATAAGATTATAATTATATACATATATATATATATATATATATATATATATATATATTATGTATACACTTGCATATTAAACATAAATTAATTCGCACAACAGTTTGTGGTTAAAAATGTAAATACAATTTCAATTGAATCACCAAGTCTACAACTAAATATCAATATATACAGTACACAGTTTGATAAAATTAAGGTCCCCTAAAACTAAGCCTGTTTAAAGGTTCTATCATTAGTAATACAATATTTAATGTGCGATTAGAAAAAATCGTTAGAATAATTCTTAATCTTTTTTTTAAAGTGGTCTAAAACTAAAAATAAAATATGCCTTTTTCTGAAAAAAATATATCTTTCATAATGCACAACAAAAATTATAATATAATAAATCCTTTTTTTGTACTACTGTTTAATGAACCTTTAAAAATAACTTTATAATCTTAAAAAATCTGAACACTTACAAGTATTTATACAATATATAGAAAAGTTTTTAACCATTATATGGACAGTATTTTTTCAATATCGGTTTCAAGCAATAATCTTTTTAACTTCATAAGGAATATTTTACTACTAGGTGAAATTTTTATGTTTTCTGCCAGTTTATTAAACATTCTAGGTGTTACAAACTTGAACGTTTTTTTTCTAAAAAATATATTTTTGGCTAAAGATAAAGCAATAAAACTTGGTACATCATTACTGCCAAAATCTACTCCATCATCATCTGTTTAAATCTATTTTTTGAAGTAAGTGCTATTTTGTCATGTCTGGCGGATGGACCGCAAGAAGTCAGAAGGAAATCTTAAATTAGAGCATAGTTCTAGTAGTACATACAATTAAAGATCTCTATTAGTAGAGTATAATGCCGCAAATCTAACTTGAATAGGTCCTTTAAAATATTACGCGGGTTTAAAGTTGAAACACGTCTTAATGTAGTTCCTGATCTAGATGGTTTAATTACATTATTTTGAACGAACAATATTGTATTGTATCATCAATAAAATTAATTTGTGTAAAGATGTTTTAGCAGATTTACCACAAAATATCGAACCTTTTTATAAAGAGGTGAAGCATTGTGAAAATTTTGATGTTCAAAATTTCTGGAATGAGTCAGATTTGGTGTAAACATAGGTTTAGGCAAAGAAATTCTGTAGTATTTCAAAGGATGCATTTTTTAAATTAGTACTTGTACTCTGATTTTTAACCGAGTCATTTTTAAACGGCATGTTAAATTGAAGATCAAAGTTGCAAAAGTTTGAAAATATTTTAATCATAATTCTTTTTTTGTTGTAAAAGGACTATGTAATGAGACTGTCACGTCAGAATTTCTTACGGCAGTTTTATATCATGTAATCCATTTACGTATTTATTAACAATAAATTTTAATAGTATCACATTTTTGCAAAACATATATTGTACTGTTTGTCCTGATGTAGATTTTTAGGGAAGTGCCATATTTTTAAGGGTATCACTTATTTATATGTTACAATAGGCTACACTGAAATATTTTATGTTATATTTATATATATAACTAGTATGATAAAATGTGTTTTGATTATACTTGTACTGCTGGAAAGTAATAAATATCGAGAATGTATGTGTATGTGTGTATATAATATTACTGTATCTGAAAGCAATAAGTAATATGTAACCTTCAGTCAGGTTAGCCTTGGAGGTGAGGTATTTCTGTTGTTGTGTAAAACTTGTACTGTTTTATGAATAATAAATTTATATTCTATTATTTATTGTACTAAAAATTTCTGTTATATATCGATTATTGTTCTATTTTAACTTTATTGTGTTCTAATTTTATTTCATAACTTTTATTACGTAAATTATTTGACTCGAATAATATTTGACAATCTAAAATCTGAATGAAGAATCTTAGAGCATCGGAAACAAGTTTAATTTGCTATAACTGGTAAATGAACACAAAATTTTCCAATATTAATTTTATTATTCCTAGGCCTTTCGGAATCAATGATTCCATCATCAGGCACTACACAAAAATAATAAAATTAATGTAGGAAAATTTTGTATTAATTTACCAGTGATAGTAAATCTAAAATCTGTTATGGGGATCGAGTAAATAAACAGACAGCAAGGAAAACTACAGCTTTATGATCAAAATGGTCCTTAAGGTACCGTATCGGTCAGTATATTAGATTAAGAAAATAATCTATTCTCCCAAGCTCCACTTAGCTCATCTGTGTAAAATTTGTACTGTTTTATGAGTAAAAAATTTGTATTGTATATGTTATTATTTATTGTAGTAACTATTTCTGTTGTATATCGATTACTGTTCTATTTTAAATATGTTGTGTTCTAATTGTTCATAACTTTATTTGAAAAAATTATTTGACATTCTAAAATCTGTTATGGGGAACGATTAATTTGAATTCATACGGTGCATGTTAAATACAAAATAACACTTTATCCTGCGTATTTCGGGTAAATACCGTATCGTGTAGAGCAACTTCTGTTGTGTAACAATTATTATTCTATTTACCTTTGTTGTATTCTAATTTTTAATAACTGTATTTAAAAAGATATTTTAAATTCTACAATCCGTAATGGGGATCGATTAATTTGAATTCATACAAAATTGGTACACGTTAAATATGAAATAACACTCTATTCTGCTTATTTGTATAAATAAACATAAAGCTAAGAAAACTACAGCTTTATGACCAAAACGGTCCTTAAGGTAGCGGATCGTCTGTATATCAGATTATCGAAGATAATTTACGAGTATTTTCCCAAGCTCCACTTGGCTCATTTGTTGTTGTGTAATACTTGTACTGTTTTATGAGTAATAAATGTATATTCTATAGTTTCTTATTTATTACACTAACAATTTCTGTTATGATTCGTTTAATATTCTATTTTAACTTTGTTGTGTTCTAATTTTTCATAACTTTATTTGAAAAAAGTATTTGACATTCTAAAATCTGTTATGGGGAACGATTAGTTTGAATTCATACAAAGTTGGTACACGTCAAATATGAAATTACACTCTATCCTGTATATTTTGGGTAAATACCGTATCGTGTAGAGCAAGGAGCAAGGAAAACTGCAGCTTTATGACCAAAATGGTCCTTAAGGTACCGGATCGGTCAGTATATCAGATTACCGAAGATAATCTATTTTCGCAAGCTCCACTTGGCTCATTTTTGTTGTGTAAACTTGTACTGTTTTTATGAGTAATAAATTTATATTGTATATTGTATTATTTATTGTAATAACTATTTCTGTTGTGTAACGATAGTTGTTCTGTTTTAACTTTTTATGTTGTAATTTTATTTCATAACAATTTGAAAAAAATATTTGACATACTAAAATCTGTTATGGCGATCGATTAATTTGAATTCATGCACAAAATTGGTACACGTTAAATATGAAATAACACTTTATCCTGCTTATTTGTGTAAATAAACATAAAGCTAGAAAAACTGCCGCCTTATGACCAAAATGGGCCTTAAGATACCGGATCGGTCAGTATATCGGATTAAGAAGATAATCTATTTTCGCAAGGTCCACTTGGCTCATCACAACTGGTGATGGCTGATGGCTGATGGATGGCCAGAGTCCGTGCAGGGAGTACGGTGCAGCGGGGGCGATGAGGCGCTGCAATCAGCGAATGGAAGAGAACCTGATTTTGAACAATTACCGGAGTGGTAATTCCCTGGAAGTGGCGCAGTGCAGACTATAACACTCCTGCCCGGCCGGCCAGCAGTCTTACGCCGCGCATTAATCTTATTTATGTGGCAACAACCGGTAGAATGGCGGACTCGGCTACTCTCTCTCTCTCTTTCCCCCGCGCTGACCACGTGCTCGTTCCCTCGTCATCTTCCCCGGCGGCGATCGATCCCCGATTGTCTTCCCCGCGTCTGTCCGGCAATGACTAATGTCCCGGAATCGATAGCAGTCAACTTTCACCCCTTGGTGACCACATGGTCTGATTTACACGGTCCTCCAACCCCCCACCCCCACCATCCACGGTCGTTCAGGCGGTTTTTGAATCCATTTCCGGCAATTTCATTAGCCCCTCTCATCGACAGAGGTCACCGCGACCACATTAATCTTTCCTCTTGAATTATTGAGAGTTTCACTCATTTCCGCTCGACCTCTTATCGATTTCGCTTGCAAGGTGCTTACCGATTGTACCGATTGCACCATGTCCACATGTTTTATCCAATCGATTGTTGAGTCGAATAAGACTTTTTTATCATACCAATACAACTTAGCTAACTTAAGTTGTCCACGAAGTGCTCATCTGAACATTTATTTTTATTGTTACCTCTATGCTAATAGGCTTCAACAAACTGCCGCCTCAACGTACTATATGATTTTTGACATAGGAGTCTGGTAAGGATCTAGGATAACCAGAGGTCCATCAGGCATTCCTAATCCGAAAAGGAGGACCTCAACCAGGCTTCATTTATGTTACCAGCCTGCAGAGTGTTATTTTGTTTTAAATAAATTTCTTAATTGAACTCAAAAATGCAAGGAATTCTTTAAGATCTCTAAATAATTTTACTGGAAAAACTTAGCAAAGTTTTGAAAGTTCATTATGTAAAACAGATGTGTTACAAAGTCTCACTATGACCTAAAGCACAACTCAGACATGGTAGAGTGAAGTACTGACCATTATTAGAAAATATGGTTTTATTTCTTTTGACGTGACCAAATCTTAATCTCAGAATGTTGAGATTTTTTTGAGCAACATTTCATTTCAAAATTTTTAAACAATGTATATTTTGGCATGGATTCAACAACAGTTCTATCTCTTATGAGGGATCTCATAAGTCTGCTGGTGGGGCAATGTAAGTGTTTTAATGTCCTAACTTCAAACTTTATTATTGCTTCGGTACACCGGTCTTTGACAAATAATGTTGATTATTTTAAGTTATTTTGTAGTAAAATCTAAATAAAATGTATAGTTTAAGTTTTGTTTTTCCTATGATAAAAAAGAGTGTCCTTTGGTGCTCAATCGCATTTCTGTTATTGGCCACCTCACCTCGCCTCACCAGTAAATAACGATTGCGCTTGCGCACTGATTTCAACCACTTTGACCTTGAATTTGCCTCGCTCGTAAAATACGATTGCGCTTACGCATTGGTTACAGCCACCTTGACCTTGAATTCACCTCACTCGTGAAATATACTGCGCTTGCACACTGATTGCAGCCACTTTGACCTTGAATCGCCTCGCTCATTAAATACGAATTCGCTTGCACACTGGTTACAACCACTTTGACCTTGAATTCACCTCGCTGGTAAAAAACGATTGCGCTTACGCATTAGTTACAACCACTTTGACCTTGAATTCGCCTCGCTCGTAAAAAAAACTATTGCGCTTACGCATCGTTACAATCAATTTAACCTTGAATTCGCCTCACTCGTAAAACACAATTGCGCTTGCGTACTGAACACAAACAGTTCTGCTAGTGTGATGAAAACTACTACTATAATACAGTCGTCATTAGAGGTTACAGTAATATTAATTGGTAATTGATTTTGCTTGAGACTAATTTAAATAATCTTACTAAATTTAGAAAATAATAAAATAAATATTATGAGGACTAAAATAAACTATTCATCTTAAAACTATGACAGGTACTTTAGAACACCATGAAAACCTGAAAATGGTATGAATTACTTGTTTATCTTAAAACAAATGAAGTAATTAATTTCTAAGCTAAAATATAAATTGTAATTATTGGATTATATGTAATTGAACGAAAGAATTTAGTTCGTTATGGTAAGCAATTTATAGAAAACAGATTTAAGTGTCATCCTTTATTTGAAAATTTCGTTTGTTATAAAACTTTTAATTTCAATGTTTTATTGAATTAATCTTAGTTAATTTAATAAAAAAATTTATTAACGTTCCTTGTACTATAAAAAGAACATAAAATATTGTTTGATGAAAGTAATAATTAAAAAAATACATAATTTAAGGTGGATAAGATCCATAACTTTGGATTTTTTCTACTGGATTAGTACAAACTAAAACGAAGTATCATTATTTAATTTTACAACCAATTTTTAATTTAACGTTTAAGCTGAGAACTTTCTTAAAGAAGCAGACTTTATTAAATCATAAAGAAGTAAAACATTGTATCTAAATCATTAATTTGCTACTATCTAACATATTAATAATTTCGAAATACATTAATGATCATGTCTTAAAATCTCCAATATATGGCTCTGCACCGCTTGGTAGACAAAGGTTTGAAACTTGCAGATTCAAATGAGATAAAACATTAAACAGTTTTATGCATAAGTTTAAAATTAATAACAGCTTTCTCTGACTACTTTTCACAAATTGTAACCGAAACTTTTCATATTGTTATTATTGTTTTATTGAGCTCCAACATCTAACATTTCCAATATTTTGAATAACCATGCATTTCTGTTTCGTTTTTTAAAACTATAGCAATAGTTTTATTTTGAGCCAGTACGTAGGAGGCTTTGGTGCTATAATCTCGGATTTCTATAGACTCCGTAAAATCTTTAAGTAATTAAAATAGGCTAAATGTGTTATCTTATTAAAAAACAAAATACGATGCATGCCATTTTCTCGTGAGGTTTTCTCAAGAACTCCATTAAACATTATTTGTTACCATTATGTACAATTTTGCGGTAGTCACAAGGTTGGTACGCATGATTGGTTGTTTGAAAGTATGTGAAATATAATGAAAATTACATTTATGATCAAGCATTTGACAATAAATGTAATTAATATTTTATTACATTAAACCTTTGCCTTTGATTAAGTCGTATTAAAAGTGATGTCTCAGGTTAAGATATAACCTTTATTTTGGTAGCTAATGTTTTATTATACAGCAACATAATTACCACCATAATTCGTTTTACTCTCTTCCCGGTAATGTACATGGATTACACAGATGTTGCAGCAACTTTATAATATTGAAATAAATATCTTAAACCATTTTACTCATTGGATATTTTTCTTATTTTTATTTCTCAAACTATTTATACTATAAATGAAATTAAGTTTACTGGATTATTTCTGGACCATTTTAACGTATCTTGAATCGTAAAGAACTTGAGTATAACAACTCTTGGCATTGTTGTATCTACGAGTATTTCACAGTGAAAATGCTGTCACGCTATTCTAAAAGTTTTTTATAAGTAATAAAGTATGTGGAGACATAAGATTGACTGTTACAATTTACAAATACATGTATATTTGACTATGCTTAACGTCTATACATTATCAAAGAGATTCATTATCTGTAGCCAATAAACTTGTGTATAATTGGTAAACTTATTACAGTAGATTTAATTACTACTATTAGGTAAGCTAATAAATAAAATATATTAATGTACGTTCAAGTATTCTAACAAGTCATCTGTAAACAAGACAGTCAGGCTAATGAAAGTACAGAACCAATAGAAAAAATTCTTTGAATTTTGAAAAATAATAAATAATAAAAAAAATGTGAAAAATATTTCTAATTAGAATTTTAATCATTTCTAAAATAATCTTATCCTGTTAATGTAGAGTTGAAGTTTTATGTAAATGAATGAGTTTAAATTGTAATGCTCGAACTTAAATGACTTCCAATTATAATATATAATTAAAACTATTAAATATTAAACTGCATTTATACACACATACTGTACTATGTGTGCACGCTGTTTAATTATACACCTAGACAACATATTATGCTAAATTAATCAATTAATAATGATAAATCATTTATTCAATAGCTTTTGAAAGGAATGTATTAGTTTACATTAGCTTGCCAAAATGTGTGAATTGACTTTTTATAACTGACCCTGAAACTGATACAATGCTAACCTACAGATGCAACTGAGAATAGAACTAAGACCAGTGAAACAAATCGCAAGTGCATGTTCTTAAATGGTAGCTACTGGGTCAGTTCGTATGACCACAATGTGAACTTTATTCCACTAAATTCCTGTGCTTTATGTTTTTTTCTTTCTTTTTTTGTAAAACGATATTCTATTCTATACTTTATTCTACTAACAAACAAAGTTTACAATTAAAAAATTTTTAGTTTATTATTGAATATGTGTTTTGTAATTTATATCTGGGAGATTTTACAGTTGATTGTAATGTGCGACTATACGGTCTATGTGTCATTATGCGGCTTTCACCATGGTAGGCTCCTAAGTTTATTTCATCTTTACCAGTCTTTACAGGAGTGTTCTTTTTCCAAGTGTTTCGAAGAGGGAATTGCTGAATAACTTTTATGGTGGTGAAAAATTTATATTTAATATTATCCATCATAGATTGCAGCTCTTTATTTGCAAAGACTCGAAAAGAATTTAATTGTGACCGCCTGAACTGCTGTGATGATCTCTTGATATGTTTGGATCCCAAGAAGGAAGTTCACTTCTTTTTGGACTATCTTGTTCCAAACAAGAATACGAATGACGAGAAGATGATATTGATGAAGTTCCCTTGTGAAAAGTGACCATAATGGTCACATCAAACAGCAGGATGTTCTGTGTATGACAGGGCGTGATTGTTTCTGCTGTGCAATGATGATCTCTTGTTATTTTGGGATTCCGAAAAGGAAGTTAACTTCCTTTTGGATTATCTTCCTGTGAACAAAAATACGAATGAAGAGAAGTGGACGATATTGATGAAGGTCCCTTATGAAAAATGACCATAATGGTTAAACAAATAGCAGGATGTTCTCTGTACGTGTCAGGGTGTGATTTTCTCAGCTGTACAATGATGATCTCTTGATATCTTGGAATTTCAAAAAAGAAAGTTCACGTCCTTTTGGATTATCTTCCTCTAAATAAGAATACGAATGACGAGGAGAAGACGATATTGATGAAGTTCCTTCGTGTTGGTAAATAGCAATACTGTTCGGTTATTGTATAACAATAAACAAATGTATGCAGGCGAAATACTTCATAATTTGATTCTTACTATGTGAGTCAACTATATCAACGGAATACTCGAAATAGCACAAAGTGGATAAGTTGGTTATTGTTGAAGGTGTTCTATAACAAAATTAATAACACATTTCAAAAGACAACGTTAAGTACATAGGGGTCGGAGAGTCTGTACACGAAAGTGTATTGTAAAAACGTACTTTCCAAAGACCTCCCTTTACGAGTTCCGAGAAAGAAAGGATTCTCTGGTCGAGGAGGGAGGTAAAAGAAAGTTCAGAGAATATTAAACCCGTGATCTCGTAAAGAAAAGTGACCTCTGGTCAAGAAAGAAAAGTAATAAAAGTAAAGAAAATATTAACGACGCAATAACGTGAGCACGCTCCCATCCGTCTTTACAAGCACAGGCCGGCCGAGAGGTGGGGGGCGCGAGAACAAATTGTCGGGTTATTAGAACTTTTGTTTTTCCTCACCTTCTCAGAGGGAGCAATCCTCTTTTTAGAGTCAAAATGGCGGCCGTTATTGGATATTTAGTGTGTAGTCCCCCGCCCTGCCGGTCATATATCGAGCCATACACGCGCTCGCCGCTCGCCTTGGCATCATATAAATTCCGCAAGATAGAGTGGAGGGTAGAGCGTCAATATGGGATAGTGGACAACCTCCCCCCGCCCCCGCGCATGTGTAGACCGACTCGGCTGACCACCCTACATATCATCCCTTTCTTTCTTTCTCCCTTAAACTTTTCTCCCCTTCCTTCGCAAAACTCATAACATGTAAGGGCCGTAACGGTTAATATCCCTGGCACGTCTGCTGACCGGTACCCTTGCGGTCTCCCCCCCCCTCAGCCCCCCCACACACATCCCACCCCACCTCCCACTCCCCTCATAAATTATGGCCACTATAACCATGTCTAATTATTAAGACTAATGCACCTCCTCGGACCATCGTTCCTGGTCTCATTAAGGGAATTAGTTCCATAAACTCACCTTAACCCTTGCTATTGCTTTCGGGTTATTCCGCAAGAATTCTGTCCACGTTCTAACTCATTTCGTTGTGGTCCTGGAGAAATTAAAAGACCGCTATTGTAAAATTTTTTTATTACTTGTTTCTTAAACGCTGTATTTGTTTCCATTGCAGCTTTTTCAGTATCTGGTTTAGATCCGCGAGGTTGATAATTTTGCTATCACAGACATAAAGGAAATTAACATTTTATTTTTACACAAACAAGATCTTTCAGCTCGTTATTGTTACAAGTTTCGTAAAATCTCGGGTGGTAAAAAGTGTTGCGCGAGGAGTGTCAATATTGTATGTAATATCCATGCTGTTACACCGGGTTGCTTGTTTCAAGCTCTCCACTTTACTTAAGGTATGGTCCATACATCGCAGATGTAAGAAACATATTCCGCCACCTCAGTGCGTTTATTCAACCCCCACAATTAATTATATCCAATGTTTACTACAAGTTCCCTAATTATATACATAACCCTAATTTCTCAATTTTTCTCATATTTTGAAATATTTATTTTTTAAAGTGCTCTAAATATTGTCCATCATACGTAAAAATGTTTCCCAAAGTAGCTTACGTAGTAGAGTATTTAATTTATTGAACAATCAAAGATTATTATTTTGTATACTAAATTTATTAAAACCGTAGGGTGCGCTACATCACACAGCCATTACTCAGTATTACTCTTCCATACGATAAAATGTCTTATAATTGTATTCGGTATGCTTACAAACCAAGGTAACCTACTTGATACATTTCAATTGCCGAAAGATGTATAAAACTAACAGTTTTTCTAACATTGAGACATCTGTATGCATTATTGCAGCACTATTCAGACCTACTCTAAGGTCAAAAAGTATAAATACCCTAGTGTGAAAAAATAGTATAGTGTGAACGTTAACCGCAAACTAACTGGTAGAGCTACAATAACGGGACTTCTATAAAAGTTACCTTGTATTTTTTTTGTTTAGATATATAAATAAATTAACATAATATTAATAAACTTTTAACACTTTTAAACTTTTATTCTTCTTACTATGTACATTTCGGAATCATTGATTCCATCTTCAGGTACAAAATAAGGTTAAGTTAATTATAAAAATAAATAATTAAAATCAATTTGTCATGTGTTTTTTACTACTCTTAAAAAGTAAAAAACACATGACAAATTTATTTTAATTATTTATTTTTATAATTAACTTAACCTTATTTTGTACCTGAAGATGGAATCAATGATTCCGAAATGTACATAGTAAGAAGAATAAAAGTTTAAAAGTGTTAAAAGTTTATTAATATTATGTTATTTATTATAAAACACTTTTCGAGGCTACATCTCTAATATAAATAAATTATTTTCAAACAACACTTTCCAGTTTCTATACCGGTAGCATCAAAAATATACCGTCTTTTGGCGCTTACCAACCATTCTGGAACTTCAATAACTCGGAAGCTTGAAATTCGATTAAGGACAATTATTTTTGATACAAGATAGGTAAAACTGTCATGTTTTCGAGTATCCAATTTTAGAATTATGTACATGTATATGTAGAATAAATTAACTTAATTTTGCAAGAACAGGAATATAATTTTTTTCTCCTTAGTTTCACATATGACAATTGATATCATAAAATGGTAATCTAAAAAGTAATTAAAAATATTTTCCCCCTTCGAAAGGGCATTTGTTGTTATTCAGAGCGCACGAAGGACAGAAAGGGCCATTAACAGCGAACCTACGGCCCTTCAGCCTCCTGTTCTCGCAGCGCGAACAGCTGTATATTATGAAGTTTGTTTCCAGCAATTAGGAAATAAGTTCCATTCATCGAACAAATAGAAAGTTTGTTGAAATAATCGAGTTATCGCCACTAGCTGAGCAACTGTTTAATTTTCTAATGGCGCAATCCATTGCAGTGGGCTACTTTATAGATTTGTTTTGTGTTCGGAACTCTCCCCCTCCCCCCCCCCCCCCAACACCGACCTAACCCTTCTTCCGCCCCTTCAAACAAATCTTCAACTCATTTACACCTTCAGTGCTTCTGAGTTAAAATATAATACTGCCGCTTTCGCAATCTGGTGAAATATTTATTCAGAGATGTGTTCGGAAATAGTGTACTTAAGCTCTATACATTTTAATAATTGGAAATGTTTATATATTTTGATTCTTATAAGAAGATGCACAAAGACAGTAGTTAAATTATATTTTACACATACATATATATTATTGAAATCCATATAGTATAATTATACGCTTGGACTTTGTAAATTTGATTCACATTAGTTTCTAATTATTTTGGACATATCACTACAGTTAAACAACCCAGCACTGATAACCCCATAGGCAACTTTCTCTTTCAAAGTACTGGCAGGCAAAGGTCAGTCTCAATGGTTTTGAGAACAAATTTCCACTCTATTACATGTAAAAAGTTCAATAATGTTTCTAATAATTTTTTCATAGTTTTTTTTATATTCAATCTATGACTCCAATTTTTTTTTAATTTTCAAGCAAAAAGAATTTCTGTTATTTTTATTGTATGAAAAAATGTGTTTAATATCCAAATGATTTTAATTTGTTTATTATTAGAATAATTAATTATTTATTGCTGAATTAATCCCTTTACACATTAATGTAGATGTATCTATGTAAAAATAATATGCATTTAAAGTATGTTTAATAGAATCAAAACACTTTTTTTAATCAAATTTTCTTCCTCGATTAGCAATGATATAGAGGGTTAGATATAGTTAATTATACCTATACTGCAATGTTAATCAATGCTTTTATGAAAATAAATGAACTTTGAATTTGATTTTAATATAAGTCAAACGTATTAACCAGTAAAAATTTCAGTTGTTTTATTTAGGTTCTAACTCCATTCAGGGGCTATAAATAAAATAATAATACCTTCGTCAATTTAAATAACATTATTTGAAAAAGGAGAAAACAGAGATCGTTACCGATATTCTTAGAACCGGAGAAATAGCCACTCTAGAATATGTTTCCCATATTTAAAAAAATCCTCTCTTGTTTAAACAATACGGGGAGAGAACGGTACACCTCGTGTTGCGTAACAGGCTTAGTTGAGGTTACATGCAAGATGTCATTCCTATAGCGCATTTCATCAGGATAAATGTCAAATAACTACTCAATTCGTTTAGAAATTGATTAATCTGCCACTTTCTCGATGCAGTCATGGTTTTATATAAGACCAGTGTAACAGTTTTATATACTTACGCTCAGCCAAATACTATGGTGTGACATATTCAATTACCTAACTCAAAAATGTAGGAATAAAGCTTTATACGAATTTTCCAAATCTGTGGGCCACTTCATTCTTGAGGTATCGTGAGGACAGACAGACAAACAAATTAACTTTTTTCAACCCATCGAGTTGGAACAGTTGAAACAGGCTTCGCTGACGCTCAACCAATAGATCGTTGAGGCAATCATTAGTATCTCAAATTACAGTACCAGTAGCTGATAGCTAGTGAGGCACTCCACTCGGGTTAATCTGAGATGATGAGGAAATGAAAGAAGGATAAAAAGTATGTAACACAAAGTACACTGTCACAACACAGGGGATCTAAAACGTGGAGCACATTCGATAGTTCTGGCTTTATTGAAATCGTACGTGGACGATCTTTCGGCACCCACGCAGATTTCCAGTCAACTCTACGAGACAACCAAAGTCCATGCGGGTGCCACTTGCAATCCTCGACGTGATTCCTGTTAACAACGATGTAAGACCCACATCCTGCAGAAGTTCCGTGATTTCAGTGAATATATCCAAATGATCGTGCATTATGAGGAGTCAATTCTTAGTATTCCAACTCTAAATTTGGGCAAAAGCCGATAAATTGGGTTGTCTTCGTTATTTTTTATCGTCCAGGATGATGCCATGTATCAGATTCGACTAATGCATCATTCCAAACTATTTTGGAAAGTCTTCTTCGCGATGGTGATATGCAATTCTTTCTTTAAGTAATGATTTATACAGAGAAGGCAAGATTTTATTGGCTTTCCTACTATTAAAAGGACTTTTTTTTAGAGCGAACCCAACCGAAATACGGTGTTCAACCTTACATTTATGCAAAAAAAGTTACATGATTAGTTAACTTAAGATGCGACCTCTCAAGTTCTTTCATTTGTTACTGGTTTCAGGTCCGTACCAACGTAATTATTTGTGTGACGTGTGCTTTTGGCGATGGAAGGATTGTAAAGGAAACTTGATTTTTCGGACATTAGCTATCGTTTTAATGGAGGCAAAATGCCTTAACCGGCGAAAAAGCGCTTTTTGAATAAATTTATTGTGGAAGTATGAAAATGCCTTTTCCATTAAAACCAACTCACTTCCACCAAGAATACAAAGCAGAAAATTAGCTATCGTTCAGTGATACAATCCAATCAGTAACACTAAGTTTCCAGATCTGCAATCTGATCCCTTCCTATGGTGAAAGACAAACCTGAAACATATCTACAATCTAGTTTAATATAAACAAATCATACCAGAGCTCTGTGACACACATAAGTCACACACATAACACAACCACCATGTTGTGTGTTAACTCTATGGGCGCTATCTGTAAACTATGCACTTAATAAAATCAAAACACTGATCACTGGAAACGAACTAAAGAAAAAGGTCTTAACAGGACTTGACTAAACAACCAACCAGTGAAAACTGACTAGAATCCAATAATAATGGTGAAATCGTCATAACAAAATATGCAAGAAACGCAGAAAACGCGTTAGGACTTTTTTATGGGTTTATTCTAGAGGTACTTCTTAAAATCATACTGTGCTACCTGCATTGATTTACAAGAAATCTCTGATCTGTTTGATAATTTAGATCTCCTTGAATGAACTAATTTCCATAATAGCCAACTGAGGTGGTCTAGTTTCGACTGATGGTTGACTGATCAAAATCCTTCCATTGTTAAAACCACACATTAAACAAACAATGTTCTCTCAACCATTATGTTGAGAGATCATGTAACCTACGTTAACTGTCAAAAGAGATATGCATGGTAAGACCCAGAGAGAGACTACTACAGGGTGGGTTAACCAAGGTAGGCTAAACGTATATTATGAGAACGGTTAGAGCTGCAACAAAGAAACAAAATGCGTCCCTCCTACATTATATTATAACAGTGAATCTATTTAAAATAATTTTATCAAATTTATGGTACAGGCCGTGCCAAACTGGAAGTCCCAGGTTTGAGTCTAAAGATTTGGAAATGTAAACCTAAGACATACAGCACCTATTTTTAACTGTAGTTAACCGGAAATTTTCTTGTAATAAGATTAGAAAAATATTTTTCCGTTTCAAATTGGCAGAAATAACATAAAATAGTTGGGCTTTTACATAACATCCTGTATTTTCTCCATCAAAGTGAAACCATCAAATACTTATTCTGCAATATATTCTGTATATATGTATATAAATTATATTCTGTATATATACTCCGTTGAAATGATGTGTCACATAAAGATATTTACCACAATTTGCCCAGGCTCTGAAAATAAATATAAAGTTAAATAGGATTGAATCAATATCAATATATATTCTTGATCAGGATAGATACAAAATCAGCTATGGAACAAAAAATACTAAGATCGGGGTAAATGACAATGACCATAAATATACACTTTTAACATATTTTTATGATCGTGGGAACAAGGCAAACTCAACATTGGCGTCGGAAATATCATTAACTTGAACCAGAAGTAATGATACAGGTAGAAAACCTACGAAATTGCGTACGAAGCAGCGGGTAACTGTAAGTATTTGATAACGTTCAGCCAAATCTCATCGAATGACAAGCATCATCCTTGAACTCAGCATCCTCTATCTAGAAATGGAGCTCCCTATATTTCAAGACATGCGAACAGACAGACAGACATAAATGAAATGTTTCCAGCATCATGAGTGATCAATCATAAATTTGAACAACGTATGTTGAACAAATACCTCATCTTGAACATTGTGTTGTCCACAAATAGTGTTTCTCCGTAGCCTTCCAAAATTCTTCACAATATAATTTTGTGTGAGGGTGTAGCAGAAGCGTAGCCTCCCCCAGTGGCGGGGCCCTGTTATAGCATAAGCGAGTCTGGTATAGAAGGTCGTATCCCCCGGCAGTTAGGTTTTACGACCACTAAGGGCGGAGTAACTGCTCGCACAGCTCCGCATATTCCCTACAATAACGCGACGCTCCCGATGAAATTGAATATTAAATTAAGGGCCCGAGTTTCCTTGCCGGTTTATGACTTCATTAATTCCGCCGGCGCCATGTTACCTGTTTAGCATACTGTCGTAAAAGAGCATCCCTCTCTTCACCGCACACAAACACCTCCTGCAAGTGTAAAAGCTACGGGAATTTATTCACCGATGTTGTATCGGATATTTTTTGTGTTAGTAAACTGTTTGTTTTTTTATAATTTGTTGCACTGTAGTTAGATAGAGTCGTAATATATAGCATGTAAACTAATAAATAAAACAAGAACAAATTTATGTACACTATAATAGTTTCATTGAAGGAAGGGCTCTCCTTATTGGTAAACACTATTTTCTATTATTTGATAAAAGAAAAGTCACAATTATCCAATAATTTTATTTTTTTCACACTAAACCATTCCATATCACAGATGTCATCGTCAGGAGTAAATCAACAATTTTATATAATATAAATATTTTACAACTTATTATCAGCTGAATAAAGCTTAAATCAAGATTTGTTTATTTTAAAGTAAAATAAAATAAATATTAATATATGTATAAAAGTTTAGGTAAAAAGGAATTTTGTTATATTTTAAATTTAGTTACATTATAATATAAATTATATTATATTATTTTAATTTATAGTTTAATTTAATTATATCATAAATTAAGTTATATTATTTCGAATTGTTGATTCACATCTTTGATGTCGAAAGGCCTCGTGTGAAAACATTAAATTATGGGATAACTGTGACTTTTCTTTTATCAAATAATAGAAAATATGTTTCTATTATTTGTTTCACTAACTACTACTACTATTGTATTATATGTTTCATATATTTGTTTGCATTATTTAATATATAATTAGTACATATAGTACTCGTTTGAACGTCACTGATTAGTAGACATTGTACCTTTTATTTTGGGTTAAATTAAATCATTACAGACGTTTTACCCTAAAACAAGACTTTTTAATTAATTTTGCCTAGTTTTTAAATTAATATTGTCGAAAAGGTAGGCTAGTATTCATTTTGGACAAAATCGTCACCTACTAATATACGTTTTAAAAATATAAAATTTAATATTATCGTGTAAAAACTAACTTAAAATCAGGTAAAACTATTTAACACTTAAGGAGCAAACGTTCGACGCTGAACTAAGAGGAAGGTGGATTGGAGCTAAACACAACATTCACATTGAATCAGCCCTTCCCAACACAGCTGCACTATGTTTAGAAAACTCGGTTGCTCCACCGTGCTTAGAGATCAGGTCAGGAACATCGTAGTACACTCAATTGTTATCATCGGAGTACTTCGCCTAGATTCCACTATACGTTGTAGGTGTCGAAACGATGTAGAGTTCGTTTTTAGCTTCTTCTTCGCTGACTCTTTGGATCGTTTCAGACGAACATGACTCCAGATTTCAGGATTCAAGTCTTTGACAGCGTCAGATTCCAGACGATCCACTAAGAGGGAGGTGAATTGTAGCTTTAGCTGTTTCAATGTGAATGTTGGCTTTAGCCCACATTCACATTGAAACAGCAAGTTTAGGTTTTACTGAGTTCTAAACTAATAAAACAATTATATGAAACCCGTTTAAAATAAAGTAATTTTTACAGGTGCAGAATCATTGTTATCTTATATTTATACGCAAAACACAATCAATATCACCATTTTTGTTCAAAACAATTAAAATTATACAGTAAAAATAAAAAATTGAAGTCACGCTGCTTTATTTTAACTGATTTTTCCTACATTATTTGGATATCTCCTGTTTCTTTTAAATGACACAATGTCTAACATGGGTGTTAAAATTATTATTCTGTTGAATATATCCTTTACAATATTATAGAGTTTTTGTGTGAGTGTAAGAGTATATGAGAGAGTATGAGTGTAAGACATTTAAATTTTTCTTTAAATACTTAGAATACTTACAAATTACATTTACACATTTTTTACCTTCTTCATTTTCTTCAAATTTATAATTAATATTGCAATTTTGTACATATATTTGTGAAATATATCAATTCCTCCATTCATTCATTACTAGAATCTCCTGAACCAATACCGGTAGCTACAATTTTATATCGTCAAAAATAACCATTCGTTTGAAATTGGGTGTGAAATTACGCCCTCGAATAAAATAGAGTAAGAGCCGCGAAATGTTTTATTAGGGGACATCTTGTGGGTTGAACGTTCGCTTTTTTACCAACGCGGGAAACTCGCGTTTATATTCGCTATCAATCCAGCGGTTTTGATGCCGGCCGTAAACCGTTCCTTTCGGTGGTGGGGGGGGGGGTTATCGTGGAGAGTCGTTCGTCACGTTTAGTGGGGAGAGGACAAAACTATTGTTGACCTGATAGTATACTATAGTATGAATAGTATGCTCATGTTATAAATACAAGTGAGTACGTACAAATTGTGCGCAATGACTGTGTTGTGTCTTGTTTTATGTTAAAATACTATAATCTTAATTTTGGTTATTTTGAGAAATTACTTGCGTTTTTGTGTCTTGCTGCTTTTGTATTGTACAATGACACTAATAAGCCGATTTCATACTATTCATAAAAAAATAATATTACTCATAGAACTAACTGTTTATGGAGAGATAAACACGTTAAAAAGTTAAAAACAATTTTTTATCGCTACACGTGAAACTATAGGATATTTAAATTCCGAAATTTATAGAATTGTGTTTTAACCCAAAATAAAAACTGCTACAGATACAAATTAAAATATTAACAGTATGTGCACGGTTTATAGCTTCAGCGAGTGCCATGTTGTCTTACTTATGAAACTATTTAATTAATATTATACGACTTATTTTTTAATTGTATTTATATGGACATTATTTTCTTTAGATACAAATAAAGAAAGAATATATAAAGTGAAGATATAACTCGTGAACATAATGTAAAAGTTCACATTTCCATCCTCTAACATTTTTATTTTTGCTTGATTATATGATAAAAATGCCTAGGGTTTCTACATTAAATGCATGTAATTTCCGGCTTAGTAATAAAATGTTTGTTAACTTAGTCTTCATTCGGAGAATTTATTATAAAAAATTAACAATTTAACATGACAAATTTCCGAATCCAAAAACAAATGCACAACCTTTATGTTACTTTAGATTTTCTTCAATTTTAGTACAGTTTTACGATAGTAATTGTTTTTATATAATTGATTTCTATAAATAATCATAACCTTGTCAAATTACTCCTCAAAAAACATTTATTTCGTCAACACTCGAAATTGGGTCTTTCGTTCTCCGAATGAAACAAGTAATTCTTGTGCATGAAGTTTCACAAAAATATATAGCTCTTGTGGATATCAAATTCTTTTTAAATGGTCTAGATTTAATATTTTGATGCTTTACGTAAAATAAGTCTTCTGAGCATCCGTTTTCTGGGAACGACCAAACGTAGTACTAAATCAGCTATTTGAGTGGTTAAAACTTGCAGCTTTACTGGGGTTCTGACGCTACAGACAGAGCATATTTGTGAATTCAGAAATCTACGTTTTTTCGGCCACAGGTGATCTTTAATGACTAACGTCTTCGAGTCCTGGTATGCTGATGTTATCAGATCTGTCACTGCTGCCTCCGGAGTACCTCAAGGCGCATACAATGTCATTAGCTCATTCTTCTTTTTATCTTTCTAAATTACATCGTAGACAGCTCATGGATTTAAAAAAAATCAGCTTTCATTTCTTAATAATCTACACCTGTCTCTTAAGTTACACATCACGGTTCTACACGTACTCGGCTCCATCCATTGTCTTGACAATTTGGAAGAATGTCTCGAACAAAGCTGTGAATATAATTACTGAAAAATTATAAGTTATTACTTTTCATCAAGACTTCTGCATCCAGGACTGTTGACTACCACTTCTGAAATTCCACAGTCGGCCGTAAGACCTCGTCACACAAGCGAGACATCCCTTTCTTCAAGTTTATCAGGTCTCATCATCATTAAATTATAATCGAGAATAAGAATGTTTTGACTGATAACAAAAAAGAAAATTGGATAGCATATGAAAGCTTAAATTAAATTCAAATTAAGCCCTAACAGGAAATACTAGGTGCTCTATTACCAGACGTACCATTTCAAGATGAAAAGAGTGTACATAAATATGTCTTGTACGAGTTCTCTTGAAATGAGGTGCTCCGTAAGTATTACGTCGCTTATATAGATTGGTGAATGAAAGAGACACATCGTGAGCCATGGTTCTGGTATAACCTTAAATGTCACTTTCATTAAAAACACCCCTCTTGTTTTATATTTAAATTATACTAATGAACATGTTTAATGGTTCATTCCATTTCGTTGCATAATCTACCAACGAAATTGCATATTACTAACTTAATGATTGATTTCGATTGACTACTTTTTAAATTTGATTGATTAGTTTGAAATAGTTACTATTCAAATATCATCAATGCACTGTCTTGAAATCATTATGAAAATTTAATAACTATTGATAATTTATTAAATTCTTTATGATCTATTTAGTAAGATTGACACATATGTTTCATAGTACTTAAAGATAAATTCTTTGAAGGCAAGAATAAATTATTGTTTTGAACCATACCTCGAGGAGTTATAACTACTTAAAGTAGGAATTCCGGGTAATTTTACCGGATCCATAAGAGACATCTGAATAATAACTTAGAATTTGAATGTTTCTTAGTATGTATATGAATTACGACTTCAGGGAATGACATGTACTTAATTTATTTATACTTAATCAAATAATAGTATGTTATGAAATTTAATTCAGGAAGATTAAATTTAAAAATATTATTTTAGAACATTGTATGTTATACAAAACCTATGGCATTCCCTTTAAGATATCTTTCAAATATATCAAATATTATCTTTGTGCAAACATACAACCCTTTTTATCAGCCGTTTTTGTTTTGTAGCCCTGGTTATTGAGATTATTCAGTTTTTGATTTGAATGTCTACAATTCCTCTTGTAATAATGAAAAAGTCATTTACTTTTCCTTTCTGCAGGGAAAGTATCTTTAAGATCTTTAACTAAAGAGCTTTTTAAATTAAAAATATAAACCAAACGGAAAACAATTGCTCCACTAATTTCCTTTGATGATTTGTTTGCGTGTTGCAAAGGAAGCCAAGTAGTAGTTCAAAGTAGTTGGGTTGGTAACCTTGTTTTCTCGTCGTACACGGTCACGTGACCATCGTTGTACGTGGTTATCGTCGTTCTAGATCAGATAATCTTAAAACGTTGAGTTGGTGTGTTTGGGCCTGGATCCTCGGTTGCAGAAAGAATCAAAATTACAGTTATGCGAGGTACCATATGAACTTCGGTTGGTTCAAATAACCACCGGTAGCCTACAGGGTGTAACCGTTACTCTAGGTGTCGAAATTGATGAATTTACCAGGGCCCATCATTTCCCTGCTATCCTATTTGTTTCTTCATCACCTCGATTTTCGGAATGTGTCCAAAGCCGAAATGAATGTCATTGAAGAGGATACATGAAACAATTGCTATAACACATTGTTAAACATATTTTGTGCGCAGTCACACATTTAGATTGAATGTTTAACTGATTATGGATGTTAAAGTTTGTTTATTATGGATTTTTGAAAGGTCAACAGAATTTCGTGCATTGGCTATTTTTAAATGTTATAAAACATTGGAGACTGTGAAAGACCAAATAATTAAAAAAAATATTTTTATTTTTGTTCACTCCTGATCTTGTGTCTTAAGGAATTTTTTTGACACCTGAGAAGGAGATAGATTCCAATCCTTAAACCTAGTAAAAGTATGGAAAATGTCCGAAATCCTGTTGTTCTTGCAGGACATTATTCAAAATTTTGAAAATATTTACACAGATAGAAGAGCACTAAACTATTCACTTTAAATAATTAATCAGTTCTGTAAGACAACCCAAGATAATATCCCAACCATGTTTTTCGTTAAGTATTAAGTATATTAAAGGTTTGGTCAGATTAATTTATTAATAAAGTTTGAATCGATATTAGTTATGTTTTCATTGACATCTGGAAAACCCGTGGTAACATATTTTGAAACATTAATACTGCGTTATAAAAATATGTATTTTTTGCCTATAGTTCCTTGTATGCATCCAGTAATCTGCGTTTGATGCAGTTAATTGAATTCTGTATTATAAATAAGAACGCGTTATTTCATAAAAAACAAAAAAATGTCAAACTTACCACATACCTAAGAATAAGGAAATTTACTTGATACAATAATACACAAAA
The DNA here is from genome assembly GCF_021130785.1 of Homalodisca vitripennis. Taxonomy (NCBI): domain Eukaryota; kingdom Metazoa; phylum Arthropoda; class Insecta; order Hemiptera; family Cicadellidae; genus Homalodisca; species Homalodisca vitripennis. The sequence continues at coordinate 113,065,460 of NC_060212.1, read as the reverse complement.
TACACTATGTACTAGAGAAAAGTAACATCACTATCCAACCTAATATTTATTTTATAAATTAATAATCTTAAGTCAAAAAACAGTATTAATTAGTTTAAATAAGTAAAAGAATAATAATTATTAATCTTGTATTATACATTGTAAATGCTCTTTGCTTGGATGTAAACTTCTTCATCGTTACAAATCAAAGAATCAATTAATATTGTAGATTTTTATTCTGTCAATGTTTTGAATTAATAAACAATAATTAACATTTTAGTGTTTTACATTTACAACAAACATACTTTCCTAATTTTTTAATTAAAGAACTGTCATTGTTATTTTAAATTACTTGTTTTATTTTGTAAGTACACATCTGTATGTATTGTTGAGTATATCAACCACTTTGGATTGAAGTTACTGCGTCTGATTAATGCTGTCCTCGAGTGAAAGCGCTCACACACAAAATTTACTCTAATGTTGGATTGTTTGATTTTAAATGAATTATTATTATAGCTGAATATCGTATATTTACAACATTGTTATATCCAAACCATACAAGTGGTAATTTATTTAAATGCATAAATAAAATGAAATAACTAGAATTTATGATAGTTAGTGTCGCTTTTAATGGGTTTTTTTTTAGTTTTTTTGCGAATTTTTTTAAATTTGGTAACCTAGCTTCTCATAAATCAAAAGAAGCTATACATACAGTATATGATATATATATATATATATATATATATATATATATATATATATATATATATTAAACAGCAAAATAAATGTCTTCCTAAAAAAGATGTTTTACTTAATTTCTTAAATAGTCCTTCTAACGCAAGACGCGTATAATACTGTATTGTCTAGTCATAACCAATTTTTGGAAAAAAGCAATTCCAAAACCAACAAGGAATTGTAGTAGTTTTAATTTTTTTTAACAAGTAGTTTACTTTTGCATTTCAAGTCAGAATTGAGCTTAATATTTTGTTACTCGCACAACCATTAAATTATTCTCCTTATTTAAACTCATATTTTTGTTTGATAGAGATTTAAACAACTATTTTCGTTCCACGCCATGAACAATAATCTAAAATAGTTACGGTTTGAATATGTTTGTAAAACAAATAACGTAGGCATGGAAGTAGCGAAACAAATAACGCCAGCTTTCATCTGAAATAACCGACAGTTAATCGGGCGCGAGACAAACTCCGCATTGAATATTCGAGTGCAGTAACATAGCAAACAATTTTATCGATGTACTCAACAATGCCTAGAGCCGATGCCTGACTGAGCGCGTGTTCATGCCTCAATGCCTCTCTCGCGCCACTGCCGCTGGTCAAAGATCACAACGCTATTGCTACATTTCTGTATTGCTCCGATAAACGGAGCGCTACAAAAAACGGCCGCGTATCCGGGCGAATATGTGATAGACGTAACTCGCTTGCCGTTCCCCTCCATGCCTCGATAGCGGCCAATTTTATTGAATCTAGATTCCTGATCATTCTTTACTGCAGTGCATTTACATAACTTTGTGTATAAATATGCGATGGGGAACCCAGCAGTTAAAGTGTTTATGGTTTATTTCACATGTACCTTTGAAATTCAAAATGGATAAATTAGCTATATCCCACACAAAAAATATATAATATAAAATAAGATTTACATTGTAAAATATATATTATATATTTATATTATAAAATATATTTTATTATATATGTATATATACACATACACACGCGCGCGCGCACGCACGCACGCGCACGCACACACACACACACACACACACACACACACACACACACACACACACACACACACACACACACACACACACACACACGTAATATATATATATATATATATATATATATATATATATATATATATATGTATATGTATATGTATGTATACATTATAACTACAAAAAAAATCTCTTTTATAATAAAGTAAATATTTTAGTGTAAGTCAGATTTAGTGATAAGCTGACGCACGTTTTGCGTAGGGCTTGGTGGTTAAAAATTCAAATTAACCATTTACTCCATTAAATAATTAATATAAATTAATTAAAATGTATATTAATTATTAAATATTATAAGAGAATTAATCAGTTTCATTAAATTAATCCAAAAAACCCAAAGTTAATACTCGTACTAGCTTTCAGGCGTTCAATTTCCTATATATATTTCCTATCTATTTTCGTCCACCACATTTATTTAATCAAATTTTAAAAAATTGCATCCGTAATTGAATTCTTTCTTATTCTTATTTGCAAACTAAAATTCGTCCCCTTTATAAATAATTCTTTTAATTTTAAATGTACTTCTCTTCTTAAGTAGTAGCCAAGCACAACATTAAATTTTATAGAATCTTAATACTATTTAATTGGTCTAAAATGTCAAGATATATTGTCTATATAAAGTTATACTTGCAAAATAGATGATTAAAGTCTTCATATATAAAGAGTTTCATATCTTTTACGTATATTTAAAGATTCACTAGTAAGTAAATTTAAGATTAACAACAGTTTAAATGGATTAAGTTATGCTCTTATCATCGTAAATATTTTTTTCTTTAAGATGTAATTTTAGTTAAATGTAGTAAGACACTTTTAATATATCCGCAGTAATCTGCACATCAAGTCCTAATCAGAGAATACTAGACTGTTATCTAACCTTTCCTTGTCTATTGCTTAGTTTATCTAACCACGCAACTTGTTAATGTGGTTAGATTCTATTCCATAATAATTTTGTTTGTAAAGTTTCTATTTTTCGGAATACATTTCATAATTTCATTACAAAAATAAGGTAAAAAAACTAATATGACTATTCAATGTAGTATGACAGATAGGAAAATCTTATCACATGTGATAAAATAAATTAACATGATATTTTATGTCCGAAAGGTTTTCCTAATTTAAATAAATATAGGTTGTTTTAATTTAATTACAATTACGTAACCAGTAACTGAAAAATCCCACAATGTTTTAAAATTCAATGTGTGTTGCATACAGATCTAAAAAATTTACGCATCGTCACCTTCAGATACGGTGCAGAAACTCTCATCTTGGTCCTTGAATGTTTTTGACCACTAACCATTATCTGGACTGTACTAACACTTATCTGGCTGTCATTATTTTACTCCTGGATGTATTCACGAGTGAAATCCTTCGGAGAAAATTATACCTCGCTTTAAATGTAAACACAGACAAATTGGCTAACAAGGTTTCGACGCGCGGGGGTTTCATAAAATAGTGTAGCAGTCGGTCCGTCTGCTCTCAAATTGTGAGTAGATCTTAAAAAAGTCCTAGAGGCTAAAAACTTAGTGCATGGGTTCACTTGACTCATGGAAGAAGATTATTGATTTTAAGATCACAATTTCAAAGGTCAGTCCGTGTGTCTGTCCGTTTGCCTGCATGTGCAATCGATCTGGACAAAAAGGTGCTAGACACTTGAAACTTGGTACATAGAAGAACTCTATTCATTGTGGGGTAAAAAGGTAAAATGGCTTTATTCATCATGACACTCGATTATTAGTCATTCTCTGTGTAACTCTTCCGTTAGGTTATGTCGAGCCGCCAGATATTCCGTTGTAACGGTATATTATTTACTGCCTATTATCTGTTATATTTAAACAATGTAATTGTAGCTTCAAAACCATTAAAACTATTTGGTTAGAGATTCTGTCCACTATTCAAAAATCCCTCTACAAAACTGTGACATTTTTAAAGCTGAACTTGGCATTACACTACTCAGTTCGTTTAAAGTATGAAAATATTTTACACGTTTCCTCGATGAATTAATTACAAGAGCTCAAGAAGACGCAATTAAATTATTTTTAGGACGTGAGGGGCGGTGAATTATGTGTTATATTTCTCGTACATTAATCAACCGTCTTATAGAATATTCCAAAACAAACAAAAAACAAAAAAACAAGTAAATCGTGTGATCGGAGGTGGAGACAGTGGAAGATCGACAACATTTAAACATAATATATATGTACGAGTACTTCAAACGCCTATACAATTCCATTATACAGAGTGTCCCGTAACTTTCTGGACAAACGTGTGTGTACTACATTATTGCTCAAGACAAACATATTTCGCCATATGAACATGGGTTTCCTCCGATACTTACTTCCCCGTCTATCTCTCTGGTATGTTTTTTATTTAAACATCTAAATTAACATCTTAAAAACTAATAAATTAAATTATACCAAATATGGCTCAAATGTTTATGATAACAAGGCTGGTTACAGAATAAGATATATAATGAAATTATCTTTAGTATTTTCAAAATGGCGGCCATTTAAAACTTTCAATATCTTAAAAACCAATATTGTGTTCTCAAGGTTTGCAAGAATAACAGATTTTACAGGATAGAGGTTCTCAGCGAATAGCCAACAATACAAAAACTGAATAAACGGCAGCTCTCAATGTTGGCCAAGTCTTATCACAGTAAATCTGCTCTAAATCAGTTTTTTATTGTTCGAGTTAAATAATTTTTGAGTCATTAGATTTGTGACAACCCCTCTGAAACTGTTATTCTTGCATTTCATGAGAAAAATTGTTAGTTTTTTAAGATATTCAAAATATAAAAGATTTATTGGCCGCCTTTTTGCAAATACAAACAATAATTTCATTATATTTTTCCAGTAACTGGCCTTATTATCTATCATACATTTGAGCCAAATGTTTATAATTTAATTTATTAGTTTTTAAATTTGTTTTTAAAAACACATACAGACAGACAGATGGGAAACTAAGCATTGGAGACCCACGTCCATATGGAGAAATAAGTTTGTCTTGACCTGAGCAATAACGTTGTATACCTTTGTCCAGAGAGTTACGGGACACCCTGTATTGCCTAGTATGGCTACACAATACGTCACATTATTAAAAGGTTTATTAATGAATATTCTATCTGACACAGTTAGTTCTGTGTCCTTACGTTTCATTAATAAGCAGTTAGGTAATTTTGGGTTTTTTATAACTTCGGAACTTGCAATGGACTGGAAGTTATTGTTAACGTTGAATGTAAGTAATACAGCTTCAACTTCCCAACATGCCTGATATAATATTTTAGCAGCCTGGAGTAGAAGGTCGTATCCCGGCAGTTAGGTTTTACGACCACTAAGGGCGGCATAACGCCCGCGCAGCTTCCTATATTCCCTGGAATAACGCGCAGCGCCTCTCCAGATGAAATTGAATATTAAATTGAGGCCTTGTGTTCTCCTACAGGTTTATGATCTTCGCAACTCTTTACTTTGCAGTACATAGTGAGTGTGTCACGCGTCTAAGATTACACTTTGTCGTGAATATAAACAAGGTTGTAACAACAAAGTTTGGGCTGGCTATGCATTTTCAGTCTTTATGTGTGATTCTAAGCTAAAAATGAATATCTTTTTCGTAATTTCCACTTCATTTAGCCGCTAGCCGCCATTTTTTATTTTTATTAAAAAATTATTATCTCTAAAACTAGTACAGCTAAAGAAACCATATATGGCACATACAATAGGTAAGGGAAAAATAAAAAAATAATCGTGTTATTTTCTTTAATATTAACAAAATTGCGTCTGTTGAAATTTTTAAAGTAAAATAACAAAACACCCATTATAGTTATAAAACATTTATTAGACACCAACTATTTGGAGACTTTATTGCAATTCCAAGGGTACTTATTTCAACGAAATCCATCAAGGTATAAGCGAGCACAATCACTTTATTAAAGGTACGCTTGCGTGAGCAAGAAGCAGCAAACATTTTGTCTTCTGGTAGGCATCAGCTGTATTATATAAGTTGTAAAAAATGTACAAGGTACTAACTATTTAGACAATGTTATTACAATTCCAACAATACAATTTCAACGAAGTTCGTCAATACATAAGCGATCTCCACCACTTTAAACATACTCTTGTAGAAGCCAGGAGCAACAAACAACTGATCGCTCTCAACTATGACATTTTTGGCGCCCCAGCTTGTTTCTTTAGCTTTACTAATAAGAGATAATAATATTTTAGTCAAAAATACAAAATGGCGGCTAGCGGTCAAACGAAGTGGAAATTGAGAAATAGTTATTCTTCATTTTCACCTTAAAATCATACACAGAATTTGAAAATACACAGCCAGCCCAACCTTTTTGTTACACCCTGTATGTAAAATGGACTTATGCTATTTATATAGGGTTAATGTTTCGGACGCTATGTTTACCTGTTTAGAATCTGTATCATATAATTTTCTCGCCTTTTATATTACAGTTCCAGAAAATTTGTTGTCATAAATTATTTAGAAATTGTCAATAATTTGATATGAATATATAAGTTAGACTGACGCATATATCCAGATATTTAAAGATTGATAACATTTATATGTCTTGAGAGGTGATAATTGGAATTATTAAAACTGATTTTTTTTTAATTGGAAGAAATTAGGGATGGCATAGTAAGAAAAGAGAATCAGTATATGAGGCAACAAAAGGGGAAATATTGGATTAAATAAACCGAATTTAAATAAACCTGATTGTATTTTAAAGATGAGAATCAGTGCATTTAACGACTCTAGTCGGCAAAAGTGGAACTGAGAAATATAAAACAATGGTGTAGTCCAGTGGGTACAACGGTTATCGCGAGATAACCAGATTAAACAACGTCGAGCGTGGCTACTGCTTAAAATGAGTGACCACTGAGTGATCCTGTCCTTGCAAGCAGCCCGCCTGCCCGGCCATTGATTGTGATTCGGAAGTTACCTTTAAGCCGTTGGTCCCCAGGTTAATAGTGTGAGAGAGGGCTTCTTAGCCCTAACTTCGCCTGGTAAAATAAGAATTCTTTACTTTACTTTAAACAAAAGAAGTCATTTGAATTGAGGAGTAAAATTACTAATGTGATTTACAATTGTACATCAAAGTGTACAATAATCATTAACGGCTAGTTATAGCATTTACACATTTTACATTTTTTCTTTATATCCACAGTTATTTATAATGCTACTACAGGCAAGGATAGATAAAGTAAACAGGAAGAAGATAACTGAGAGAGAAAGAGAATAGCGCTTCTCAAAACATTGTGTTAGCTGAAACAGTGAATGACAAAAACACAAACACTTACATAAACAACATATGTGGGCGAAACGAATGTTATTTTACTAGAGAATACATACAGCGTATAAATTAAGTTCTGATATGCCTAGATATATTCCAAACAGATTGAGATATTGATGTACAACCTACACCATACTTATTAAAATACTTTTTTGGATTTGTTGAATGATAAAAAAATCCCCCCCCCTTTTCAAAGGAGGGTACGGGGGAATAACTTTAAATTTTCAGATTGCAACCGCTATCTTGTGACAGGTCTATTTAATAGAAACACAATAACACTAAGAACATATCTTTTCGCCGTTTCTAGTAACAGTTATGGGCAAATAAAATAAAGAAATAATCTGTAGGGATAATACCAATGTCCTGCGCATTTCAACTCAAGTTTTAGTGTGCATAGTTTTGGTTCTTTCATGGATTTGTTTTGGTGTCTTTTTCAGGTGGCATTACCTTGTAATGCGTTATTTGCCCATAACTTTTGCCAGGAACGTCGTAGAGATGTTTTATTCCTTTCATTGTGTTTCTATTAAATAGGCCATTAAAATGACATGTCACAAGATAGGTAGGTGTTGAAATTTTAAATTTAAAGTTGCCCCTTTGAAAACCGGGGAAAATTATTTGATCAAAAATTAAAAAAAAACTTATTATAATAAGTATGATGAAGGTTGTACATCGATATCTCAATCGGTTTGGAATATATCAGGACTTAATTTGAACTATGTATAATTTGATAAAGCATATAAAACAACCCTACAGTGAACTCATCATAATTAGTAATGAAGCCGTTGTGTATTATCACGTTACAGCCAACATTAATGTAATGTAGAGAAGTGAGCAAGTATGGCGGCGCGGTGTCGCTGAAATATGCAAAGGTGACTCCGGCTTTGTCAACCCACCGCTCGCTTGTGCTGTCTTAATTAAACTGAGATTGCTTTGCAAAACCCATCCTTGCTTTGCGCTGCTACAGCTTAACAACCGCAGTTTTCGGTTAAACAAATGTCGTTTCACCCGAACCTGTGAGCGTCTTGTTCTCGTCTCGATTGCAAATGTCGGAGATGCACTTCTCATACAAAAGAGCAAGGTATTAGTGAATTAGATTCTGTTGTTCCTTCCCTTGTTTAAAGTTTGTTATTGACGAGGATAACAGGATTCTGACATTTGCCATTGTTTAAAAAATGTATAACACAACGTTTCGAGGATTGGAATCTATCCTCTTCGTCAGGTGGTGAAGGTATAACAGTATAAGTAACATTTTATAAGTATCTAAGAATCAGTTGTATGGGGTTATCTGTAAAAACGTCGGGATAAATGTCTAATCGCTATAAAGATAACGTTGAGATAAATATAACGCTATAGGACGGGCTTGCAAATTGGTCAGCCGAGCTCTTTAATAGTATCAGATCTATGCAAATGAGTTTCTAATAGTATATTATAGCTCTCGCAGGCATTTTCTGATCAATTCCTCGAGAATTTTATTCAGTTACGGTGTCAGTTACAAAAACTGTGTTATTGACAATGAAAAGTTTGAAATTATAACAGGGTTTCGGACATTTTCCATCGTTATATGTTACAAAAGGTATAACACAACGTTTGGAGGATTGAAATATCCACTTCATCAGGTGGGGGAGGTATTAATACATACAAAAATAAAGAACAGAAATAGGAAAAGAAGGGAAAGAAAATAGTTCAAACATATTCAAAAGCTGCTTGGAGTCCAGTCCAGGTGTTGTCACTACACATGATGCAAGTCCGGAGCACAAGTCACAAGTACGAGGATCATAATCACACATCACACAAACATAGACTACAGTGGTACATCCTCGTACTTGTGCTTAGAACTTGCATTCTGTGCGGACAAGCAGCTTTTGGGTATGCACGATCCCTCTTTTCTCTTCTCTTCTTCTTTCTGATCGTTGTATTGTTCCTTGTTGTAACACTTTCTTCTTGTAACTTTCTTCTTGCTTGTAAGCAAGAAGAAAGTTAAAGTAAAGTAAAGTAAAGATGTCCTTTTTTACCAGACGAAGTTAGGACTAAGAAGCCCCTCTCTAACACTTAACCTGGAGACTAACAGCATAAAGGTGACTTCCGAACCACTACCAACGGCCGGTCAGGCTGCTTGCAAGAATAGGATCGCTCAGCGGTCACCCATGCAAGCAGCAACCACGCTTGACATTGTTTTGATTCGGTTATCTTGTGATAACCGCTGTACCCGCTACACGGCGCCATTGGCAAAGTGAGAGAAAGTATTGTCTGTGGACAGTATTTATAACATTTTTCCTGATTTAATGTTTACTCTGTATTAATTTGTGTTACATATTTAATATGTATTTTGTTATAACAACTGATACACTAACTGGGTACTCCCAGACAACTCATTGTCTTCCAATGGTCCTGAGGACCTATGTTGTCCTCAGCTATGTTGTCGGTAGCTTCATCCGCTAATGTGTCGTCGGACACTCGATATTGGCTTACACCTCGTTCAGAGTCTAAAATGGATTGTTAGTCCGATCTATTTATCAAGGTTTGCGACCTTTGACCCTCTCGCCGCTACCGCTGCTCAAGTCTCCCGCCGCAAAACACCTTCGGTTTGCATTACACTCTTCGCATGTTTTCGGTTGATTTAGATGGAGTATTAATCAATCCACCCAAGTGGTTCACAACGGTTATGTCACTCACCACGATATTTGTTGTGTCTAAACATCGTTCCAGTAGTTTTTTTCCCGTCTGTTATGTTGTGATTTGATGCGAATGTTGAGCTTTAGCTCCAGTTCACCTTCCTCTTACCGTGCAGCATCTGAAATCTGATGCTGTTGCAGACTTCACTCCTGAAATCTGGAGTCATGTTCGTTTGAGGACTATTTTTGGACCCTTTCAGACGAACAGTACTTTCCATTCCATGACAAAATATGTGGCTGCTGTTTGGCATCTTAGTCTTAACTTAAAGAGTGAATAGTTAGCTATGTCTACGGTGTAATCATAAATGTCCCCAAAAAGTAATGTGTACATCTCCGTACTAAACATTTTTTAAATAAAATATGTCACTTACAATAAGGTCTTGTGTATGTGAATTAAGAAAAAAGAATTTTTTTACCTAAGTTTAATTGTAATTTTGAGACAAATTTAACTACATGGTCTACAAGGAGTTCCGGGAAAAATTTAACTTAAGCACAACTTAAGATGTTGAAGATAATAAAAGTTTTAAGTTCTGGTTTGTGTGCTCTAAATTTAGTGATTACATAACTTAAGATGTACATCATTTTAGAGGGATTGTTTGTTTTGGAATTATTTATTTAAATAAAAAGTTCTTTTTTTTAGGTTGGGCTTTGAGCTTTACTTGTTTTACACTTACATTACTCTTTAAAACAAAGTACATCTTGAGCTATGCTTACGATTTCCCCCCGAACTCCTTGTAGACCATTCTCCATGGGATTAGAAGAGCCACTAAGTACCTTACAAACTATTTCTTAAATTACCTAAGTACATTGTAAAAGTTTCAAACTTTAAACCAGTATAATTTGTTAAAGAGACATCCTTTTGAGGTCGAATTTGCGGCATTTGTAGTAATAAAGACCTTTAATTTGATGTACTACTCAAGCTATGCTCTCATTTTAGATTTCCTTGTCACGTTTTACGGGCCAACCCCCTGACATGACAAATGTGGTAGTGACTTCAAATGTGTACATTCGGTATGGTAGATTTAAATGTGTACATTTTATTTCTTACCTGTAATCGTTCGGGAAACATCAAGCCCGTACGGAACTTTTTTTTAACACCCTGTATATAGCCAGACAGTTATTGTACACGTATAATTTTATCTAAGACTACACTCACGGAGTACAGTCTTACTCAGTGTACAGTCGCAGTGAAGGTGTTAAATTTAGTTTTTTGGTCCTTTTAGTAAACTTAATTCTTTAAAATACAAAGTATTTCCAATTAACACGTCATAATGAAATACCACACATAAATGTCAAAAATGCGTTTTTAAGAAACATCACACATACGTACATAGAACAAGTTTACTTAGTTCCATACGAGCAATTAGGATTAGTTTGAATAAAACCGAACTCTGGTTGTGATAAGATCCACTAGATAGGGTTAGCTGTACATACGGATTTATGGAGTTTCACCACCTACAGAGAAGATTCTCTATATTGGGTAGCGAAGTGCTCGGTACTAAAATACACTCACTCGTAGAGTCCATAATCTCTAGTGATTTTACCGCTTTTAAGGGCAATTACTAAGGATAATGAAATCTACCACTACACATGGTATCTATTGACATTATTTAGCATTAAGTAGTTGCAGATAAGCCATAACTAACTATTTGATTATATTCGAATTCAAATGTTGGCTCAGACGTAATATTTTAATGAAGAATTATCAGAAAATTATAAATGATTCCACATAAATAAATGATGTTAATAAATGTTTACACTGGCTAAAATATTACAAAATTATATAGTAATATAATTAGAAGGCAACGAAATGCGATACAAAACTCTTGGGTAAGTTGAAAGACGGGCAGATGAGTTTATAAGGTAATTTATTATCGAATAATGTTTTTCATATTCAATGGACGAAGTGTAAGTTTGAACTCAGATAATATTAGTTATTTTCCAATAACAACCAATTTTTATTTTTTATTTGGTATCAATAAATGTTTTTAGTGATGGTTTAAAATACGAATTTACTATAGTTAAATTACCAAACTCATTTTTCTAATATTAATATTTTAGTATTAAAAGTAGGTATAACTGTCATAACACGAGTAGAAAACTGTCTTGCACCATAAATAATAGTATTAAAGGCATTAAAAGGGTTTATAATGCGGTTTGATTGAAAGAAAAATATTTAGGTGACAACAAAAAATACATTTATAACACATTTCATGTCCGTTAAAAAAAATATTTTACGAGTTTATGTACAATTGGTAAAATTCTGTATTTTGAAAACATACACAGTTGTACTTCAAACGATTTTGTTGTTACTTCAACATAGATTTTGATAAAAAATGTTGTCTAAACCACGTTTGTTAAGGAAATTTTCTCTTTTTGCTTGAACCTAAACTTTTCTCTTTTTTGATTGCTGAAACTACTGGATTTTTCTTAAAATTCTTACCGGCATTTAACGATAAAAATTCCGGATTATATTTCAATAAAAAAGAAACAGTTTACTGCAAAACATTTTTTACCTCCACATATGCATCGGAAATACTAATGACATTTAATTACCATTTATTTGACAGAAAAGCGTTTATTTACATAAGCCTACATGTTTATTAATACTAAACAGTTGTGGTAAATAGATTTTCGTACAAACGAAAGTGAAACTAGAATAAATTCTGGTGAGAACTCTTGTGGTTAAATCTCTCATTTCTTTCCAAGGCTGTCAAATTCCAGTTTTTATTGTCAATCAATCTAGCGTGCAGTAAGCGAGCTATAAAAACTCAGCAATAAACCAAACATTTCTCTGACAGAGGGGGCCAAAGATGTCTTTTCAACGAAAAATAAAAGAATTCGTGTTTAAGTAACGCAGTGGGTGGGTCTTATTCTTTGAAATCAACATGTAACAAGTTCACTTAGACTTTGCTTATATGGGAATCTTCATTAAGTATTTTGCCTTATTTATTCTGTTCTGCAATCATTATAGTTTGATTTGATTTAAGGAATTTGGTTATTACATTTTTCCCTACTCTCAGAGTATATGATGTTATATATGTTCGAAATGAAAGCAACTACATTGATTTAAGGATGTAATCCTAATTCTTTATGTATGATTTAAAAAACTTAATTTAAAAAATATTCAAAATGTCATCCCTTCCCTAAAACAACTCCAAAAATTTCAGGATTTCATTACTATTCTAAAAAATAAAACATTAATTCTACTAGAATTTCTTAAAATTGGAAAGTTATTAATTTAATTAAAAAAGTGGAACTTGGGTGGGCGTAATGTTTCTTCCCCAATTTTGGAATAAACACTTTTTAGAAGTGTACCACCAACAGAATTTATCATACGCCTCTAGATACAAAGGTAAAATATTAACTTTATCTGTGTTTGGGAGCATTATCAATTATCTGTAAACCCAAATCTACTCGTCTGATCACAAATGAGTGTTCATATCTGATTCATATATGATTTCCGGTCTAATTTGTAAACGGATTTAGAATTTCACTTTGCACTAGCTTAGAGGAATCTATTTTATCTAATATTATAAAAAATCCAAAAGTATTCTAAGGTTCTTGACTCTACCTGTTATGACATAATCAAATCAAATTGTCTTAAAACATTTTTAATTGAAATCGAAACACTAGTTTAGTTTCTATTTCAATCACTGTAATGCCATGCTGAGTATACTTTTTTTTATTTTGACAGAATGTCTTTTCCTTAAAAATTAATATTTTCCTTGGGTAGAAGAGAAATCCATTTGTATCACTTTTGTTTGATATAATATTGAATTGTCTCACGATTTGTTTACCCATTGAGTGGGCAAGACACACACAAAAACAATGATTATTCCCAATCAATTTAATGCGGAAAAATCAAAATCCAATTGATAACACCTACAATCATTAAAAAAATCAATTTAATTGGTTTAAATTTGAATAAAATATTACGATTCTTATCCGAAATGTTGCACAACCAATAACGATTTACGTGAGAATATTATTATATTTTATTCTTTTATTGTAATAGCTACGTTGTTCATGATTTTTAACCACAGACCCCCCACAATCTTCCCGTATGTGAAAAATTACGTTAAGAATGTTGTAAACCAGTTTGAAAGGATAATTGGATTTCGGACTTATAATAGGATTTGCCATTGTTATATGTTACAAAAATATAGTACACTACGTTTTGAAGACGAAATTTCAAATCTTCCTGAGGTGTTACAAACCGTAATACAAAAAAAGCTAAACATTCACATAAAATTAAAAACAAAAATGTACGGCGATTTACTTGCTACATACTAAAGTAAATTTGGCAACAAACTATATTGTTGTCGGTGAAAAAAACGAAACAATACGTTACTGGTAGCGTACCGACTTGTAAACATGGACAGGAAATATCTAACTCTATACAGGGTGTTTGAAAAGTATGGGTACGGCTTAATATTTTAAAAACCATAGGAGATAACATCTATAAACTTTGCACAGTGTCATATGGCTATGTAAACTATTTTTTCTTGGTATTACCGTGACATACCAACCATGGGGGGACGGCCCACAGAGGAAAACATGGAAATCTTAAATTGAAGCATGGGTAGAGTGATACCTCATTTGAAAGAGCTCACTTAGTAAAGTAATGCCGCCAACCGCATCTCACATTCACATTGTAAAGTACATTATGCGCTGCCATTTCTGACTGGATCGTCGTATTCTGATGCGGTTGGCGGAGTTTCACTCTACTAACCAATGTGTTTCACTGACTTTTTTTAATTAGCAAATTATGTCGTAAATTTATTACACAATAAATAAAACACAATAAATACCGATGTTTTTTAGTTTTATTAACACAACACATTTCACTCGCACAAGTGAAGGTAGAAGAGAGGGAATAAAAGTTGTGGGGAAAAGTGTGTGGCAAGTTTCGCCATACTGTTTAATTTGTTACCGTGAACGTCATGTTCTATTTTTGTAACACAAACTATGTCAAATTACCGAAATCCCGTTACTCTTTCAAATTTAACATACTTTTCAAATTTGTTTTTGTATAAAATGAACATTAAGTTGAGTAAATGTTTTATACTTATAAAACTAATCACTTGATTAGTATTTAAAAAAAAAATACTTTTAGAACAATGTTACAAGACGAACTGACGAAGGAACAACGATGCAATAAGAACGGCACATTACGGAATACTCTGGAGTCATGAGAGATTAAGAAGCAGCAGAGACTGTGACGCCCTGTTATAATTAGAGAGGGACCGCAGACCGCATTACCTCGGCTAATCACACATTTGTTGTGCCTGCAGTACAGGGAATACAGCCTCTCGACTATGACTCAATCCTGCTGTCCTGATTATATGCTACCTGTCCTTCTTTACTCATAGAAAAAGAAATACTGTTAGAACATTGTTGCAAGAGAGACTAAAGACGGAAAAACGATGTAATAAGAACGGCATATTACGGAATACTCTGGAGTCATGAGAGATTAAGAAGCAGCAGAGACTGTGACGCCCTGTTATAATTAGAGAGGGACCGCAGACCGCATTACCTCGGCTAATCACACATTTGTTGTGCCTGCAGTACAGGGAATACAGCCTCTCGACTATTACTCAATCCTGCTGTCCTGATTATATGCTACCTGTCCTTCTTTACTCATAGAAAAAGAAATACTGTTAGAACATTGTTGCAAGAGAGACTAAAGACGGAAAAACGATGTAATAAGAACGGCATATTACGGAATACTCTGGAGTCATGAGAGATTAAGAAGCGGCAGAGACTGTGACGCCCTGTTATAATTAGAGAGGGACCGCAGACCGCATTACCTCGGCTAATCACACATTTGTTGTGCCTGCAGTACAGGGAATACAGCCTCTCGACTATGACTCAATCCTGCTGTCCTGATTATATGCTACCTGTCCTTCTTTACTCATAGAAAAAGAAATACTGTTAGAACATTGTTGCAAGAGAGACTAAAGACGGAAAAAAAACGATGTAATAAGAACGGCATATTACGGAATACTCTGGAGTCATGAGAGATTAAGAAGCAGCAGAGACTGTGACGCCCTGTTATAATTAGAGAGGGACCGCAGACCGCATTACCTCGGCTAATCACACATTTGTTGTAACTGCAGTACAGGGAATACAGCCTCTCGACTACGACTCAATCCTGCTGTCCTGATGATATGCTACCTCTCCTTCTTTACACTCATAGGAAAAGGTAGCGCCCTCTTATTAGTGAATCTCTATGGGGTTATTTGTGTTAGTCGGGAAGGTGAAACATGAACTGATCAACGTTTGAGTGTTAAAAATAACCAGAAGTCTCGTATTTTCATGTTTCTGTTTTGGTTTTTTCAACTTTCGTAGTGTTTAAAGCATAGATATTTTTACAATGGACGGTTTTTTACAATTCATTAGCAGTTAACCACAGCTTCGCACGTTATGTCGTAAGTTTGGCACCAGTATGAACACTTCTGGTTCGAATAATTATATTTCCGATGCCAATCTTGAGTTTGCCTTATTCTCACGGCCAAGAAAATGTCAAAAAATGTATATTTATGGATTTCTTATTTTTTCCGGACTTAGTATTTTTTGCTTTAAAGCTGATTTTGCCTCTTTGCAAATATATATATATATATATATATATATATATATATATATATATATTGTTTATTGAAATGAAATGAAATAGGGCTGCCATTTATACAAATTTAATGTAAATAAAAGTCATTTGACAGGTATTTGGTCTTCTGATCATATGTTAGTTTGATTATTTAAACGCATATGTGACAGATACGGCCAAATACAAAATAATTAAATCGTAAAAATTGAGGGCTCTGTGGTGTAATGGTAGCACATTCACCCGGAAAGAGAGAGATCCGGATTCGAGTCCCGGCGGAGCAAGTACTTTTTGCGATTCAATGTTTATTGAAATTATATATATATATATATATATATATATATATATATATATATATATATATACATACATACATACACAGCTCTAAGAAGCCTACTTCTGTCCAAAAAAAACAACTTAGATACGTTTCATAACAGTCCATTAAATGAACTTTCAAGCTAAGTTTGCAGTCTAGATATGAAATCATTCTCAACATATCTTGCCACATGATACACTCAGATATTAATTACTTACATTGGGGTATTCATTATATTTGGAATATCAAATGATGTTGTATCTGTTGGGATAGTTAGGCTACATGTTTTACAATGGCACATGTTTGAATCTCTTATGTGTGCATTGTGTTAGCTTGCAAAATTATTTATTCTGCTATGTTCTCGTTGCTATCATGGCTATCATAAGACCAATTTAAAAATAATCGCGAATAATCAGCCGAAGAAATCCATGGAATGACATACACCAAAAAGGTACTCACTTTTCCTCATTTAGAATTGAAACTTCATGCAAAATTTTCAGTCTATTTAAAATTCGTTTTCGAGATTTCATGCAAACAGACAGAGAGCCCCACAAGTGGAGTGCTTCACTAAAGCTCAGCAAATGAAGTCGCTAAAGTGACTATCTAGCCCAAAACCCACATTTCTGAAGTCACAACAAGAATCCCTACCAGTAACACAAGATTCACTTCTATACACCAGAACACACGCCCCCACGCTCGTGTAACATTAACACAGTGGAGTATGCAAGGTAACACAGTAGACTATATTGCCGCAGCTGAAATATGCAAAGGTGACGCTGTCTTTGTCGACGCAGCAGCTGCCTTAATTAAACTGAGATTGCTTTGTAAAATTCGTTCACGCACTCGCACACACTCATTTTGAATTTCATATCCGGGTCATTTGCCTCGTGCTAATGTCTTTCTGGAGGTTAGTTTCTATTTCTTCAGCGACGATTCCATTAAACTTTGTACTTAATGACGTATATTTGGTTATGTTTAGTTGTAATAACTTATGAACCGTGGGATATACTTGGTGCCGTCTTCATTCTTTTCAAATAACGACAAGTGTCAACTTTAAACACCTTTACTTGTAACACTATTACTTTTAATATAATTACTAAAACAATTAGAATTGTTGGAAATGTCTTATTTCACAGTTCAGTCGCATCCAAACTCTTTTTGGTTTTTTGAAATTTTTATTCGGTATCGTAAAAATCTCAAAATTGTTGTGCTTTATCGTCTCATCGTTTGAATATTTAAAACAACTTTTGAAGAAAACTAAAAAGTGTTTAGAAGTACATTATCGATATCTTTTAAAATAATATATATCCCATAATTTTACGACAACGAATACTTGCAATCAAGTATTCCAAGTATTGCGCTCAATGGGTGAAACTTAAGGCCTTTTCATCTTAGGTGGTTCATAATTTTAAATGTGTAATAATTTCAGTATGTTGGTAATAATTCGGGTTTATGGTAAAAATATATTGTTAAATTTTTTACATAAACTACGAAACGCTTATCTAATGAAATATATTCTCTCTAAAGATGAGGTTTTTTAACTCGATGTCAAAAATATAGATGTGTAATTCTTATTACTAATTAGTGCAACAAGAACAAGATTGGATTTGACATTCTACTTAGATATTCTTAGATATTAAGTACAGCTGCAAAAGCGATTAGTAAATAGCTGGAAAAGAGAAACTGAAAATATATCAAAGCAAAAACCGGCTGAATTCCCTCAAAGTTTCAGTGTTTATTGTCAAAGAAAGGAAGAGTTTGCGAAGTACTTCTGAAAATTCCGCAGATTACCCCGGCTGAGGAAATAATTCAAAGTAACCGCGAATTGAAACGAGCCATAGAATCTACATGAAAGGACCTTCGTTTTTTGTAATTCTTTATTTAAAAAGGAATATTGAGAGTGGTTTTAAAGCGTTGAAGTTTTTACAAGCGAATCACTTCGATTTGACTTTTAAATCAGGATACTGTAGACCAATGACGGCTGGGCATGTTTCATTCAAACATTGATTAAATATAAACTTTTTCCAGAGACATTATTTCGCAGAAATTATATTTGTTTATTCTTTTAGTACCGGTAGAATCACGTTAATTAACTAAATTTTTCGTTAATTGTTAAAGTCACTAACAGTTTTGAAGTAGTTCATCACTAAAAAGATTTCATCTACAGTGATGGTTAAATATCACATATTTTGAAATCTCACAGAAAAAAACAAACAATGCAACTGAAATTTAAATGTGAACAATTTCAAATTACTATAATTACTTTATTAAAACGATGCTATCAAGATTTCGCACATAGAATATTACGTTTTAAAAGTATTCTATTATAAACAGCTGGTTTAACATAATGTTCATAATGTTGTTGGTTAGTTTAGTTATATTAAACATTCTAGCAGTATATACCAGCGGCTTCGCACGCAATTTCGTAGGTTTTGCACTTGAATGAGCACATCTAGTTCGAGTGAATTATATTTCCGACGCCAATGTGAAATTTTCCTTGTTGCCACGATCAAGATAATACGTCAACAAGTTTATAATTATGGCCATTGTAACTTACTCTGTTGTTAGTATGTTTTGTTCCATAGTTGATTAGGTTTGGTTTCCCGATCAAGAAAATATATATATATATCGGGAAACCAAACCTAATCAACTATAATATATATATATATATATATATATATATATATCAACTGTGATATATATCACAGATCAGAGAAGCCTACTTCTTCAAAAGAGAACTAAGATTGATTTTATATCGGTCTTTAAATTTATAGTAAAAGTTTTTTAATATTTTAGAACATTTAGAGCTGGAATTGGTATATTACTTCAAAAGTAGAATCCAGCGAAATTTTATTCAGCATTGTACTTGTTTACTGCATCAAAGAGAGTCTTAGGACATTTTCTGAGGTAGATTAGTACTTACCTAATCACTGAAATCTAAAACAGCATTAAACATTATGGTTACTTTTCAGACAATTTACTTGCTATAAATTTAAACAAGTTGATAATAATAAACAATGTTTACATAAAACAGTTTATTACATATGATAGGCTCATTCACTTTAGAGACCTATATGGGATTTTACGCTTGCTTAAGGACCAGTAGGGCGTAGCCCGGAGGGATTTTCAAAAATTAGAATAGCCCTATATTCATACCAGGAAAATAAGAATGTCCGTGTAAAATTTCAGTACAATCGGTTGAGTAGTTTAAGCGTGAAAACAAAACAAACTAAACAAAGGCACTTTCGCGTTTACAATATTATTAAGATGTTTTAGATTATAGTGCAGAATGGCAGTAATAAAAATGACGTATTTCATTCCGTATTTGAATTATAATTAACACTTTAAAACAATAAATTCAAGTGCATTACAACAAGATTTCTACTATAATACCCTGAATCTGTTAGGTGAAGATGCTAAAAATTCTTTGAAATTCGCAGGCATATGAGCTGTTATTTCTGGCACATTGGCAACCACCCATGAGGTTTAACCTTCGGTTGGTAAAGGGACTGTGAGTCCAGATCGTAAATCTACCATTGGCATTTCTCACATTCCAAAGGTTGCTGGATGAGGGCCCTCAAAACCCACCTTAACTGGAATTAATTAAATACCTATATACCTTGTAGAAACGCCCATATCTTTTATCGGTAGTTATTTCCACCGGGCAGGGAAAAGGTATCTACTAACTAACTCAATATTGTAATACGCAAGTAAGATTTTAATCAAACATAAACAAAGGTTTGTTTGTCGCCAGTTGTTTTCATAATAGAACAAAGCATTATTTTATTAGCATTATCATAGCACTATTACTGGTTAACCATTTACATAGTAATCATCCACTTAGACACATCCTCTGACTGTGTATAACCACATTCTGTGAATCCATCAGACCAACGATAAATTAAAAAAACGTAAGACATGACATTTTAAAATTTACTGTACCTGAGTAAGAGGAAAATAATAAACAAAAGACCCCTCTGTAATACGTGCCTAACCGGAAAGAAAACAGGGAGGTTGGAGCAATATTTTCAGATCCATGAGACTAATAATATTGCTGGTAAATGAAACGTTGTATTTACTTGAGGCGGCGAGACGACCCCACCCTGCCCCCGTCACGGCGTCGTGTTGACAAATGCCGGTAAAACTGAGCGCGGCGGCATTATTAATATCCGCGTCGCGACGTGTCAAAATATTGTTCCGCGGCGATGTCTCATATCTGGGCAACGTTGTGTTGTTGTGGACCACCCAGCATTGTGTCTTGTCTGCACGCGATATTGTCTTGTTCCTGTCGCTGGAACTATTGTAAACAATAGCGGTTCTCCCTCAAGACAGTGTTGTCTTCTTGGGCATTGTATAACTGCTACAGACCAGATCATATCTGGTGACTAATATGGCGGGGCAACGTTGTGTTGTTGTGGACCACCCAGCATTGTGTCTTGTCTGCACGCGATATTGTCTTGTTCCTGTCGGTGGAACTATTGTAAACAATAGCGGTTCTCCCTCAAGACAGTGTTGTCTTCTTGGGCATTGTATAACTGCTACAGACCAGATCATATCTGGTGACTAATATGGCGGGGCAACGTTGTGTTGTTGTGGACCACCCAGCATTGTGTCTTGTCTGCACGCGATATTGTCTTGTTCCTGTCGGTGGAACTATTGTAAACAATAGCGGTTCTCCCTCAAGACAGTGTTGTCTTCTTGGGCATTGTATAACTGCTACAGACCAGATCATATCTGGTGACTAATATGGCGGGGCGGGGCAACGTTGTGTTGTTGTGGACCACCCAGCATTGTGTCTTGTCTGCACGCGATATTGTCTTGTTCCTGTAGGTGGAACTATTGTAAACAATAGCGGTTCTCCCTCAAGACAGTGTTGTCTTCTTGGGCATTGTATAACTGCTACAGACCAGATCATATCTGGTGACTAATATGGCGGGGCAACGTTGTGTTGTTGTGGACCACCCAGCATTGTGTCTTGTCTGCACGCGATATTGTCTTGTTCCTGTCGCTGGAACTATTGTAAACAATAGAGGTTCCTCCTCCAGATAGTGTTGTCTTCTTGAATATTTTACCACTACTACTGATACCAGGTAGCTTATCAGGATGTAAAGACAATAATCCCCTACTTTATTTTTAGGAAATTAGTTACACAGGTAAATTAAATATTCCATATTGAGCTAATTGTAATACCACCCGTTGCCTATGTAACTGTTTTTCATAAGTTATTGCAGAAAAATCTTTCCATTTTTAATTCTTATGAGGACGTTGAGATCAATTTTTAGTGACAATATTCTAGTGACTAGTCTCAGAGCCAAGAACCAATTTGGTCTGCATTAGTACACTGCGTGCTTTTTAAAAATAAGTTTAAAAAATAAAAACGAAAGTTTTTGTGTTAAGATTATAATTATTTTTCCTTTCTACACTTAGCATCATAAAATAATAGTACCACTGACAGGCAACTAGATAAACATACTGAAAGCCCTGTTCTAATGAAGCGTTTATTTGTGTTAACTGCCGCTGATTCAACATGTATTCGCGATTTAACTTATTTAACACGGGTTTAAAAGTGTTTAAAAAATAAAGAACGTGAACTAAGAAAAAATTATTTTATATTTTTAACCCTTTTGATAACATTTCATTTTGTGCGGTTGATTATGAAAATCTTTCTCATCTGGACTATAATTTTAACCTTTCTCTTCGAGATTATATATAATCCTTTGTAAAATAAAAACATTTAATACAACGCGACCTTAATGAAGAGTAATTCACCGTCTGGACAGCCACAAATGAATCAGTCACACAGAAAGATTATAATGTCAGAAATGACAGACCGCAGCCACTCATCCTGCGATGACAGGCTGACAGGCGCTGCGGCTACACACTCGGCCAATTATCAGGCTCTGACCCGCCCGCCCGTTTATAAACCGCCGCGTCATATCATTTTTCAAAACTGCGTGTAAGTGCCACATAAATCCAGTGGAATATGTTTTATCGCCGTTTATTTCCGTATAATCACCAGCGGCCGATTTGTCCCTCAGATCCCGGGCTCATTAGGTCGCCCGTGTGTCATGGTAGCGGACCAGCGCCCTGTACAGTATTGTGCTAACTTTAGCGCTGGGATTGGACTGTTACTCATCTCAGTATGTAAATTAATTTTAGAACTGTTTATAATTCCTGGCGTGGCCTCAGTAAATTTATTATTTAATTTTTCTCTGGGATCGTTTAATACGTTGGAAACAATGGAACAATACGGTACAACTTCATTTTTGTTTTGTTGCGCTGATACGCTCCTCATTAATTTCTTGGCAGTTGGCGTACCTCAAGGCAAATGTTGAACTCCAACATGTACAGCCTTAGTACCAGTATTTTGGTACGTATTTAACTTAGAACAAATTTAAGTATACTTCAAAATCTGTAAGTGACGGTAATATATTATGCATAAATCCATTTGTTATGTTTTTTGTTCACAGTAAGTGTTGATATTGTTTCTTACAGTTACGTACATGTTTTAAAATTTAGTATGGTTTTATACTTAAACGGCTATTTTCACACGCTAACCTTAATATCAGGAAGAAATATTTGTTAACGATTGAAACTAAACACGGAATCAAGGGGATGTCCTCAAGGAGGCATCCTGTCACCTCTACTGTGGAACCTAGTAGTAGATGGTCTACTTGAGGACCTTACTAACAACGGAATCTATGTCCAAGGATATGCAGACGACATAGTCCTTATGGTACAGGGAAAATACACAAATGTTGTTGTTGATATCATGAATACCAACCTTCAACATGTACACAACTGGTGTCAGGGAGAGGGACTGAAAGTAAATCCCTCTAAGACAGTAGTTGTACCATTCACTAGAAAAAAGAACCTAGAGTCTCTTTCTAGGCTGAAACTCGCATCCACTCAGCTGGAGTGGTCAAAGACAGTCAAATATTTAGGACTGACTCTAGACCATAAGCTTACGTGGAATGATCATCTTAATAATATCCTGCACAAAGCAAAGTGGGCGCTCATGACGTCCAGGAGACTTGCAGGAATCTCATGGGGCGTAAAACCCCATATAGCACTATGGCTTTACAAAGCAGTTGTAAGGCCTCAAATCACTTATGGTTCATTAGTCTGGTGGACAAAGGGAATCAGGTAACTGCCAAAGCCAAGCTTGAAAGCTTACAAAGGCTTGGCACAATCTTTGTAACCGGAGCATTCAGGAGCAGTCCCTCAGCGACCCTCGAGGTGGCTTTAGGACTTCTACCTCTTGATGTTCATATAAAAGCTGAAGCGCGTAAGTCAGCTTATCGGCTGATGGTTGCTGGCTTGTGGAGGAATGGCGCGTCTAACGCGAGCCATGGCGCCATCACTGAAGCTGTAAACCCAAGCGCTATTCTCGAAATGGTCTCCGACACAATGAAACGGAGTTCGTATTCAATAAGCCATTCTCTGTTGACTTCTACTCCAGAGATGAGTGGAAATCGCAAGATAACATCCCAACAATAAGAAAGAGCTTTGTCTGGTACACGGATGGCTCGCTTATTAAGGGTAGAACTGGATATGGAGTGTTTAGTCAATCCCCTAGAACTGCCCTTAGCGGAAGTTTGGGTCGGAACTGCTCCATATTTCCAAGCCGAAATCTATGGTATCCTAGCCTGTGCCAACCTAGGCCTCACCAGAAGGTACCCAGGAAATGAACATCTGTATAAATGTCAGACAGTCAGGCAGCTCTTAAAGCTCTTGACTCCAACAGCATTTCATCCAAGCTTGTGTGGGAGTGCTTTAACACTCTCTGCAAGCTTGGATCACGCAACTGTGGTGCGTCTTGGTTGGGTACCGGGCCACACAGGCATAGGTGGCAACGAATGCGCCGACAGGCTTGCCAAAAGCGGAGCAAGCATGCCATACACCGGTCCAGAACCGAGTTGTGGTATAAGCAAGTCAGCCGCTTATCAAAGTATAAACAAATGGTCCAGGAAGAACACACACCGCTTGCGTGCGGTGGCAGAGTCACCAAGGACAAGCACTCGGCAAAAGACTGCTTGCCGATTCTAGCTCCGGATTTCACCAGATGGCTGATGGGGCTGGGGAGGGATCGGGTTAAGCAAGTGATTGCCTTGATCACTGGACACGGCCACTTCAGGAAACACCTAAACACTCTAGGTTTACGAAATGAGGACTCGGAGTGTAGACTCTGCAATAAGTCTGAAGAGACTGCAAAACACATAATACTGGACTGTGAGAGACTGGGAGCAAGGAGAAGGGCTCTTTTCGGTGATAAACAACCAGGCGACGAACCAGATGCTAGTATCGGGGAAAAGCTTCTTAGCCTAATTAAGGGCACGAAGATAGGCTTACCCCTCTAACATCAAAGGGGCACACAATAAGCTCAGGTTGACGTGTGAGGATCTAGGAATCCACCCCAATATCCCAAAGGAAAAAAAAAAAAAAAAAAAAAAAACCACGGAATTATATTGGAAATATACTTAAGGAGTGACATTCTTTATCGTACGTACATGTTGCATTTTGAATTGCGTAAACCAATTATATATTCAAATGTACCTACATTTTTGCTCCTAGAGTTTTAATTTTGAAACTTAAAACTTAAGAAATATCTATGTCACATGTAAAAAGCGCATATGGTTGTATTTAGTTTGTTTACAGATTCTTTTATTCTGCAATTTTTTCGTTCATCATGGTTACCCATAAAACCCATAAAACCCATTAGATGTTCTTTACGCTCAGCCAAATCCCATGGCGTGACATACACCACCATCATATTTGAAGTTGCTTGAATAGAAATGAAGCTTCGTACAAAGTTTCAAGTCCGTAGGTCAAGTTTGTGCTCGAGATATTATGCGGAAAGACAGAGAGACAGACATATTATGTAGAATGTTTCCAGCTCATAGAGTAACTGGCTTCGCTGACGCTCAGCCATCATAGAGACCTTGAAATAAGAATAGTTGCATATGTGTCTGACAACTCAGACAAAATTCACTTATTTCATAAATCGTCACAAAGTAATTCACTTAAAAAAGCACATATTAATAACTAGCCGGAGAAAATCATGCACGATTTATTCAAAAGACAAAGGTACGATACTGGTTTCTACGTAAAGTTATCAGGTAAACGCTGAAAGATAGGAGTTTTTTAAGGCGACGAGGTCAAAGGTCACTTAAGTTGTTGATCGTCCGTTACAAAGTAATTCACTTAAAAAACACATATAAATACTACCCGGAGAGAATCGTGCACGATTTGTTACAAATACAAAGGTACGATATTGATTCATACGTAGAGTTATCACATAAACGCTGAAGATACGAGTTTTATACGACGATAAGGTCAAAAGTCATTTAAGTTATAAATCGTCACAAAGTAATTCTCTCAAAAAAGCACATATAAATACTACCCGGAGAGAATCGTGCACAATCTGTTACAAAGACAAAGGTACAATATTGATTCATACGTAGAGTTATCAGATAAAGGCTGAAGAGTTTTATAAGACGATAAGGTCAAAAGTCACTTAAGTTATAAATCGTCACAAAGTAATTCACTTAAAAAGCACATATAAGTACTACCCGGAGAATCGTGCACGATTTTGTTATAAAGACAAAGGTACAATATTGATTCATACGTAGAGTTATCAGATAAACGCTGAAGAGAGTTTTATAAGACGATAAGGTCAAAAGTCACTTAAGTTATAAATCGTCACAAAGTAATTCACTTAAAAAGCACATATAAATGCCAGCCGGAGGAAAGATCGTGCACGATTTGTTACAAAGACAAAGGTAGGATATTGGTTTCTACGTAGAGTTATCAGGTAAACGCTGTAAGATACGAGTTTTATAAGACGATGAGGTCAAAAGTCACTTAAGCAATAAAGCCAGGTTATAAACTGTTACTGCCTCTCGTAAGTTTTGTAGCTCTCAGCGAGTCTCAGACCAACATATCCGCGCCACGCTGGACTTGTAAAACTCTTTACAAAACAATGTTATAGTGCCTCTTCGGATAATATAGCATTACAATACAGCTTTTGGTTCTTGAGATATTACAGGACACCGTGTTGTGCGAGCGAAATAATTCAAAGAATAGTCGCTCTTCATTTACTCTTCAATTGTTCTTATCACTGTGAAAATTATGGACTGTAGGTCCAATTACGAGGGATACCTAATCATTTAATCTTTAAATTAACATCCTTATCAATTCTGACCTCCAGTACACTTAACTTCTTTTAAACGCAACACCTTAATAGCTAACAGTTATAGCTGAACTTTACCCATATTCTACTTAACCCTCCGACAACCTTAACCTCTACGTGGCAAACTTGTCGATGTAAATTTGGTATAATTACTAAATTCATGGTTTTCTGCTCAACGCAATGGTTAATCATGAGGAACAAAGCAAACTATTATGTTTCAGATATCTGCCTTTGATTAGCGTTAAGAAGCTTATCTGTAAATAGAATAAAACTAGAAAAGCATTTAGAAATAGCAATAACGCTATACCTCATTTAAGAGAAAGAACGGAACATATATTGTTTGAGTCTTGAATCTTAATCTTGTGTTTCAGTTTTGTGATTTAACAGAAATTTTAACGTGGTCCCCTTCACCAGGAAATAGTGAAAAAATATTGAAACTTAAATTATTTAATTTTAATATTTAATTGAGCCGTTTTTATATAGCTATGATAGTATAACGTTAAGATGGCATCCTGTATATGAATACTGTGCTTACAATAATGTTTTCTATGTTTAACTTTAATTGATTTGAATATCAAACCTCAAACGTAAACTCTAAGGCGTCAAAAGTACAGTTTAAATCACCTTGTTATTTTTTTACTATTGACATGAAAACTAATTTCTGTAGTCCGATTAGAGCTGAACTCTCATTAAAACTAATGAGTTGTTACGAAGTAAAAGTAGTCTTGTTATGTCTTGGAGCTTGTTACATTACTTAACGTAACAAGCGTTGGTTGCTGTTCGTGTGCAAAAAATATATATTATTTATTTTAAAAGTTGTGTTGAATTTATAAAAAGCAAAATAATGGCATAAAGAATTTAACAAACGTAAATACTGCGCTAATAACTGTATAATGTTCAATGCATTGTTTACTGTAAATCAGTATATAAATCAGTCTATAAACGTCGGCAAAATCGCATTTTTACTTCTAATAAACTTTGAAACACAACAAACAAACAAAAATTCGTAAAAGGTTTCAGTTCGTACTTTTATTTTCAGTACTCAAGTATGCACGTACTTTTATCCATTCAGTACAATATTCGACCAATTTCACTTTACTTTTACAATTAATTTAGAAATGTTTAAAATTTCTATTAGATGTTTGATTTATCATATCACATATTGTGATATTTAAACTGGAAACCAAACTCTTTCCAGTAACGGTAACTTCTTATTTTGTATTTTTTTCAACTCAAATGGTATTTAATAGTGTCTACCGAATAATTTTAAGGGGAAACGGCTCAAGAGCATTTGCAATTTGTCATTTATCATAATGGAAATCGAATTCGTGATCCCTTGGTTCTCTAACCGCAGGCTTTCCCGTAGCCTACGTCTCGCATGCATAAAGGTCTAGAATATTTCATTGATTTTGTAATAAACACTTATCCATACACACGCTGAACGGTTGAGATACGGGAAATTTCCCTCTTAATTTAACGTTCCAACCCTCTTTTCCACATTTAGCACCCTTTGAGAGCCCCCCACGAACAGTGCGTTTATTTGAAACCCAAACTTTCTTTTCAGTCACGGAAATTGAGCAATCGAAATTCCCGCAGGTCGAAAATATCTGGGTGACTAATGGGCTATGACGTGCCTGTATAAATAATATGAATGAGCGAGAGCGACGTGTGGTGGCACTATGACTGGTGTGCCGTGTCGGAGATATGACCGTGTGACGTCACATAGCGTCGCGACGCCTGTCCACGCGCTTCTATGATTAAACGACTTGGCTCAGGCCGTACTCGTATAACATAACTGGTTAAACAAACATCAATCTGTCAATTTGTCCCTCTAATGGGAACACCTGCCTTGTATCTCCTTTAAATTATAGTTTTCACATTTTCTTTGCTTCCAAAAATAGTTTATGATATTTTTGCTCTTGTAATTATATGAGCTCCCTCCCACAATCCCTTTACTTGATAAGACTGTCTTGATTCGTATTACTAGATTAACGACTATGATTCGTTTATCACTGATTGTAGGTTCTCAAAGAAGTGTTTTTTAATCCTCGTAAGTAAATAAGAGTTCCCCTTACAAATTGGTTTAAATGATATGGACACATATTTGAGTGAAATGGGTAGTGCAGGTGAAGTTCGTACTTGAATTACAAAAACATTGTATGAATTTTATTTTTCCAGCAAAGAAAGAAGCTGGAAAACTACCATTTAAATAAAATCAGCAGTAATAGAATTAGACTACATACTAGAATTATGTCAATGGGAATACATAATCCTATCCACAGTACACTAGGTTTTGTGGTAACAGAAAAATTAATACTTCTTATAAGGATTTACTTACGTAATTACTTACGTTATTATGTGTAATCTATATCGCATATTGTTTATTACAAATTTTGAGAATATCATCCTAACAATATTATATTTGCGAAAGTGCCTTTATTTTGCATTCACGTATGAACTATTCATCCAATGTACTGAAATCTTTCATGAACATTCCTAGGGTCCCTAGGATGAACATAGGTATATTCTTGTTTCGTAAATCCTTCCGGGCTACGCCCCACTGGTTTATAAAGCAGCAAAATATCCCATCTTGGTATCTAAAGTTGTGTAATGTGAATTCAAAGAGCGAGTTAAATGTATTCTACTCTTATGTGTGTAAACATTGTAATATGACAGCATGACCATACGTTTAATTTAACCAATATTTTCAATTTGTTTACATTTATAGAGTGAAAGCATAAAAAAAGTAACAACACTTCTTATTTCAATTCATTGTAACAAGGCAAACCACTTTATTTATTCTGGGTTACAAAGCAATACACGAGACACTAAATGGAATTTTTATGACAGAGAATCGTCCAGGTGACATCGCATCCATTTTTCACTGATGAGTTAGGTATATAAATACTGCTATAATTCCTAGACTGCACTGATGAAATAGTATGATGCAGCGAACTTGGATTGGGAAGCAAGAACTTTACTGTATCATGTATTATATTTACATATGATGGTACCGGTAACTGTCGTAACATAAGCATTTAAATGTGTTAGTATTATGGATGTTGATTTTAGTTTTATATTTTCAACAACAATATTTATACCTATAAAATTTAGAAAACTGCTGTTTGAATGATTACATTACAAAATTATATTTAATATCATATTGATATATACATATATATTAAATATATATAATATTAAATATCATTAAAAATATATATTTAATATATTCTATGTATATTGTTTCTCGGAGCAAAATAGCAAACTCCTATTCGCGTTGGAAATATAATTAATTTGAAATAGAAGCGCAAACCCTGAAATAAGAATTAATAACACTTTTGCTTAACTTCTGGTCCTCTTAATCATGAATTCCGTAAAATGAATACCTGATGAACGATATATAACTAATTCTACTTCAAAAATATCATAGAACCCCACCATATTACGTCACAAGTCATTTCACTAGAAAGCTATGAACTTCGAATTTGGAGTTCCTCTACATATATCTAAAATAGTTTAAGTGCTACTGAAATCGCGGGAGCTATCCAAACAAACTACACTGAATGCTGCATATAAATTGTGAGCGAAGCAACGGGTATGTACGAATCCTTATATATGTTTCAAACACACATATACCAAACTATTAGTCCAGGAGCCTAGAGCCAACTCGCACTGTACAAGCAAGCCACAATCTAGTTTTTTTCTGAATTCGATAGAGGAATTTCCATTGAGAAAGAATCGATCGTCAGCCGCGTTACCTTTGGCGAAGGTTGAAATGAGAGAGTATCAAAAGGGTTAAAGTTTTGAAATGGTAATTATAGAATAGGATTTATTTTTGAAAATATTACAATAACACATTATATACAATGGTATACACAATGTAATAAATCAATAAAGTCACCTAAACAACCAAATGTATACACAATGTACAAACCTAATGTGCAAAGTTAATTAAAAATTTAACATTCTTGTAAATAAAATTAAAACAAAAACACTCGTAAATTAAAAGAAATATTTTCAAAAATAACTAGGGCCTCTAGAGGCAAGTGCCTGTGGAGAGATTCCTTTTATAACAAAAATATTTTTCAGCTCAAAGAAAATATCAACAAAACTTTGATTTTTTATAAGCTCCTAAAACAATTGATTAAAAGTGTGCTGCTGCAGTTACAAAGCAAATGAAAAATCCACTTAAATAAATTCAAACTAAAATTTACTGTTACCTTCTTTAATTAACTAGGAATCTATGCAGAGAAGAAAATATAATTTATCAAAACCCAATAACCACTTCTTTAATGTTTTTGGAAATAACTTTATATTTTCACAACTAATAATTGAAGAAATTATACTAAACATTTTAGGTCCCAAAAAACAATAACTATTTGAAAAAAAAATGCTAAGTTAAGCTTTGGAACTGGTATTGGTTCTTGCTTTCTTAATTTGTTTTTGTAAATATTTTTTAATTCTGGTAAATTGCCACTTATGACATAAAATATTTTTAAACTTTATAAACAAACATATATTTAAGGGGAAGAATATTTAAATCAACGAAAAAGAGGAAAAGATTTCTCCATTCTTCGTTTTTGTTTAATCAACCTTATGAATTTCTTTTGTTGAGTTAGAAGTGGCTTTAGATTTGTTTCATAGGCTCTACCCTAACAAAATATTCCATAGTAAAGCCTACTATTGACCAAAGAGAAGTACCCTATTATTTTCTCATATCATTTTTTTCTTGCCTTTTAAATCAAATTATATTATCTAACGATGTACAGACACTTGAAAATGACGATTTTTCAATCTTTTTTCTAGTTGTCTTCAGTGTAAGGTTGACTACCGTATATGCTCTTAGGCTATGTTTAATTTTCGAGTACATCTGTTGAAGGAATGAAAATCATTCTTCGGACATGAACGAGCTTGTCAGAAAGACATTTTACTGAAAGTTGCTTATATGAACTCACTTTTAAACACTATATAATCAATAAAGACATCGCTATAGAGTGAATCTTGTCACACTCTTGCTCATATTATAGGGTTTAACAATTATTTGGTTTATCATCCATTCAATGATTAATTGAATTGTTTTAACTTCTTTACATTGAGACAAATTAAATTTTATTATTTACGTTGTACGTATTTCATATTAAGACAATAATTTGGTATATTACAAAATGTGTAACTGCAATAAATATATAAAGTTCGATATAATTTTTCCTTGAGGTATATAAAAATACGCTTATTTCGTGTAAACAATACTTTAATACTTTAAAGTGTGTATTTTTTGTACTTATTAATCAATGTGTTATTGTCTCTGTTTGAATTGGTTTGCCCCAACAATGTTTGACCTCTATTGTTGTGATGTAAAATAATCTTATGTTAATTTACTGTAATCGGTGTTGCAAAATAACTTAAGTTTAGCAAAATAGAAATACAGCGAAAGTAGTTCGGTCGGTCTGGCAGAATAAATATCAGGATAAATTCTCCTTTACTTAAGTTAACCCACTGCGAGAAATCTAATAAACATAAACTCAGCCCTCGTCCCTTACTGAATCTTTCTTTATATAAACATAAACTCAGCTCTCCTCTCTGAATCTTCCTTTATATTTCGCCTCTTCCTTTCTTCAGAAATCTTTTTATCTCCGGGCTCTAAATTAGCGCGAGCTAGCGCCAAGTTGGGCCGTTTGTTTCATAAAATGGGTTGCGTTGCTTGAGTTCCCTCCGGGGGTGGTACGGTGGAGGGGGGGGAGAGAACACCTGACGATGAATGACCCTGTCCACAACAGAGACCTGCGAATTTGTCCTAACTCCTTCCCCAAGAAGCATCTCCCCTCCGCGCCCCTCCAGATCTAGATTACCGTCACAAAATTTATAACCGAGACATAAATGGAGCTATTAAAAGTGACCCCCCTCCCCCCCAACGGTGGATCTGGCACCGCTGATTGAAAGACCCTAACGAGCAGACAGGGTGCATTGGTGGGGGGATGAAGTATGAGGCTGTCGTGGTCAGACTTTCCCCCTCATCCCTTCCTTCGTACCATCCTCGGTTGTAATAACATCATTAGGAACTTGGCTAATACGTCGATACTGACTAATCACAGTTCAGGGCTGCTTACTCTCTGCTACTTGGTTGTCTCTGCGTCGATCTCGGACGAAAGTTCATAAAAAGGTACATTTACATACTACAGTAGATAAAATATTATGTTTGGTTTGAACTTAGCATCAGTTAAAATTCCAAATGGATATTGGGAGACTTGCACTTAAATAATTTTAATTCATTTTACATTAAAGAGATTGATCTGGTTAGCACGGTACGGATTTATCGTAAACAAAAGTTTCTTGCCAGAAGTTATGTAAATATTGTGTTGACTTCATGTTGTATCCTTACATGATATGGAGGCCACATGTTTGTCAGCTCGAGAACTTAGTCATTTACTTCAAAGACTTTGAGTATCGAAATTTTTTCAAGAGCGCATGATAATTAGTAGTATTAGTGCGCAAAAGTTTCTATTGTGATCGAGCCGAAAGGCGAAAAGTTGCAGACTTATGGCGTGTGCGTGTATTAAGGCAGAGCAATCCGT
The DNA here is from genome assembly GCF_021130785.1 of Homalodisca vitripennis. Classification (NCBI taxonomy): domain Eukaryota; kingdom Metazoa; phylum Arthropoda; class Insecta; order Hemiptera; family Cicadellidae; genus Homalodisca; species Homalodisca vitripennis. The sequence goes on along the minus strand of NC_060212.1, from coordinate 113,032,031 downwards.
TGTCACCGATATTGTTTAAACTGGCCACATTACTTTTTTAGAGTATGTAACGCCTCACTAACATGTCTCAATTGTGAGCTGTTAATGACCGCACTGAAATGTGCATGCACTATTACGCCTCACTAAGATTTCTCAATTGTGAGCTGTCAATGACCGCACCACCACTGAAATGTGCATGCACTATTACGCCTCACTAAGATTTCTCAATTGTGAGCTGTCAATGACCGCACCACCACAGAAATGTGCATGCACTATTACGCCTCACTAAGATTTCTCAATTGTGAGCTGTCAATGACCGCACCACCACTGAAATGTGCATGCACTATTACGCCTCACTAAGATTTCTCAATTGTGAGCTGTCAATGACCGCACCACCACAGAAATGTGCATGCACTATTACGCCTCACTAAGATTTCTCAATTGTGAGCTGTCAATGACCGCACCACCACTGAAATGTGCATGCACTATTACGCCTCACTAAGATTTCTCAATTGTGAGCTGTCAATGACCGCACCACCACTGAAATGTGCATGCACTATTACGCCTCACTAAGATTTCTCAATTGTGAGCTGTCAATGACCGCACCACCACAGAAATGTGCATGCAGTATTCATAGCGATTATTTCGGCCAACTGTCGACTTCGCTTGTTGGACTGCTGATTGCCAATCTAGACCGTGTTCTCTATTATGTAGTTACCGCTAGGCACGCGATTAATACAACCCCCTGCACCCCCGCCCACGACCCTCTTCCACTTCCCACTTCCCAAATTGCCCCGCAACACGCGACGTCAACTTCTATTAGACCAATTTTCAATAATTCCTTTGGCTTGTCGGTGGCCCTTTAATCTTTTACTTGTGGCTATTTCCGCCCTTATTGGAGTCGGTTAGGGGACGTGTTTGCCGATTTGTGTGATTCGAAGGAATTCTTTTGATGGTCGTGTAGTATTAATTGCTTTTTATTTTGGACTTGAAACTTATTACTAAAACAAATAGTTCTAAATTTGGGTTATATGAAATAACATGAATACTTTAGTATGAAATACTTTTAATAAGTGTATAAATGTAAATTATTTTATGTGGGAGAAACGTTAATAAATTTTAACTTTAATACTTAAAAACTTATGTTGATTTTAATTAGTTTATCATTGATGTTAAATGGTTTCAATAGTTAACTCAGGGTTATTAATAAAGAAAAGTTTGTTGTTGATGAGTTTAATAATTAGTGAACACACAGTCTTAAAGCGTAGATTTGTAGGGAATATTTAAGACGTATTTAGGAGATCCTCACCAACATCACACACTTTAAAATGACGTCTGAACCTTATTATGAAATTACAAAATAGGCTGTTCGGTGACAAATGTAATTAAAGCTATGTCGAAATTATGTGAATAGTCCATTTTGAGCTTCTTTGTGTCCGAATTTTTTGGGTCTCTTCAGACGAACATGACTGCAGATTCCAGGAGTCAGAAGAAGGTGAACTGAAACTTAAATCATTATTCACATTGAATCAATCCCTCCCACCAAAGCTACGTTATGTGTTGTCAAAAACAGGAATGGTCAACAAAATTTCTAGTTTTTGACATCTAAAACTTTCTCTTCTTACTTACAATTCTGTAATTACCTATTATGAAATTGGTGATTACACAAAAATTGGTGATACAACATCATAGTCTGGTCAAAATAATGCCAAATTTGCAGGACTACATAACTTAGCAATGTTCCTCAAATTTAAAAAGCAAGATGTGCTTGAACTCTCATTGACTCCCCTGAAATCTCGAACTTTCTGGGTCTGTTGTTTTGAGGTGTGACATTCGATGTAGAAACATTTTCCAAGTATCATCACTGAATTACATAAAGACATCCCTCCATATTCATATGATCGATGTTATCTCTCTTGAAAGCCACTTTTTTAGATCAACTTGTATTTCTCCTAAGAATCATTCTTAATCTTAGTATAACAGAAAGGATATCTTCCCATCCACGTAACCACTCTGATGATACCCCTAATGGGATACGAATCTCCAGGTTTGGTGCAGTTTAGCCGAAAAGTATAACACTTTTAAACTTTTAGAAAATCTGTAATCTTGAAACTTACAAGATAAAAATTCACTTAAAACGGTTCAGTATATACTTACATAACTTTAAACTTCCACCAGTTTAAAGCCTTAAGAGTTACCGAAGATGTGTAGGAATAAATGTTTCTTTAAATTGCTTAAAAATGTAAGGAAAGCTGTCAATTTTTATTTATGATATAGTTGAGATAATAACTTTGCCAAAATATGATCTACCGTCATTCTAAAGACATTTTATTGGTTAAGCCTGGATAAAAAAAAACTCAACCAAGCTGTGTGCAAATACGGTATCTGTACCTGATTTATCTGAGTCTATTAATAACTACGGTAGTTATCATGTTCACAATGATTCCCACAATGCTGTATACTATTTAAAATGTTGTAATTTCGCTATCTGGAAGTCTTACGAGATAATAAAAATCACGCAATAACAAACATTATTATAAATTATCTGGGATTTCTAAAACACTTATAAGTGTATAAATATTCCTTTTCTTTTCAAAATTTAAAGAACAAATGTTTTGTATAATTACCCATTATATTGACAAAATATCGTTTTGGATCTCTGTTGGGAATTAGTGAAGTTAAAACTTATGCTGGAATGTGATTGTCCGCCATTTAGCAATTTTTTAGTTAAAACTGTCTAACAAACTATAAGCTATATACAAAATATTGCCTCTGTTCGAAGTATGGTGTAAATCTACAATTTTCATCTTGCAAGTTTTCAAGATTATACAGTTACTAAACGTGTTACGATAATATTACTACGCCAACATTGAGAGTTGTTATCCCATCTGTGTTGTGCAAATCAAACATCTAAACAAATAGTGCATCTACGGTGGACATTTAGAGATGACGGCAACGTGTGAAATCTACCTTTCTTCCAACTGAGCCGGAAGGGATGTTTTGTGTGTCTTTATTTACATAATGAATTTGAAAAAACTAACATTTATGCGTCTTCACAAGATGTATGCCAACATCATATAATGTCATTTTATAGTGGCCTTAATAATGAATGGCTTTCTACACATAGCGTGGGAAGGGTTGATGAATCATTGAGATGCAAGTGTTCAGTTCAGCTCCATGTCTCTCTTCCACTAAGTGCAACATCTGAAATCTAACACTGTCGAGAATTGTGCAACTGACGAGACAATGAGAATGCCCTTCCATCTAGGCAACACAGAGACAGTCTGTGTGTGTCTCTGATGTCGAGACGATGCAAAAAGTTCGTTTGGATTGTCTCCCTCTCGCCGATTTTTTCGGATCTCTTCAGACGGACGTGGACTCCAAATTCCAGGAATCGTGAAAGTGACGCTGCACTAAGCTGAGGAAGCATTTTCACGGAGTCGGCATCCTTCAGGAGGATTCGCTCTGTAGAACGCGTGATGAGCAGGAGGAAACTGCTGAACACCTGCTCTTTGACTGTCCTTCAATAGCAAGGAAGCGGTATGCCATCTTTGGTAGTGTGGACAAGGGTGGTGAATTTCCCCAGGAGGACCTGATAGGTTGTTTTCGGCAGTTTGTGGAACTGCTGAAATCATAGACTGGTAGGCCTCATGGTGTGCTTCCGGGGTGCGCAAGAGGCCTTTGAGGCTTAAGTGCATGGCGAAAGGCCGCCCCGTAGAAGAAGAAGAAGCGGTGGGTGAAATGATCAGAACGCAGCATTCGGAGAAAATGTTAATTTATATGTTTAATGACATTCTGTTATTAACTCATCTCTCACGAATTTCTGGGTCGCTAGAATGTTCCAGTCATCTTCAGTATTCTTACGTGTCTTTACTATATGAAAACGTCCAGTAGTTTGTATTCATATATCAAACGTTATTTCCTTCTCACCATCTTATATATGTTTTTTTCTCACAATAAACGAACAAACACAGCGCTCAGTTATTTACAGGAAGAATGCGCGTGCTGTATTATGCACTTTTGACATTGTTATGCCCTCTGATGTATATGCAATAAATATTACTATACTACGAGTATTTCATTGCGTAACTCGATTTTAAAAGTTTGATGATCCATAATGTCTTGAAAATTGTTGACACTCGTCACGTATAAATGGTCATATACTCTTTTGAAAAATGAATAGTTAATTTTAATCTCCAAAAAGCCTCATTCGTCGATATTTATAACAGATGGGACAGATAAAAGGTGTTTTAGGAAACAATTTGGCAGGATTCTGCCAAAGCCTTCAGCCTTCTCTGTCTTTGTCTGACATCAAGAAAAATTGAAAATGTTTTTCATAAACCAAGGCATTTGAAGTTGGGATTCTGAGCAAAACTGCTGAAGATAAGATTTTTAATTTTTTGTGGATTATGGGTTCAGACAATGAAATGTTTCTAATGATAATTAAAGGATCAATAATTAATTGTATATTTATAAATAAAATATTACTTAGAGGAATTGCATGTATTGAATTATTAAATTTTTTTATGACATCATCTTCAGTGTTCTGAACTTAAGCTGTATTATGCTGATTTCAAGATGCACACACAATATCTACCTCTAATGTCTACTGTTCCTTGCAGAATGGTAAACAATTTTATATTTCTTTCTACTCCAGAAAAGGTATATTAAGGAGCAGGGACTTAAAATGGTTTTAAAAATTAAAAACATCCAATGACCGATTACACCTTCTTAATCTTCTACCTCAAACTAGGTTTATGACATTTTTCAATCCTCGCGATGTAATTATTCCTTGGATCAAAGATGTTAAGTACAATCAATTTTGGGTTTGGAAACTTTTTTATGTTAAATCCATAGCCCTTTAAGATAACTTCCCTAAATAAAAGACAAGTAGGAAAACTTTTTTTATCAACCTACGTGAAATTTTAATTAGGGTCACATCTGAAAATTTACAATATGTATGCGAGTTTTAAACTTAATGAAGTGAAATGTTTATTCTTACAATTTATTTTAACGTTATGTTTAATTAAGTATAATTTTATAAAAATAAAAAAATAGCATGGATAAAATTAAACTTGTTTATAAACAAACACGTTTTCACAAAATTATCATGAACAGAACATGCAAAATTCTGGTTAAGCTATAATGTACATGTAGTATAATTTTAAAAGATTAAAACCTATTTACTTATGTGAAATGTTCATTCATCATCATCCGAATGATTTTTATAGGCATAAACGCATCAGGAGGAAGTATATGAGGAATATGAAATTTGATATGAGGAAAGGAACCGTGGGTGGCTATAATATATACATATTTCGAATACTTTAGCTTTACCTAACCATTTTTATAATAAACAATTTTCACCGTTGTCATTGAATAAAGGGAAAAATATTTGTTGTTTCGTTTGGATTTATTAAAAAAAAATACTTTCGGCTTCCCTGATAACAAAATAATCCTTAAAACATTAACGTGTGGGTGTGCATTTTAGTACATAAGTCGAACTACATACTCAATTTTTAAGAAACCTATTTTTCCAAAACAACTATAGCGGTTCAGCTTAGGTTTCAAAAACTTTAGACTATTAGACTCCTATTAAAGTGTAGGAAATTGTACATTTTTAACGTGATGGTTCAATTTATTATAGATCAAGTATAATTTATGGTAAAATTACAAGATACATGATATTTATATACCTCGTTAAACAGTGCTGCCTTTGGCAATAGAGAACTCTGTGAGAATATAAAATAGTAAAAACAAACATGAAGCTTAATTGAGCTTAAATTTGTTAGTCTGAAACGTACTATCAGAGCGCTCTACAGGGTGTAAAAAGTCCCGCACGGGCTTGATAATTCCCTAACGATTACAGGTAAAGTAATACAACTTCTTACATCGTTACTGCACCTACAAATCTACTTTTTGAAGTAACTATCATTTTTGTCATTTCAGGGGGATGGTCTGCAAGGAGTCAGAAGGAAATCTTAAATTAGAGCATAGGTTGAGTAGTACATCAAATTAAATGTCTTTATTAGTAGAGTACAATGCCGCAAATCAGACCTCAAAGGGTTCACTCTTTAAAACATTACGCCGGTTTTAAAGTTTGTAACATTTAAATGTAGGTCCTGTTCTAGATAGTTATTCTTGTCTTGGATCAAGTTGTGAAAGTTAAACTAGTAAATGAATACTGAATTGAAGAAATAGTTTTTAAGGGTAGTTATTGTCTCTTCATATCCAATGGAGGATGGTCTACAAGGAGTTCGGCAAAAGAATTTAACGTGAGCATAACTTAACATCTACATTATTTTAAACTAACAATATTTGATGTGAAGGGTCAAAAACTATCTTTAAAACTATTTCTTAGGTCCAGTACGTATTTACTAAGTTTAACTTTCACAACTTGTGCCAAGACAAGAATATTAAACCACCTAGAACATAACTTAAATTGTAAATGATTCAAACCTTAAAACAGCGAAATTTTTCATAGAGTGAACACTTTCAGGTCGAATATACGGCATTTTACTCTACTAATAGAGACCTTTAATTTGATGTACTACTCAACCTATGATCTAATTTAAGATTTTCTTACGACTCCTTGCGCCAGGGCCATCCCCTGACATGACAAAAAAGGTACTTACTTCAAAAAGTAGATTTATATGTGCAGTAATGATGTACGAAGTTCTATTGCTTTACCTGCAATCGAAATTATGAAGCCCGTGCGGGACTATATTACAACCTGTATATATAACTGCAAACAGAAACTTTATTAAGTAAAAATACTAGTAATAAGTAGTTTGTAATGAATATTATGTAAATCGTTAAAATGATAATACAATTTAATTAGCCTTTACTTAAACTACATTGTATCTTAATTCAATTCATCAAAATGTATAAAACATGATTTTACCATCAATTCTATTGTGCACATGATTAAGTGCGGTGAAGCTGTCCACGAAACGTGGCACAGAACTTGCTATTATCGGAAAGTATTTTACAGCACAATCCACATACGGATGTACACTGTATGCTCTATAAAGACTTATAAGGTAACAACTTTGATTGTATTACTTACACAGGTGTCGTGTGCTGAGGTCCAGGCGATAATCTCAGTTAGTTCTGAGGTTCAACGCTAGGGCTGCGCAACGTAACTTTGATTGTTACTGTTCAAATATTTACTACTTCACTTCTCACTCCACAGATGGCAGTCCGAGCGTTCATTCTTACTGAGTCGCAATTCATAGCGTTAGGTGAGTTATCTTTTCTGTGACTAATACAATGCATATAGCCCAGCTTCAAAAAAATCTCACTAACAAATTAATTATAACAATGTGACTGGAACTATGGAAGATAATATTAAGATTAAGATTATTTAAGAAGAAAATCTTAAATGATACCATACGTCGAGTAGTACATCAAATTAAAGGTCTTTATTAGTAGAGTCAAATGCCGCAAATCCGACCTCAAAGGGTTCACTTTTTAAAAATTTATACTGGTTTAAAGTTTGAAACATTTACAATGCAGGTCCTGTTCTAGGTGGTTTTCTTGTCGTGGATCAAGTTGTGAAAGTTAAACTTAGTAAATGAATACTGAATTGAAGAAATAGTTTTTAAGGTAGGTATTGACTCTTCACATCCAATGGAGGAAGGTCTACAAGGAGTTCGGCAAACATTTTTATCATAAGCATAGCCCGAGATGTACAGTAATTTAAACGAACAATATTTTATTTTATTATGATCAAAATTAACTGTGTAAAGCTGGACTTATGAAATAGTTTTTAAGTTAGTAGACACACAATGGAGAATGGTGTACAAGAAGTTTTTAGCGTAATCTTAGCTCTAGAGGTACACCATCTGGGACAATCACGAGTAGAAACATTCACAAAATCGTATTACCGGACCTGTAAACTGTAAGAGAGAAGTTTGAATGAGGTCATGTGTGTTGAGTAGGTCATTGTCAGCGAGAATGGTTAAATTACATTTAGGACATTGCCTTTTCACAATAAACGGCATTATTATTATTTTGCTGCGAACTTTAAAATAATATAAAAAAGTCGACAAAGTTTTATGTACGTGGTTTAAATCGAAACACAAATCTTTAAATTGGCTCTAGAAAGGGCGCTAAATAAGAGCATTACAAAAGGCAATTCTTTAGAGTAAGAAGGAAGAAATCTGGGCTAAATATGCATGAAAACGTCAAATGAAGGGTTGGGATGTGCACGAGGCGGGGGGGGGGGGGTAGGCACGATCCATTCCACCATATCTGGCGCACATAACCATAAATACCACCGCCACCCCGCGCCTCCACGTTGCGGGAAGCGCAAACCTGATATTATTCCGGAACGCAATAAAAGCGGTAATCTGCACGTATCGTCATCGCAGACCTGCAAGTATGGCGGCGCTCCTTAATGGCCGGGCCCGGAAATTGTGCTGGCGATATATCTCTTAAAACAGATTTATGAAAGTGCTTTCTTCTCTAAACTCGGGGAAAAGCGACTGGTATAATATAAAGCGGGGAAATGTATACATCGCCCTCCCCTCCCCCTCAGACCTGGGCAAATACAATGTTCTTTCTATCTCGGCCTCCTTTATGTACGACCCTTTTCATCGGTACCTCTTGTAATTTTCCCGTCCAGATTTATCCACCGGAGGTGTGATCGCGTTATCATAAGCAGCCCCCTTGTATGCGACGCCGCCAGCCACCCCCGCCGCCCCCACCCCGCCCCACGATTGATGGTCTACCCCGGTTTCTACTCGGGCGCCAAATATATCAAGCACCTACAAAAACACAACTCGTGTCCAGCGGGAAACAATGGACTTAGGCCGGACATAAATAAAGGTTAGCTGCGCGTGTGTGCGCTGTGTTCGACCACGTTTGCCTAACTGGCTCTGACGTCACGACCCTTGTCACGCGTCACCTGGTAATTGTGGAGTCATTCCACCTGCTGTACTGCTGTACTGATGTATACATATTGCTCCGGGCTCCATCATTCTTGTTGGCTGAGCGTCAGCGAAGCCTATCGTCCGAGTTGTTGGATAAATGTCACTTCTGTTTCGAAATATCGAGAACGACTTGAAATTTTGCATGAAGCTTTTTTTCTGTATAACAAACGCAGTTTAGGTTACGGCATGTCACTCCGTGTGATTTGGCTGAGTGTTGAAACAAACTATACGACAAATGTGATATAATATCACATGTACCCGAATTGTGTGCAAGAAACTTCTAGAAGAATTTCATCTGTAGGCTTGACAAGACTTAGTTCTACGTTGCAATGGTACCATTATGACCATCCATGGGATTTGTCTGTCAGAAGCCTATCACTCAGTATGCTGTCACAATTTCTCTTTTGTCTTCTCGGAGAGTGTAATGTTTTTACAGTACGACTGTCTGTATTTCTTACCGCAGGATATTTACAAAATTAAAAGATCTAGAGACTTGAAAAAGTTTGCAACCTCAGTAAAGTGTGTTGCAACACGAAGTGCTGTGTTACTTCTACCTTAATTAAAGGTGAGTAAATACAACTATGTTGTAAATAATTTTTACAACTATGAAATCTTCGGCATAATTCATATTCTATTGTAATTGAGAACATAGACAGCTAATTAGTTACGATTTGATTGTTTACAACTTTTTACCTGTAATGCAGAATAGGAATTGCAAGAAAGCTAGGTTCTACAATATCCAAGTGTTCTATTCTTTATATTTAATAACCACGAAAAAAGTGTTTACGACAACGTTATTCCACAAATAATAAAAAAATAAAATTACTCATTACTGTAGGCCATTTACTTTTTAATGGTTAATTTTTCTCTCGCATTACGTAGGTAGCGACAAAAATAGATAATTCAATATGTATACGGATATAACTGTACCATTAATTGTTGATATGATAACATTAAATTTTAGACAATATCACCAAACCATGATAACAAGTTCGTAGTTAATTAGTGTCGAGCGAACCTAACATTACACGAAATGAACGTAAGCCTATAATTGGTTTTGGGTAGGGTACGATAAGCGGACCCGGTTTTTATATCGAAATTGGCAAACGATATTACTCAATCATAACCATCGATATAATCAATCGATACTAATTAATTATTTTTAACAATTAACTTAAATAATATATATCAACAGCTGTAAACACTTTCAAATAATACACGTAAGGTAATATTTCAATTTTACATAAGTAACATTTGATTATTAAGAATGGCAGTCCATTTTAGAAAACTACACACCATTGCTTTTAAAGATGATAAGACATGTTTTTCGTGGCTTCAACATGTAGGACTCATACCGAAAAACCCATTATGTGAAATTTGTGGGAAAGAAACAAATGTAACTGTGAGAGGAGCAAATATGGTCGTCTTCAGTTTTCCTAATTTTTTATAATAATTTGTTTCATCACTGTTAATAGTAAATTCACATTTTAATTTAAAACATATGTTTGTTGTTGCGAACTACAGATACTTTTATATCGATTGATAGTCTAGGATTTGAGATGCGAATATTAGGTATCGATGATTACATTCTTCTATATAAAAAAGCGGGTCCGCTTATCGTACCCTACCCTTGGTTTTTGTTGTTAAGTAAGTGACTTTTAAATATTATGCAATGCTTACAGTGTTGATGTCCTGTCCTAATTGTATTGTCCTATTATTTGTACAGTACGACTGTCTGTATTTCTTACAGCAGGATATTTCATGAATGAAATAAACTATATACAGACTTGAAACAGTATGCAACATCAGTAAAGTGTGTTACATGAAGAGCTATGTGACACTTCTATGTTAATTAAAAGTGAATAAATACAACTATGTTGTAAACTATTTTAACAACTATGAAATAGTCGGTATAATTCCTATTGTGATTGTGAACATAGACAGCTAATTAGTTACTATTTATTTGATTGTTTATACATTTTCACCTGTAATACAGTTAAAATACAGGGTAGGAATCCCAAGAAAGCTAGGTTCTAACATTTCCAAGTGCTCTACACTTTCTATTCGGTAACCATGAAAAGAGGTGTAAATAACACAACAGTTGTTCTTTACTAACGCCCATTTACTTTTTAGCGGTTAATGTTTCCCTCGCATTTGTGTAAACATCGAACGTAAACTAACCAAAAGAAAGGTTCTGACCAAATATACAATGAGGAAGTAGTAAATTAAATTAAATTTTCAATATTTAGAAATTAAAAATCGTTTATCAACTAATATACTATGATCATCATGGTTCCAGGACAATAATAATAGGACAGGACATCAACACTGTAAGCATTGCGTAATATTTAAAAATTACTTACTTTACATTAAAATAAAAGTTAGGCTTACGTTCATGTCGTGTAGCCTTAAGTTCACACGATACTAATAAACTACGAAATGTTATAATGGTTTAGTCATATTGAGTAAAATTTATTGTTATTATCTCAACAATTAAGGGTACAGTTATGTCCATATACATATTGAATCATCTATTTTTGTCGCCTCAAGAAATACGGGTTCAGGGAAATAGACTACCATTTTAAATTAGCCATTTTATGACCTCGACAAATAAGTGTACTAAAATTCGAAAAAAAAAAAATTGATCTGACAGATTCTTTCAGTGTAAAACTCCTGAAAGTGTTAAAAATTCCAAAGCCATTACGTTGAAAAATACTTAATTAATGCCATTAACCATGAATATCATCATTCAGGAAAATATGAAAGAATTTAAAAAAAAAAAAAAAATGAAAATATAAATTAAAGTATTTAATTTTTTGCGTTCATCCTTCTAAATCTATGTATTTTAATATGTAGATTTTTACTTTAAGCGCATTTAATTTTGTGGAGGTTAAGATATTTTGTTATTTTATATTTAAATGATAATTTTATAATTTACTGAAATTGTATCAGACTATTGTAAATTGACTGTATATATAATATGAGGTTGAGTGGTAGAGAGGGCTTAATAGCCCTAACCCCGCCTCTTTAATAAAGGCATTTTTCATTTCATTTCATTTTTCTTTTCAATCTCTATGATAATCATTTATGCCTCACTCCGACAGTGCTGTTCTTTAATAATGCAAACCTATTGTAAATATCCGTTAAAGAAATAAATCAGACCGCTGAAGAAACATCCAGTGTGTCAAAATACTCAACAACTGTCCCCAATCTATCGGTTTGTACAGAAAAACTACATCTACACTGCAATAAAACTGTAGACAATGCCGGCAAAGACCTCCAGCTTGGGACCAATCACTTCTCCGACAAAACATTTCATCAACGGGAAACTCTTAGAGAAAAACGACGGCTTGTATGTGGGAATCAATAAGGGAGGAAGGAAGGTCTATATAAAGAGAGGAGCGGAGTGAGTGAGGTGTCCACTATACAATAAGGTTTGATGTGCGGCCAGTCCAGCCCACAATACCGTGTTGACTCTGCTTGTAATTGCCAGCGATATTGCGAGACCAGAGCGCCCTGGTGGCCAGTGTCGGTATTATTGGTTCCGGGCCGTCCATTTACAGAACGTTGTACCGCCATTATTGGTTCCTCACCGACCACACTGCGTAATATGACGTCTACACACGTCAAACACGCCTTAGTTTTGTGTTTAGATTTCCACACGTCATTTGTATTTGAGACAGTATTGTGGTTAAATTACTTTTCATTAATATTATTGTAAATCACACTAAAGAAACTGAACATAATTGTTAAAATTCCACTTAATAATTTTAGGAGCTATGAGAATTTGTTAGAAAAATGCTAAAATCGGTGACTTGCCATGAAATGTTACTGATAATATTCCAGTGACATGATTAAAATGTGACATGTATACAATAACTACAACGTAAAAGTTTTTCAACCCCACAAACGCATAAGACAGACATCGTTCGGTCTACACACGTCAAACACACCTTAGTTTTGTGTTTGCATTTCTACACGTCATTTGTATTAGAGACAGTATTATGGCTACATTACGTTTCATCAATATTATTGTAAATCACACTAAGGAAACTGAACATAATTGTTAAAATTCTACTTAATAATTTTAGGAGCTGTGAGAATCTTTTAGAAAAATGCTAAAATAAAAATTTTTCTTGTCATACGATGACTTGTCATGAAATGTTATCGACAAATTTCCATTTACATGATTAAAATGGCGGAGTGCAATTTTTCCTGGTTCTTACCGATAGGCATACAAAAACTACAACACAGAATCTATTAACCTAACGAACCTATAAAACAGAGATTGTTCGGTGATTCGGGATCATGAATTATTTTACTTCAAATCGTACAGATTTGTATATACATATTTATCTTTGATGTAAAACGAATACCACAAATTCAAATGTCATCACTTTCCCAAAAATAAAAAAGCTGGTCCAGCAAGTCACAATTTAAGTGGCAATCAAAGAAATCAGTATGACAGCGAGGTCGTTAATAATAAAAATACTCGAGGCCGGCTGAAATGCAATTTGTTCAACGTGACAAGCGAAACAAGCGACAGTTCGGGTGGGGTAGGATGATGCGAGGGGGTAGGGGGGGGCGGACGGTCAATAACAACGAACAACACATGACATATTCATGCCCGACATAAACAAAGGACTATCACTGCATGTCACAAATACAACTCGCCAAATCAGACCGGTCTGAAATATTCAGAGCTATCTGTTGACCGGTATTTGTCCAGGTTTAGACGGTGAGGGGGGGAGGGGGCGCCCTGGGGCCCCACTTCCTTAATGCACTTTGTCCATATCCTTCGTATTGGTTTATTCAATTGGTACACTGTCGGAGATGTATCATCCAGGATCATCCTTTACAATTCTCCTCCTGCTCATCCTTCCGGTCACTCTGGAAAGTTGTAGGAAACTCTTGCGGAATGTCGCGTCGTTTTGCATCATTCCTTTTGCGGAATGTTTCCTCTGAATGTCGGAACTCGCTCGGAATGCCTGCAGCTGACGTTCGCTTTATGTAACTTATATCACTACGGAACTAGCTTTGAATAACAATTGGAGATTTGAAAACAAGCTGCCAAGTCCAGCCAGGAAATATTAAGAATATTAGCTACAGCTAAAATGTAAGTGGTTTAGTGTTGCTAAAATTGTGCGAGTAAGAAAGAACGCAATCAGAAAAAAATTCGGGGGGTCCAGACAACTGATATTTTCCCGTAGTGGACAGAGAGTAAGGCCCCATTTTGTTCCTTAAAATGTTCTTGACTGGTTTTTTTTTCGTTGAGAACGATCTTTCAGCAGTACATGTCAGTAATACTGACTTATTTAAATAATAATAATCATTTACTAAACAAGTAATATAAAAAATTTAGAATTTAGGGGGTCCGACCCCTTGAACCTCCTCACTGGCTATGTCCTTGCGAGTAATTAAATCCTCTATATTCATAAGCTGTGACTCAAATTCCATGTTATTCGTGGTTTGCTCTGGTTTCTGGTACAATCTCAGCATATATTTACTGACACTTTTTTCAAAACCACTGGTGAAATATTGCATGTTTTAAGATAAATTAATTAATTACCTCTCAGGGGTCATTCAAACCTAACTGACTACAGTCAACATTTCAGGAGGTGGATCTCGCATCTTCTATTATTCTTTAAGAACTCCGTAACTCGGAGTGTAAACAGTTTGAATTGCCCTGAAAGTATTGTTTCCATAATTTATATTTCGCTACACGTAGTAACACAGCCTTTCATCCAAAACATGGAGTGCTTAACAAAAGGGGGAGGTTATCTTATAGTAACAACAGCTAAATTAAAAGTTAATTGTACAACATCTCAGTATATCACTCAAGCTTTAGTTAAATGATCCAATATAACGGAGTATCGATCCTTCTGTCATTTCCGACAAAACTAATGAGTTACGCACCCTCTGATATATTGGCCATAAAATCAGTATGATCTTCCTTAGAACAAGAGTAGCCCATATACCTAATTTCAAGTCTCTATGACACTTCTATCAAGAGTTATTGCATAGACGGTCGGACACCGTCCTCTGATATTTTGACCTTAAAATGAATATGATCTTTATGCACTTCTGTCCAGAGTCATTACACAGACGGACATACATATTGACGGACAGACTTTACTGTGACCTTTTTACCCCAATAATTAATAGAATTCTTCTTTTGACCGAGAAAAACCTGTACACCAAGTCTCTAGGAACGTTTTATTAAGAATTATCGTACAGACGGGATATTGCAGATGGATAGATAAACAGACGGACAGACAAAATAATTTCAATAAATCACTGTCAGGTCATTATTAATAATGTTAGAATGTGTAAGAAACCCTAAAATTGTATATTAGCTTACTCATTCTTTGCTTCTTGCTGTATGATCTACATTACGGAAGGTTCAGTCAGACGTCCTGAAAGTGAAACTCTTTCAATAGCTTTTTTAGTTTTATTCTTTTTTTCCCTCACATAAAAGTGGAAAGGTTTTTAGAATTTCAATTTAAATCATGAAGATTGCTAACTACCATTGCTAAATATCATGAACATAACAACCGATTGCTAACGACGGCTTAACAATTCCATTCGAACTAATGAGAGACTAAACAACAAGTAAGATAATGTTACTTTTATTAACAAGTATTTACATGTTAATTTGAGTTTTATGGATTAAACAATAGATTGCTTTCTAACAGATTTTAAAATTTCTTGATGAAAGAAGAAATTCATTTACATATAGAAAACAAATATCTAATTTCCAGCAGTCTGTTCACATCGTATCATAGCATGTTATATAGGTTAAAACTAAATTAATCTTTTCGGGCTATCACTTAGGTTTAATAATATACGGACTCAACTTGTCTAACTAAATACAACTTTAAATGTGTTTAATGTTATTTTTATTCGTAATCACTAAATTTAAAAACCACAACAAACCAATACTTAAATTATTTGGGAGCCTTAAAAAAGACTAGTTTTGTTTGTTGTGAATTTTAAACGGAATTAGTGATTACAATGTAATAAACCAATATTACCTCAATCTTTATTATTGAAATTTATTGATATAACTGTTTAATTCTATCAAAAGTCATAATATTTTGAAAAATAAGTTTATGTGTTTTAATTTTTTGTAAAAGTAGGAGTATATTATTTTACCAGATTATACCTTAGATATTAGCGCTTGATAATAATATTTCATGAAGTAGTTCCACTTTTTAATAGTGCACAAACTAACGCGTAGTATAAATTTAGATAGTTGACTTGAGAAAATAGAAATTTTATAAAACTTGTAATTCGAATTATAAGAAGTTTCTCTTTAAAACTTTCTTATTCAGACGAAGCTTGGCGTAGGTCCGAGCTAACAGCGTTGTCATTACCAACACGTTGTTCTACACTTGTACAGACATAAACAGTATAACGTACCATTCTTATAAAAAGGCTAAAAAGGTATAAATAGTGAACATTATAGTGTATACTTTGATTTACGTAATTGCCATATATGTTATGTTTTTAGGGCCTTTACCCAGTAAAGAACTACTGTTTTAGAATGAGATATTATTCCTTTTAATAATATAATCTCACTCGATAAAAATAATGCTAGACACACATTGTTAATTTTTTTCTAAAATACAAAAATCAAAAGTAACGGTAAAAGAAGTAGTGTAATATATAGAAAGAATATTAAGGTATAATAAATAGCCACTCTCACAACTTTGTAAATATTAAAAATTAAGTTAGAACGAAAAGTTTGTGTTTGATGTTTTTCCAAAAGTGGAGAAGATAGATCCCTGGGTTTTTACATACAACTGCCATCTTCTGATATACCCAATACAATTATTCAAAATTGAAGTAAAATTTTCAATTAAATATGAATTTCACAATTCTTATTTCATTACATAAAAAAAAACAGTTCAATAATAGTGTTAAATGCCAAAACACATTCCCTCCTATTGTTATGGTTTGAAATAAAATTATTTTAAGTTAGAAAAATATCAGGAATAACTGAAACTTTGTAAATGCATTCCAGATTGTTCTCCAGAAAATCCAAATACAATAAAAAAGGAAACTCAGTTAAATATTTCAAAATATAATACTGTACTTACTATTCGAAAAAGTTTTCTAAAGTCCCTCTTTATACTACTAACTTGACGGTAAGCTTTACACGTTTTTTTGTAATATAACTAGAGTTTATTTTTTCTTACAAGGTTTTCATATAAACATTTTAGTAAGTAGAATTGCAATTTTTTTAAAACATATCAAATATTTTTTGGGATCAGACCTTTTTAAACTGGGTGGGTGGTTGTACTTTCGTTGTAAATACAAGACACATTCTGGTGTTTTTATTATATTTATTTATGGATACATAGAGATTTACTCATATTTTTTTATAAGAAGTTATAAGATAAATTTATTTTAACAATTCATTTTATTACATTACTAATAATTCTGTTTATTTTTTAATTTGACTTTATATCTAAGAGAATCAATGCTATTTGTTCTCTTTTATGTTTATAGCAAACATGTATACAAAACTATAAGCTTATAACATGTAAAATAAATTTTCGTATGAAAGAGAACCTGGTTTTTCTAAAATGTGGATAGTTATTTAGTTAAAATAAAATACAGTTGAACCATAGCCACAACGTAGTCTTGTAATGCGTACAATTAGAAGAAAAAATGTTTTATTTTGAATCTTATCTTGTCTGTGATTGTATTTCAAAATAAACTTCTTAAAAGTAATTAACATGTGTCATTATTTTTGTTTATAAATTCAATTCTTAAAGATTTAGCCCAAAGTTAACAAAATTAAAAAATATCCGTATTTTGGTTTTCATGTATCCCTTATTATTTTATATGTTAACACGCTCTTCTTAGTTTCATCATATTATGCTTAATATTGAGTGACCACAATGACCATGCCCACAAACATTTCTTTTCGTTTTTCAAAATAAGCGAGTTACAATGTATTTATTCTTACTTGGAATCATATAACTATTGTGCGGAATTGTCACAATTTAAACTTTTACAGAGATTAACCACTAGAGAAACAGTTGTGTCCTAGAAAGTATTATTCAAATATGTATTACAAATTTGCACTTAAATCTCTCTGGGATGAAAAGATCTCGCACTGAAGAGGTGCGTTTTGTTTGCCGGAAAGAAATGGAGGGAAACAGTTTTTGAGAGTTTTCGATTGTTGGAAAGAGTATAAAACGTAAGTTGTTGGTGTCTGGGGGGTCGGGGGGGGGGGGGGGTCGCCTCGGGAGGATCGGACTGTGAGAGTGACTTGTAATTCGCAAAGTCCGTCCCTCAATCCTTCGCTGCAGGATTTCTTCAAATAACATGAAATAACAAATAAGTGTAGAGAGGAGGAGATCCTTTGTTTGCCTGGGGTGGTCAGCTGAACTGTCTTGATGCATGCCCCCCCCCCACTCACCCCCTCACCAACTGCCCCCACCGCGTCAACCCCACATACAGATCGATATACGGAATAAGAGATGGACCTATCTGACCCGTCTGGTGATAATAAGTGACACGCAAGCGCGCGAGCCCGCATACTTCCGCAGGTCAAGTGATCTCCGGCACCTCCGCCGCATCACTTTGCTTTACATCCTTTCGACCGGTCCGAAAAGTGAAAGTGAATCATTGCAATAATCGCCAAAGAACATTTCAGTCCAGGAGCCGAAAGTCAATTTACATTTCATAAACAAACATATATTTCTCGAAATAGATCAAGAAATGTCTCCTAAGATTTGATCGACAGCCGTGCTATTTTTGGTGAGGTCAAAATGTAAAAGTATCAAAAGGGTTAAAAAGATGAAATGATAGTATTTTCCTCAGATCATACATTACTTAGTTTGATACAATTAAAACTAACCGTCGGACACCTAATTGTCATTGAATCATCGTCAGACTTACAGATAAATAAATATATTGTACAAATCTAACAGTCTAGGAACCAATAGTCCACTGGAAAATCCATAACTGGATTTAATACTGTCCAAAAATATATTGGGACCAATAATGAGTATATGGTTACTTCTCTAAACTAATACTATGCTAAGTGTTATAAAAGAAAAACTATAAAAAACTGAATTTTCGTAGAAAGAATAAATTCTTAAATTCAGTGTTTTACCGATAATCCAAAAGTAATTAGTAATTTTTCATCATTGCCGAATATTTTCAGTGCAGCATCGCTGTTGTCGATGAACAGTTACCCCAAGTGTTGAAGTAAACAGATTACCAAACGTGTTCTCTGTCCTGGAATATTTTTTAATTATTGCATTTCCACAAATTTGAAGATAAGATACTGAGATTGAGTACAGAAAGGGGGAAGGAAGAGGTCGTTTTCAAAGAATTGATCACTTTTATTTTACCCATTTCCGCGCATGGGATGGGTAGACATCGCAGCCTCTGCAGCTCTGGTGATCATATTCTTTTATTTATAATAATTAAAACATACCTGCATCGTTGAACCCATGTGGTGGTTCATTTCAGCAACCGAGATATGAAACACATACTCAACGAGAACTCCTCGCTCTAAAATAACAAGCTGCATCTTCAAGTGATAGCGAGGAATAAGTTTGGCAACGTCGCTCAGTCCTCATTGGCTACTTCAAGGTCATGTCCTGAATAGGCTCCTCCCTCAACTGCACTTTTTCGTGGTCACTACTGTAGTTATTAGTCATTTTCACAATTTATGCTTATTTTTAGCTGTAAGTCACAACACATGCTGTTGTTTTTAGCTAATTTGTATTTATCTGTCACCTTACGTAAACACGTCTCTGTTACTTTTTGTTCTCTATATTAAATGCCAGCGGGGGGTTAGTTTGAAATTTCATTAGTGTTTTGTTTAAGGACACGGCGTTAAGGCATGATGTTTCAAAATGTAACTTTTTTTATACATAGATACTGAATTTGTTAATTTTTATATACACTCCTAGCAAATTCAGTTTGTTATTGAAATCTTATTTTAACACCTGTTTTTAATGAAATATCATTATCATTAAGACCAATATTTCAGATCAAAATGTATTCGGGTTGCAAAATCCACTAGAAATTACATCCACTAAAAGACCAGATAAGTTATGAAACACGCAATGCCTTCTAGATTACAAGTTTCCTTGGGAAATAACACGGCCCCCGGCGATGAAAGTTTTATAGAAAGAAGCGCGGGAGAGCCGACTGGACTAAATAGAAGTGTAACTGTAACTTCACCCCCTTGTCCCTCATGTATGTCTGATGTGTGTGGGTGGGGGGGGGGTGACGGGTCCCTGGAGCCCGACGTGATTCAAGACTCGGCCCGGGGCTCCAGTGTTTGCGCTGACCACTCAGTCGGACCTTTGATACAAAATTGGATACCGGAGAAAGAGAATCGTCAATGGGACCGGCACGTGAGTGGAAGGAAAATCTGATCGGTTATGTGCTGAGATGGGCAGCGCTGCCGTGTCTAACCCTCAGCCGGGAGTCGATTCTGAACTGAATCTTCCTTGTTTGTACGAGAACATTTGCCAGGTATTAAATATGTACAATGTCTTCAATATATTATCAAGAATATACTGTATAAGAAATATTATGATTTGTAAATAGGTATTGAACTAATTTTCAGTTACTTTCCTCCAGCCAGGAGTCGATTCCGAACTGACTTTTCCTTGTTTGTACGATAAAATGTGGCAGATAATATATATATATATATATATATATATATATATATATATATATATATATATATATATATATATATGGGTGTGTGTGTGTGTGTGTGTGTGTGTGTGTGTGTGTGTGTGTGTGTGTGTGTGTGTGTGTGTGTGTGTGTGTGTGTGTGTGTGTGTGTGTGTGTGTGTGTGTGTGTGTGTGTGTGTGTGTGTGTGTGTGTGTGTGTGTGTGTGTGTGTGTGTGTGTGTGTGTGTGTGTGTGTGTGTGTGTGTGTGTGTGTGTGTGTGTGTGTGTGTGTGTGTGTGTGTGTGTGTGTGTGTGTGTGTGTGTGTGTGTGTGTGTGTGTGTGTGTGTGTGTGTGTGTGTGTGTGTACAAGGTCTTCAATAGTTTGTCAAGAATATACTATATAAGAAATATTAGGATTTGTAATTAGAGATCGAACTAATTTTCAGTTACCAATCAGGAGTCGATTCAGAACTGAATTTTCTTTGTTTGTACGAGAAAATGTGGCAGATATTAAATAAATATGTGATGCCGTCAATAATGTGTAAAGAATATACTGTATAAGAAATATTATGATTTGTAATCAGTCATTGATCTAATTTTTAGTTACTTTGCTACAGTCAGGAGTCGATTACAAACAAACTTTCAGAGATTGGTCTAATTTTTAGTTACTTTCCTCCAACCTTATTCAAGTCGATGAGCTATTACTGCCTTTATAGTGAAGCTATAGCTAGATTTTAGTAGGTTTTAATTTTAATTCAAATGAAATGGTATTCAAATTGGGAGCATTACAGCTACGAAAGTGTAATCCAAATCGCAATGCATAATATTGTACCCACACTATAAATCTTTAATTTATTTCCTATATTCATGATCAATTAAATACCTCTTATACATAAAAATAATCTAGTCAAATCCCATAATTTATTTTATAAGAATATTTTCATATTTGCCCAAAAACGAATCAAGAAAACACAACATTGCATAACTAGCACTGTCAGTAATGATTGCTTCATAAAAACATAATGATTGCTTAATAAAAATATAATGATTGCTTCATTGTTGATAAACCTAAAATAAATCAATCGAAATAAAGAGAGGAATTGTAACTGTTTTATAAATATTGGTTGTGGAAAACATTTAAATTAGCGCAAAATCAAGTATGGTAAACATGTGACAGTAAACACCAAACATGTTATGTAGACGCAAAGTTATACCCATATTCGGCTTATGTTCACATGACAAATCATATGGTAAATGTTTTCACCTTTTGATTACGAAAATGTCAATTCGATTGTTAAACATTGTAATATCTCACACAAACTATATTATAGAATCTATTAATAGTGAATAAGCTTTTATTTATTATTGACAATTCTGACTGAGGTGAGGTTTGCGTGTCTTTGGTAACCACGAAGGGAAGATTTTTACCGCTAAAGTGGATAAGGTGCTGCAAGTTAATTATGTAGTTTTATTAGTTGGGGAGTCGGCCTGTGGCAGCAGCACCGCCCGCCAACACAACCAACTCCACAGATTAATCTGCCGCTATAATGAACTCCCTGATTGGCAAACTTTGTCGCTTTAATTGACGAGGAATGTGATTTCACAATGGCGCCGCCATCTTGAATAGGAAGAACAATATCACATAGTTTTCCGAGCTCACTTAACATTATGGTAATGCGTAGAATGGAATGGGGCATGGCGCTTTGGGACAGCTTCCCTTGTAATTTTGCAAAACATTCATTCGTTTTGTAAATAAATTTCATAACGTGACGGTTACAATATACAGGGTGTCCCGTAACTCTCTGAACAAAAGAATACCACGTTATTGCTCAGGTGAAGACAAACATATTTCACCATATGGACGTGGGTGTCCGATGCTTACTTTCCCATCTGTCTGTCTGTATGTGTTTTCTTTATAAAAGAATTACTATCTTAATAAATAATAAATAAAATTATAACTTAAATTATTAGGCTCAAATGTTTAAGATAACAAGGTCAGTTATTGAAAAGAGTATCATAAACCTATTTTTAGTATATTCGAAATGGCACCCAGTATAACTTTTAAACTATGAATATCTTAAAAACCTGCAACTTTCCTCAAGAATTACAACATTGACAGTTTTTAGAGAGTTATATCACAAATCTAATGACACCAAAATTATTACAGTCGAGTAGTAAATAACAGTTTTAGAGCAAATTTACTATGACAAAACATGGCCCACATTGAAGGTTTTGGCGAACTGACAATAATAGGCCTACAAAGGTGAATAAACGCTTTCAATGTGGGCCATGTCTTATCAGTGTAAATCTGCTCTAAATCAGTTATTTATTATTCGATTTAAATCATTTTTGTGTCATTAGATTTATGATAAAACTAAAACTGTTATTCTTGTATTTCTTGAGGAAAATTGCTGGTTTTTGAGATATTCATAGTTTTAATTGCCGCTATTTCAAAAATATTAAAGATAATTTCATAATATTTTTTTAGTAAATGGTCCTGTTATTTTTTAACATTTCAGCTAAATTTGGTATAATTTAATTTATTAGTTTTTAAGATATTAGTTTTTTCTATAACAAACACATATAGACAGACAGATGGGAAACTAAGTACCAGAGACCCAAGTTCATATGGTGAAATATGTTTTTCTTGAACTGAGCAAAAACGTGGTATACCTTTATCCAGAGAGTTACCGGATAATCTGTATAAGTGTTCGCATATCTTAGTTTAATTAATTCGCTACATTTTTACTGTACCCTTTTAGTCTGTGTGTTATATGCCGTAAAATGTAAGAAATAGTAAACGCACGTCAGATATTGTTCAGTATTTAATGTGATATTTATTAATAACTTGCGTTATTATAACATAGCTACAATTAGAGTGCAGTTATATGAATTTATATGTGTGTGTGTGTGTGTGTGTGTGTGTGTGTGTGTGTGTGTGTGTGTGTGTGTGTGTGTGTGTGTGTGTGTGTGTGTGTGTGTGTGTGTGTGTGTGTGTGTGTGTGTGTGTGTGTGTGTTTTAGTCCAAAGGTTTTATTCGAGTTTGTTCTAACAACGTTACATTAAACGAAAAATATTAGAAAATTGAATGTAGTAAATAGGCCTATAATAGTTATTTATAAAGAATAATTTTAAAAATGAGAGAATAGTGATCTCTCTATTTAATATGTAATGGAAATTTTAGTGTTATTGAATTATAAATCAAAATTCCGTTAGTTAAATTTTTCAAAATGTACAAATAATAATTTATTGTCCTTTATGTTTTTATTATATTTGAGATGGAGTAAACAATATAATAATAGTGTCGTTAAACACTTTTTAAAACTATACCACTTTAAAATAAATATTTTTGCTGAAAAGGGACAGGAAAATCAATAACAGAAATGTTTAATTACAGTTG
This sequence comes from Homalodisca vitripennis, assembly GCF_021130785.1. Taxonomy (NCBI): domain Eukaryota; kingdom Metazoa; phylum Arthropoda; class Insecta; order Hemiptera; family Cicadellidae; genus Homalodisca; species Homalodisca vitripennis. The sequence goes on along the minus strand of NC_060212.1, from coordinate 113,008,057 downwards.
CACAGAAAATATCAATTAAGATTTATGCTAAAACATACTACCAATTTTCCAAAAATGAAACGTCTAAATTATCATCTTCTTATTAATACTATCAAATAGTTCTTTTCATATACAACTCTTTGTTTTATGTACATAGTAAATTATTGCAAATTATCTATTACTTGTCATCCCACTAATATTATAAATGCTAAAGTTTGATTGTTTGGATATTTAGATGTTTGGAGGTTTGTAGGTTTGTCCTCAAATCACGCTGAAACTGCTATACGGATTGTGCTGAAATTTGGAACAGGTATAGCTTTTGGTCTGAATTAACATTTAGAGAGCTTTTTACCACCTATAACACATCATTTCACCAAATAAAGTCGAATTCAAATTGAAAAATTAGTTCGTTTACATTCGAATGTTATGATAAGAACGAAACGTAATAAAGTTTCATAATTCAAATTAAACTGGCACTAAACAGCTGTTGACAGCCATAATTCGAAAAACTTTCTGAAACATCTGTTTACATTGCTAATAGAAATAAAAAGATAATGGCGGGCGACTTATTATGCCAAAACACCGGGGGTAAATTTAAATGACCAGAACAGACCCATATTGACCGCAGCTTTTTAGTTGGACGATACACTTTCGTCATTGGGATAAAAAAGGCTAACTCTTATTATTACTGAAGCCATCGACGAACTTCAATAAATTATCATGGAATGTGGGAGGGAAATACTAATCTTATAAAAAACTGTTTCACTTTACGACTTCAGGATCCCAAAACCACTGTTCTTTAAACTTAAATCTAAATTTGATCAGGAGATTGGAATAGCTTTGAGTGACTATAATTATCTCTAGACTGTTTATTATGACATAGAAAAATAATACATAGATATATTGCCCAGTTTTTCAACAGAAAATTGCGTGCGAAGCCGCGGGTAACTGCTAGTTAATTATAATAGTACAAATTAATTTTACGAGCTTAATAAAAATAATACTCGTATATCTGTACTGTCGACCACAAAGGATACACGCTCAAGACTCGAGACACCGCTGCTTCCCTTTTCCCAAACGGAGGACAAACGAAATGGATTATTGCAGGGGAAAGAATTCTGGCCATGTCACTTTAATTGGCAAAGTTGAGGTGGGGTTGATTGACTTAGGGGATGAAATGTTGTTTTTATTCCGCGGTGGGTGGGGGGGTCTGCTTCTTTATTTTGTCGTCTTGTGGGGCAGGTAGGCTCAACGTCCAATCTAGAAATGCTTTGTTGACCCCTTCCCCCTACCACCCTTCCACCCCCAACCTCGAATTACTTCAGCAAATCAACCCCGCAAATTGGTGACTGGACCGAGCTTTGAAGTCCGCTTCTGGATTTCCTCGACGTCTGTTTCTTTAAAACTTAGCCATCCATTCGGTAAATCAATCGCTGCCCCGGCTTGAGTAAATTTGATCAAACTCTTCCCGGAGTCTCTTGTCTGCGACATGCTAGTATGATCACCGCAGCCTCGGGATTGGATTGTGGTCTCATTTGTTCGCGAAATCCTCGCTGAGAGCAAACTCGATCAGAGTCCATCCCTCCGGATTGGAACCTGTCCTGTGTTCTAAAGCTCATGTCCAATAGCGTATGATTTGTATTATGATAATTTGTTATTTTAAACCCTTCATACAAGAACGCTGATTTTATTCGTAACTAAGTATTTGGCACAATCGGTTTTTATTTGCTTTTTATAGTTAAAGACTTTCAGACAATTTCCTTGAAAACAGGAAAATAGAAAACAGAGAAAATGTTTGGTCTACTACCCCAAAAATTTTGAGTGTTTAACGTAGACGTGTTGGACAGTTTTGTAAACTTTGCTTTGGCGTACGAACAAATCGTTTAAGATAAGAATGTGATTTTTTTATTATATTGTACGTGACTTTTGAACCTATGGAATGGAATGTAAGACACTGCTCAGTGTAATAAATTAAGAGAATTACAGTTTTTTAAAGAAACAATTACATAGAGAAATTGCTTTGTAACTTCAGTCATCATATGTACAACTGTGAAAACCCCATATCTTATCTTCAGCCTTTTGCTGTCCACTTGATTTCAATATGATGATAAATGATTTAAGCACATCCTGCTTTCAAACAATCTTTCTACTTTTTCTGTCTTTATGTTAGTGGTAAACTAAATGTTAGTGACTTATAAACTTATAAAAATATATTCTAAATAAGTATAGACCTATATGTTAAGCAGGGACCCTCAGAATTTCCATATAAAATTTAACTACAGTGGGTTGAATAGTTTTGTACAAACAAACAAACTCACGTCTCCATTTCTAAAATTAAAAGTTTAGGATGTTTAAATAAATAACCTATCTAAACAAGAACTTAACTAACACTGCTAGAATACAGTCTAAGATTAATACAATCTACTGAGAGAGGAAGGAAGGGGGGTTAAACACTAAGTGTAATATTATCCACCAAGTATTATCTAACTACAAGTATATCAGAATGAAACTTGTCTTAATTTTAAACAAAAATTACAACACAAACTAATTTATACGGTGGAAGAAATACATACATTGAATTACTGAGGTTTATTTGTGTGCTTTACTGTAATTTGCATATTCATAAAAATGGTCACAATACTTTTAATTTGTTAAACCTTAACTAACGGCTTACGAAGTAAAAGCAGCCGATTGCCTTAGATTTCAAATTACAAGATCTTTTAGATCTCGATCATGAAACAAGAAATGTCTAAATATCAATGTAGTTTGGTCAGAAATTGTATACTTAAACATTTCGGCATTTATAATGTTTCTGTAAACAATTGATCTCAACTTATCTTTAAAAAAATTGAAATATATCTTTTCCCAAATATTTATATAACTTAATGCATTGGCCAAACTCTTGCAAATTTGTACATGGTTACCTAAACTCAACTGCACGCGTTAACAATATACTCATCTCCGATTTTCAGTCTATCTGTACTGAATTGATTACTCAAGTTAAATAGTACGTGTTAAATAATATTAGTCTTTTTATTTCTAGGATATAGGTTTCTCTTATCGGGTTTTCACTCTTGATTTGAGTTAGGTACATAGTCACAGGATGTGCTGGCAATTTCATACAGTTACAATATTGGACAGTTTGATTAACTCAAACTATTTAAGTTACATTGCGAGTCTTTCACTAGTACGAGGTTGTTTTAATGGTAGTACGATGTTAATGTACTATTCTCCAGCATCTGTCAAATAGACAAAGTTGTATCATCTCTTACTGGATTTTCAATAAAGTAAAAACATCACTTCACTTACTTTAATGTACAAAGTTACCTTTTACTGCTAATGTACAATCTTACAAAACCAGTTTAAATAATATTGTTGTACTATCTCATAATGGACGTGACAGTGTAGTAAGCACATCGCTTCACTTGCTTTAATGTAACTTTTACTGCTAATGTACAATCTTACAACACCAGTTTAAATATTGTTGTACTATCTCATAATGGACGTGACAGTGTAGTAAGCACATCGCTTCACTTGCTTTAATGTAACTTTTACTGCTAATGTACAATCTTACAACACCAGTTTAAATATTGTTGTACTATCTCATAATGGACGTGACAGTGTAGTAAGCACATCGCTTCACTTGCTTTAATGTAACTTTTACTGCTAATGTACAATCTTACAACACCAGGTTAAATATTGTTGTACTATCTCATAATGGACGTGACAGTGTAGTATAAGCACATCGCTTCACTTGCTTTAATGTAACTTTTACTGCTAATGTACAATCTTACAACACCAGGTTAAATATTGTTGTACTATCTCATAATGGACGTGACAGTGTAGTAAGCACATCGCTTCACTTGCTTTAATGTAACTTTTACTGCTAATGTACAATCTTACAACACCAGGTTAAATATTGTTGTACTATCTCATAATGGACGTGACAGTGTAGTAAGCACATCGCTTCACTTGCTTTAATGTAACTTTTACTGATAATGTACAATCTTACTAACACCAGTTTAAATATTGTTGTACTATCTCATAATGGACGTGACAGTGTAGTAAGCACATCGCTTCACTTGCTTTAATGTAACTTTTACTGCTAATGTACAATCTTACTACACCAGTTTAAATATTGTTGTACTATCTCATAATGGACGTGACAGTGTAGTAAGCACATCGCTTCACTTGCTTTAATGTAACTTTTACTGCTAATGTACAATCTTACAACACCAGTTTAAATATTGTTGTACTATCTCATAATGGACGTGACAGTGTAGTATAAGCACATCGCTTCACTTGCTTTAATGTAACTTTTACTGCTAATGTACAATCTTACAACACCAGTTTAAATATTGTTGTACTATCTCATAATGGACGTGACAGTGTAGTATAAGCACATCGCTTCACTTGCTTTAATGTAACTTTTACTGCTAATGTACAATCTTACTACACCAGTTTAAATATTGTTGTACTATCTCATAATGGACGTGACAGTGTAGTAAGCACATCGCTTCACTTGCTTTAATGTAACTTTTACTGCTAATGTACAATCTTACAACACCAGTTTAAATATTGTTGTACTATCTCATAATGGACGTGACAGTGTAGTAAGCACATCGCTTCACTTGCTTTAATGTAACTTTTACTGCTAATGTACAATCTTACAACACCAGTTTAAATATTGTTGTACTATCTCATAATGGACGTGACAGTGTAGTAAGCACATCGCTTCACTTGCTTTAATGTAACTTTTACTGCTAATGTACAATCTTACAACACCAGGTTAAATATTGTTGTACTATCTCATAATGGACGTGACAGTGTAGTAAGCACATCGCTTCACTTGCTTTAATGTAACTTTTACTGCTAATGTACAATCTTACAACACCAGTTTAAATATTGTTGTACTATCTCATAATGGACGTGACAGTGTAGTAAGCACATCGCTTCACTTGCTTTAATGTAACTTTTACTGCTAATGTACAATCTTACAACACCAGGTTAAATATTGTTGTACTATCTCATAATGGACGTGACAGTGTAGTAAGCACATCGCTTCACTTGCTTTAATGTAACTTTTACTGCTAATGTACAATCTTACAACACCAGGTTAAATATTGTTGTACTATCTCATAATGGACGTGACAGTGTAGTAAGCACATCGCTTCACTTGCTTTAATGTAACTTTTACTGCTAATGTACAATCTTACAACACCAGTTTAAATATTGTTGTACTATCTCATAATGGACGTGACAGTGTAGTAAGCACATCGCTTCACTTGCTTTAATGTAACTTTTACTGCTAATGTACAATCTTACAACACCAGGTTTAAATATTGTTGTACTATCTCATAATGGACGTGACAGTGTAGTAAGCACATCGCTTCACTTGCTTTAATGTAACTTTTACTGCTAATGTACAATCTTACAACACCAGGTTAAATATTGTTGTACTATCTCATAATGGACGTGACAGTGTAGTAAGCACATCGCTTCACTTGCTTTAATGTAACTTTTACTGCTAATGTACAATCTTACAACACCAGGTTAAATATTGTTGTACTATCTCATAATGGACGTGACAGTGTAGTAAGCACATCGCTTCACTTGCTTTAATGTAACTTTTACTGCTAATGTACAATCTTACAACACCAGGTTAAATATTGTTGTACTATCTCATAATGGACGTGACAGTGTAGTAAGCACATCGCTTCACTTGCTTTAATGTAACTTTTACTGCTAATGTACAATCTTACAACACCAGTTTAAATATTGTTGTACTATCTCATAATGGACGTGACAGTGTTGTAGTAAGCACATCGCTTCACTTGCTTTAATGTAACTTTTACTGCTAATGTACAATCTTACAACACCAGTTTAAATATTGTTGTACTATCTCATAATGGACGTGACAGTGTAGTAAGCACATCGCTTCACTTGCTTTAATGTAACTTTTACTGCTAATGTACAATCTTACAACACCAGGTTAAATATTGTTGTACTATCTCATAATGGACGTGACAGTGTAGTAAGCACATCGCTTCACTTGCTTTAATGTAACTTTTACTGCTAATGTACAATCTTACAACACCAGGTTAAATATTGTTGTACTATCTCATAATGGACGTGACAGTGTAGTAAGCACATCGCTTCACTTGCTTTAATTTACAATGTTACCTTTTACTCAATTATTTATCTAGATATAGGTTTATCACCTCTTACTGGACGTGACAATAAAGTAAGAGTCGCGCTTCACTTGCTTCAATGTACGATGTTACCTTTCACTGCAAATGTGCTATCCTCAATTATTTGTCTAGATATAGGTTTATCACCTCTTACTGGACGTGACAATAAAGTAAGAGTCGCGCTTCACTTGCTTCAATGTACGATGTTACCTTTCACTGCAAATGTGCTATCCTCAATTATTTGTCTAGATATAGGTTTATCACCTCTTACTGGACGTGACAATAAAGTAAGAGTCGCGCTTCACTTGCTTAATGTACGATATTACCTTTCACTGCAAATGTACAATTCTCAATTATCTATCTAGATATAGGTTGATGTGGTTATCTATTGGGTGATAGCTTTTTTGTAAGTGAAACCAACGACACCAATAATACAAATTTCCGAATACTCCGTCCAATGCGAATACCGCTTATTCAAATGGATTAAAAGTAATTTTGTAACTTAAATTGAGTTTTGTGTTGGATCGAGTCAGCTTAGCGATGTTTAACCGATTTTTCACTTTTGTAAAGACAATGGGTTATTGTTAAAATATTTTACCCAAGCCCCAAAAATACTTTATATGGAGTAAGCATGTTATGATACCTCGTTGTGAAATTCTTGCAATAATAAAATGATTGATTAATGTAGTTCTTGGTTTTGTTTGGCTCCAAACAACATAACTACCCATTTTGTACAAAGTCTCGTGAATTATTAAATTTAAATAGGTTTCTTGGAGCGATTGGTTTTGTCTAATACAAATCTTGAATTATCTCTTAACATGTCACTTCACTAGATATTTTTACCCAACCCCTCAAAAATGTATAAAAAAACTCCACGATGTATTATTACATATTCCGACAGCTTTGAAAACTTAGAACCTTTCAAACTAATCCAGAATCCATGCGTTAATTCACATTACATAATCACGTGACTTGGTTTTTTTTCTTTTATTAAGAGAATTGTTTAATAAAAAAGAAAGCGATTGTCAGTCACGATAGTTTTGGTGGAGGAAGAAGTGGTTTTAAAAAGTTTGAACGTATAAAATAATAATTTTATTATCAGATAATACTTATCTTAACTTGCCATCCTTAAAACGTATTGGCGTCTTCTCCTTTGTCGATGGAGGTTCATGAATCCTATTGGTTTTTGGGTAAACTAGTGGTTGAGTGAAAGTGTTTTGGATGCGGTGCATTTAAACTGGCCGTTGATAATGTTTTCTGTGTATCTCACCTCATATTAAATTATTATCATGCATTATGTTAGTTCTCTATGTGTTATGTGTAGATTGTTTCTATTCTGTATATATTGTCATTTTTGTTTATGCTTGAATACTTATTTTCTACATTCAGAAATCAAGTATTGTGGCATGTTGAGTATCTTAGTGATATGTTTATTTACTATTATTAGTCTATAGCTTTTTAGGATTTATTGTTATTTTTGTTGATACTTCAATATTTTGTTGGATAAATAAACCAATTTTCAGAAAAGTAGTGTAGCGTCGGCCAACTACACAGAACTACTACTGTATCCCTTAATTTATTTTATTTGTCCTTGGTGATGCAACCATGATATTTGTGTATGACGATTTGTTTCAAACGTATCAAGCTGAGAAAAATTATTGTTTAAATTTTTAAACCTTTTGATACCTTCCCATTTCGACCTTTACCAAAACCAGTTTGGTCAACGATAGATTGTTAGAAGACATGCATCTCTCGATTACAAGAGATACCAGACTGTGTGCTGATACTATGCTAATTGGCTGAACTGGACTAAATGTTGAGGTAGGGCCGGAAGTATAGAAGTGTACGTACGAGTACTCCGAGCTGGGATTATCCCCAAGTTGTGTTTATTTGCAATATCCGCGATAAAAGTGTCGGGATGAAAACTGAACTGTCGAACATGCAGAATTGAATCGTCGAGGGAATAAACATCACTCAGTACCGTACGCTTTTATCAGCACAAGACAGCTATTCGAGTTGAAAATGCAGATTTCTTCCTGTCGCATCGAAATCTCTAGAGTTTACTCTGATCTCTTGTGTTCGAGACGCGTCGTCTGCCGGCAGTCAATGATGATGTCACACCCTAGTTGTGGGTGGGGGGGATGGGTGGTATTTAATTGGTCGAGCCGCCCGAGATGACACGACACTCTCTGTCTCTGTCTCCCCGTGTCTCTGCAAGAGACACTCTCGTTATATTCTTCTCTGAAGAGACAGCCTCAGCCGTCTCCCTTGCTGGTTTTTGACAAGCGTGTAATTTACTTTTACGCAGCTCACCTGTTCAAAGTGTGGCTTCCGGCGTTTCCAGGGTCGATTTGGGCTGCAAAAGACACCCAACAGGGTTTAAACCCTAGTTCAATGACCATTTCAATGTGCTAATTCGGTGAAAACCCGATAATTTCTAATTGTTCACTAATTTCCACTTTTATACCTATAACTCAATCAGGAAATAATGGACAGAGTTTAATTAAACCTAAACTACCCAATAGACACTTTCACGTTATGAAAAGTGACGAAAGCTCACATAGTGTTTTCATCGCTAATTGAACCAGTGTACACGGACTCAAATTAAACTTTATTTAAACAGGACTTCGCGGCTAAATTGGAATCCAAATGGAAGGCGCGATATTTTCATTAAGTTGTCAGCGAAGCCGTTGCCCAAGAAGTGGCTCGGGGTGGAAAAGTTGATTCATTTCAAATTAGCTGTTCCCAAGCCCACCTCACAATACAGCGCGGGGGGCGGGGGGTTGTATATCACCTCATAGGTGAGACGTGGGGGATTCTCCGTTATCTCGTCGCCGGCCAATGGGGTGGCTCCGTTATATTAGATCCATAAATTCATCATATCAGAAGGAGGGGTGGGTCAAGGCGCTCCGCGATTGGTGCACTGCGGCGTCTCCCCCTCCCTCCCTGTAGATATTAATATCGGATTTTTTCTCCGGACGGGACGGGGTGCGCGCGCGGCTAGCCGGTCAGTCATCCGGGGAACAAACTGTCATTACAGACATTCCCCGGCCTTGGTCAATACACGTACTCACACATCGGAATCTTCCCCTCAATCAATACCGCCCCCTGAGCCGAACCGACCCCAGCACCCGGAATTGTTTTCACATCGCCAATATAGAGATTGCATACTTGTGAATATTTCATAAGGCTCTCGTGCCTCTCACCCCCCACCGCACCCCCCCCCCCAAACACACCCACGCGCCCTCGCTCTCTCCCTACAATAATATATCAGATACATGATCCCCCCAGACATAAATATTGGGATATTACTGCTGACGCGGACGTCTCCGATGTCTCCTGTAATGGCTGTAGACGGAGCCGGAGGGGAGACCCTCACGGTCTTAAGAATCTCTGGGAGAGGAATAATCGAAAGAGAATTGCCATTTTTATTGTAATCGGTTTTATTTCGGGGAAATTTAGCGGACATTAAATAAACTCATGGTAGAAAAATGTCACTGAAATTTACGGAATGTTGGGAAATCTTTAAAAACCGTCATACATGCACTTTCAATTTTATTTCTTTTAGTCCAGGAAGATTCTTAAAAAATTACAATTGATGATTCAAAATGTATACGGTGATTTTGCTTTATAGTATGTTCAACTAATTTATATTTCAATGTTTTCTTTTTTTATAATTTTAAATATGTTGTTTTAGCCTCGTTTCCACAGGTCTTGATGTTTGGCCGATATAAGTCTTTGTGCCATTATTATTTTTGTACCATTAGTAAAAAAAGAAATCCATTCCAAAATTATGAATGGCAAACAATTCAATAAACTCTATTACACATAAAGCACTGACGTAAACTAGTGATTGACTTGTTTACAACACGTGGTCGATCACCCACCGGACGCCATAAACCGTTGGGTAATATCAGATGAGCTTCTGTAGTATATTTATATTGTTTCGCTTTTGAATGCAAAGCAGCAGAAAAAGTCTAAACCACCTCAGTTTTAATTTTGATGTTACTTTTTATATGAGAAATACATGTACAATTTTCAATCTGCTTTCCAAATCCATATTGGAAAGGTACAAAATTGATCGTGGTTAATCATTGAGACGTTTAGTTTCTAGAGAAAATTCAAAACATCCCAAATGCTACTTTGAGTCGTTTAAATGAACTGATAAATAAAAGTTTCTTCGGTAACAATAGCTCAATTTTTTTTTAATTTTACAAAAACCGTGAATACCTCGATCAAAGTGGTAAACTACACTCTGAAAATATGCAAATTCCCCTAAGCATAAGAAGGATATGGCTATTCTTTAAATTACTCACATAAAAGCATATGTACATTTTTTAAATCAAACGTTTCAATTAAACATACCTACACAATGTTTTTATGTATTTCCAAAACGCATTTAAAACGAATTTTAAAGACCTAAATAAACATCTAACACTTATTGAGGTTTATAGCTAAGACCCCGTGTGTAGGAAAGTTAGCAATATGTAATTACAAAAATGTTTCATGCTGACTGAGTATAATCTAGTGGGATGCAAGGTAAAGAAATTCTCTTTCTGATTCCAAGTTTACTACTGAATTTCGAAAAAGTAATGTTCTGCAAGCACTACATCATTATTTCGAGTAATTTGGAGAAAATGAGCATTCAGAATCATAATTAGTAATGATATTGGCTGTTTAGGCTCTCGAAATAAACCTTTTTATAGAAATAAAAATATGAGACTCTTATAATCGAAACATTTCCAAAAAATGTATGTTGACATTTCCGGGGGGGGGGGGGGGGGGGAGTGGACTTAAGACCATTTTGAAAATCTGTTAAAGCTATTATCACTACCAATCCGAATATAGCTTTAATTGTTTAATGTGACTCAATATTTAGATTTTCAAAACAAAAATGCCAAAATATACCTAATACATTTTCCTAATTAAATACCGTGTGCGTTTAAAATTTAAAACTAGGTACTCAACCACAGTCCAACACCTCCTGAGATACGTATCCTCCTTGCCAGACGTCGGGAACAAGGAAAGCATGGAAAGCTGTAAAAGGATTATAAAATTTTATCGCGATATTGCCTCCTATGCTCCAAATTATACAGTATGTGTTTTGCAGCATAAGTTTGGAGAAGACCTTAAAATAATAAACGAAACCTTGGTTTGCTTGCCCCTGAAACGCGACTTATTCTCTGAGTTTACTACATTTTGGCATAACCTAAAGGTTAGTTTAACCGAATACCGTACCTATATAGTTTGATTTTGTTTCGATCTCTTTAAAATCTGTCTATTCGCCCTTAATGGCCAATGGAAAAAAATCTTTCTCATTAGGTAGGAGTAGGCCGGTCTAAATACATTTAAATTTAGGGCTATTTAAGAAAGTCTCCCTTGATCAAAACTTATCAATAAATATTTTTTATAGTAACAGTCTTGAATTTGTTTATACATTTTTGAACAATTAGTGAAATAAGTAGCAATTAGTCACCATAACGTCTTCACTCGTGAAATTGGCATTGTTGTATTATAAAATAAAGCGACTAAATAAAAGTCCACTATTTTTAATTAAAAGTAGAGAATCTCGAATCAACAATACAGATAAACTCAAACATAATATATTTTAATTTAAACCGTAGTTTTACTTTGGTATTTCCCTGTTGACACTTGTATGTTAGTCTACATAGTTATTTTAGTCCAGTCTGGCACCTTTTAAATAATAAATTATGGAATTACTGTTTTTGTCTATGAAATAATAAATTAAATAATCAATTAAACATCTATAAAACGATTATTTTCTGTCTTTTTGCGCTCGCGCGTGTGTGTATGTGTGTGTTTTTACTGAAGAATTATAACTCATAAACGTTTTACGTTCAAGCGTAGTTTTATGTCGGTCTTTCCTTGTCAATACATTATACAATTAGGCAGAATACTGACGTACGTGGATCTGTTTTTATATATTTTATATTATTAAGGACGTATCTGTAACGCGACCGATTTGGGGATTAATTGGTATCCGCTGCCACCACCGGATGATTCCGGAAAAAGAAATAAAGTTTGTGCAACAACGTTTGAATTTTAAAAAACACTGTTTATTAAAGATTAATTTATAGAAATCACACAATTTACATTGGTTAAAAAGGGGGGAGAGCACTTCTGAATGAGATAAAGTATTGAATTACATTATTGAAAGAATTTAGAAAAGTTTTAAAATAGGGCAACAGAGAGGTTACATGTCTACGAGTCTGAGGCCTGAAAATAGACTCCCTTCCCAGCACACGCAGGTGCTGACTCTGCATTGTCAGCAGTCTTACTGCTGACCTCCTCAACAGTGCTGTACACTTTTCAATTATTATTACGTCTTTAGTTAAATTTTACTAAATGAATGAAATTTTTATAAAACCAAATAAAGCATAATTTCTTGAATTATTGTTAATATGGGTTCGGGTCGTTACATCACCCTCTCCTCTGGAAAAGATGTGTCATGGGATTAAAGTGATGGCACATCTTGAATCTATTACATTCGTATATTAATGACTTATTTGTAACTTTTAAAATGTTTTTTTTTCTTTGAAGTGTTCCCCAAATTATTAATACATATTTCTAATCTAAGTTTACATAATCATGATACTATTAAGATTTAGGATTATTACTAATATACAATATTTCTTTTCAGAGTCACAAGCCGGTCAGAGTCTTTTGATTTGTCACTTTAAAGATTTAAAAATTTTCACGTTTTTTTTTTCACTACTTAATCATGAGGGGGGGGTCATCCGAACAAAGGAGGCTTCGTGGATGATCTCTGCTAATGGAGTTCCTTCCTCCACCCTCACCGTCAGTTGGCTCTGGTCTGGGCCGATTGTGCTCCGAGTTTGTCTTTGCTGCCGACTGGTCGTGCAAAGGCGTCTTATTCTCCTATGACATATAAAAACTACGAGCAGTATACAATTTAAACTTACAACTACATACATGACAATTAAATTATAATTTCTTATTTACATTAATGACGACAGGTTTGTTTACATTATATCCTTGCAATAATGAATTTAGTCCTATTTCTATATGATCATCAATTAGATTCTTTTTTATATCTTTTAGCGTTTCAAAAGTTAAGTTATTGTTTAATAATATAAGAGCGGTTTCATTCGGCTGCAATATGTTTATTTTCGGTATATGAAGGTGCGTAATATTTCTTTTATAAACTATATTCCCTCTGATTCTTGAAAATATCTTACCACTTTTTCCAAAATATCACACCTTGATATTTGTTTTTATGATACCTGAGCTATTAACAACGACTTCTAAATAATCTTTTACAATGTCTGTTTTAATTACAGATGTATCATCTTCAATATTTCTAAAACAATTTTAATATTACTTTGTAAGGTTCTGCAACACTATAAATCCAAGTCATTGCCATTTTGTAACCAAAACGGTGAGTTTACATTCTCAGTTAGAAAACTCTGTTACACTTTTGAGTTACAGAACTTAAATCCCATAAACAGTGAATAGATGCAACCATCGACTGTATGGTGTAGTACACTTATTGAATTTTGGACAAATTTTAACATAACTGTGCCTACATTGAACATATTCATCTGAGGCGAGAGGTACATAGTACTGCCTATATTTAGATATCAACAAGTAATCGTGTTCAATTTTCCAAAAACTAACCAATGTCTTACCCTAGGTTGATAAAGTGGTATCACTTCGACTTTATAGGTTTCAAATTGTCTATCAATTGACCTTAATGGTACTGTAACAATCAATCTTATGCTAGCTGGATTAGCTAATGCCTGTGCTGTACAAAGATCATAATACAAAATATATCTTCATCATTTACAGGAACAATTAGTTTCAAATGAGATGGTATACTCTTTTCAATTTTATTCAAAACTTTTGTAAAATCATGTGGATTTAGTAATTTACTGCTTATCTTACCAGAGTATATAAGTTCTAATGCTTGCCTAAACTCTACTACTCTTTGCTTAGCTTCATCAACAGTTTGACCTAAATGTCTTAACATTGTTGTAATTGCCATATGTTTTGCTAAGGACTGATGCATCATTATATTCTGTTCATTGAAGTTCGTTAATGATGTTATTAACCTGTCGTTGGCTGTAGATAACTTAATCATTATTTCATGAATAGCTTTAGTGTTACTTACAATTCTAGAATTAATATCTTTCATCAAAGTTATTTGTGTATGACGCGAACTAACAACTGTACCACTTACTAACTTTAGTTCGTCTACCTTGGTATTTACATGTTCTAAATCTTCACTAGTCGGTACACCAATATAACCACTTTAATGCATAACCTCTGCATTTATAAGTCACGCTTATTTCTAGAATGTCCTACAGGTGGCAAAAAGTTTTTAATAAGTCAGTTATATCACTCTCATATTGTTCGATTCCTTCCTTCACTCTTATATATTCAAACTCGAAGTCTTCATCAGACGTTCACACTGATATTTTTAAAACTGTTCTAATTCTACACATCTTTCTTTTAATGGTATCAGTTCATCAAGGATTTCTACTAGATCAAAGTCCTAAAAAACGATTCTCCATTCATCTCCGGATATCACAGAGTCTTCTAGCTTCCTAAACACAACTCCTTGGCTCATTTTCAGCTGCTTTGACCATCGTAATAATCATTAGTCCTGTAACAAAGGTTATACTTGACGTCTATAATCTAACCTATCATTTATGTTATGGCATATTCAATGTTGTTTAACTAACTTCTCCTTTATTGTAATATAACACAATTGATCTTCTTAAAATAACTCGATTTGTCCTTTCACTTCTTGCAACTTTTTTTTCTTCCGGCCTTCTGTATTAGTACTCTCAGTAATCTCATGTGCTTGTGTGGATGTACTCAGACACATTTTTAGTCTTTAGGGGTCCCTTTTTTGTTTTCTCTCACACAACATTCAAAACTCATTCAGCAACATTCGTTTCACATTTTCACTTCTGTCAAACTGATCATTTTCACTTCATTTGCTACTGAGTTGTTATCCTACAAGATGAAAATTTCAAGAATACACAACAACTTCGGCTTTTTTTCTTATTTCTCTCATGATATAACACTTGACTTCTACATCATTATAGTACAACTTGTATGCTTCTATTTACAACTCAACTTCATAGTCTTCCAGTCTGGATGGCTTCCTCCTCTCCCTAACTGGTCTTTCATTGTTTCTTTCTTGGGGCAGGTTGTAATCCACTCGGTCCGGCTTGCTCTGCTGCTTGGCTTGGTACTGTTGGATCTTCAACCTCCTCGTTTGCATCACTTGCTTCTTCTTCGAGGCTTATTCCTCTTCTTGCTTCCGTGCTAGGAACTCGTAGTGCTTCTTCATCTTCACTTTCCTGGAATTCTTCTATGTTGTCTTCACTTTCTTCTTCTTTGTTTTTCGATTCAACTACTGGCTTGATTCTATTCACGTGCACTTTGACGTTTTTTCCTTCTTATTCTTAAAACAACATTTAACTCAGATACGATTTCTACTATTTTGTATGGACCTTTCCATAACTGTGAGAGTTTTTTAACTCTGCCCTTTTTTATGTGTGGTACATGCAGGTACACTAACTGTCCGACATAATACTCACTTTCTTTCGACTTCTTGTCGTAATGATTCTTTTTGAGCTTTCCTTGCCTTTTCCTGGCAGTGTTTCGATATTTCTTGAATCTCTTTTAATCTGGTTCGTAGATCTTCCACGTTAATCTGAGTAGACATCTGTGTCCTCAGTTATTGTGAGATCTGCTTCTAAGGGTGTTTCCATCTTCTTTCCGTTACACCATTTCAAAAGGTGTGTACCCTGTACACTCGTGTTCTTGGCTGTTGTATGCCATGTTGATCATGGGTAAACAGTTCGTCCCAATCTGACTGGTTTTTGTTAACAAAGTGGCTCAGCATTTTAGGGATGGTTCGGTGTACTCTCTCTGTCCGTCCGTTACTCATAGGGTGGTAAGCAGTCGTCTGTAATTTTTTTATTTTCAGTAGTTTGCAAAACACTTCTGAATCAGTTCTGATGTGAAATTTTTCCCTTGGTCTGTAATTAATTCTTTTGGTACTCCTATTGACGTTACAACTTTCTGAACAAATGCTCGTGCTATGGTTTCAGCTGTTTGATCTGGTAATGCTATAAATATTCCGAATCTTGTGAAATGGTCGATAACAGTTAATATGTACTTGTTATTTGATCTAGTTAACGGTAAGGGAACCTACTATGTCACATGCTAATCTATAACCAAATTCACTCACTTCTTGAAACTTCCCTAATGGTGCCTTTGATTTTCCATAGTCTGTTCGTCTGTTTGCATGAGTCACATGATCGTACGAATGCTGTTACATCTGCTCTCATTTTTGGCCAGTAGTAGAATTTATCTTGAATTCTTTAATATGGTCTTCTTTATTCCTCCATGTCCACTCGTTGGCAAATCATGATGTAGTCGTATTACTTTCTCTCTCAATTCTCTTGGTATTACAATTAATTTTTCATCTTCTTTCTTGAAGTACACTACTCCTTGGGGACTTGTTTTGAAATGTTCATGCATTTTTCAGTTTTTGACATTCTTTATCTTTCTTTTGAGCTGCTTTAATCGCGTCTATATCTAATAAGGGTAACTTTTCACACTCATTTTTGTATTACTACTCTACTTAGACAATCTGCATTTTTGTTTTTCACGCGGGTTTGTGGTAAACTTTGTAATCATACTCAGCTAATTTCAAAGCCCATCTTGTTAATCTACTTGAAGGATCTTTTAATGATAGTAACCATTTGATTGCACTGTGATCTGTGTAAAGAGAAAAAGATCTTCCATAAAGGTAACATCTGAAGTACTTGACTGCCCAAACTACAGCTAATAGTTCTCTTTCGGTTACACTGTAGTTCTGTTCTGCGGAATTTAACTGTCTTGATGCGTATGCTATAGGATGTTCTACACCGTTTATTTTTCCTGTCCTAGCACTGCACCAATCGCTACGTTGCTGGCATCTGTGCTAAGAATGAAAGATTTTGAAAAGTCTGGGTAGATCAACAAGGGTTCAGTGGTTAGTTTTTCTTTTAGTTTTTTAAAAGCTGTCTCACAATCTGGTGTCCAATTAAAATTTTTCATTCTTTTTGATCAAATTTAGTTAATGGTTTGGCTATGTCCGCAAAGTTTGGAACATGCCTTCTGTAGTAACTGCATAATCCAATGAATTCTCTGATTTCTTTCTCATTCTTTGGCTGAGGGAACTCCTTTACAGCTTCAATCTTTTTCGGACAAGGCTTTACTCCTTGATTCGTGATTATATGTCCTAAGAAATTAATTTCAGGTTTTGCAATTTGGCATTTCTTTAGCTGCACACTTAAGTTTACCTCCTTAAACCTCTCTAGCACGTCACTCAAATTCTTGTGCATGCTGTTCTATTGTCGGGGCTGTAGACTAAGATGTCATCCATGTATGGTAGACAAGACTTTCCTTTCAGTCCTGATTAAAGTGGTATCAATCAAACCTCTGGAAAACTGCAGGGGAGTTTATAAGACCCTATGGGCATTCTGGTATATTCATAATGTCCTGTTGGAGTACTGAAAGCTGTTTTTCTCTTGGCTGTCAGGATGCATTTTAATTTGGAAAAATCCCGAATTCATATCTAGTGCAGTAAAGAATTTACTTCCACCAAGCATGTCAAGCGTTTCGTGGATATCTGGTAAAGGATAAACTTCTGGTACTGTGCATGAGTTCAGATCTCTGTAGTCGATGCACATTCTGTGAGTTTACAACACCATCTGGACCAGGTTTCTTTGGCACTATGACCACTGGTGCTGACCATGGTGATACACTCGGTATTATGATTCCTTATCTAGTTGTTCCTCTATCAGATCTTGTATCACTTGTTTCTGTGCATGAGGCACTCTGTATGGCCTTTTTGTTAATGGGAGGGTGGTCTCCTGTGTTAATTTTGTGGCTTACTTTTGCTGTGCATCCTAAATTTTCAATTCCTCCAAGGCTAAACAGATTTCCAAATCGATGAAGTACGTTTCTAATCTTTGCTTTTTCTTTCTGGTCTCAAATGCTCTATCTTTTCTTCTACTTTTCTTCTGGAATTCGTCGCTTTTTTTTAGATACTGTGTTGACCCTTTTTGGTTCTGGCGAATTCTTTGGTTTTAAATGAGGTTCTTCTAATTTACAGATCAAAAGTGTTCTTGTACATTACTAAATCTTCTGGGCTTGTATTAAACTACTTTCGTCCAACAAGTTCCATTTCTTTACTGTAGTTAGACTTCTGGCTACATAAATTCCATGAATTTTTTACGAGTGCTGGTTCTGTAATTACAACTTTGTTCTCAATTTCTTGCTTTCGTTGTTTCACATTTTTCCCCAATTTTAGTTGTACTAACATTTCTGAACGGGCAGGTATGTTGAGGTTAGTTCTGCAGTACGCTGGAAGATATTCAGGCAAGTTTTCGTTTTCGTTAGGCTTCACTTGCGCGTTGATTGAGCGATCGGGTTCTACTTGGAAGGTTTGAGTTCGCTTGGTGGCTATACCAAGTCCACTCACACAATCATTTGTAGTTTCTTTGTCTCGTTCGTATAGGTCGACTGCGTCACAACCTTCGATACTTAAGACATATCGTTCTAAATCAATGACAGCTCTTTTCCACCTAAGCACATCATAACCTATAACTGCAATATAATCGTCAGGCAAGTCTGCTACTATGAAACGTACACATCATTTCTGTGTCTCCTAGCTTTATAGTCTGTTTTACTTGACCGTTAGGTGTGCATTATCGCTCCTGTGATGCCATGTACACGAACATCAGTCGGTGAGATAGGTCCTTGGGTGACCGTTTTCTCTATCATCGAGATTTGTGCCCCAGTATCGATTATTACTGGCCCATTGACACTCCCAATGGTTCCATGAGCTAGTAGTTCATAGTTGTTTTCCTGCTCAGTGATGTATGCAATTTTAGGTTTTTTCTTCGCCTGTCCAAACCTTATCTTGTGTAGGTTCAGATTTACTTCCTCACGGGGTTGCCAGCGGCGCTTCTGGGTTCCCCGCTGTAGTTTAACGGTTAGAGCGTTTTCTTGAACTATAAACCGCTTCCTGAAGGTTGACCTCTTTCGTTACCCGTTGTTCTTTGTTCTGGCCGAGCAATTATCAGCCGTATGACCTTGCTTCTTGCAGAAGCTGCAGTGAGGACGTGTGGAGTTTGCCTTTGATTTACATTCTGATTCTCTGTGCCCTTTTCTACGGCAATATCCACATTCCTTCATCTGCCTGTCTGTAGAGCTTCTACATCTACAGTCTTTTGCTACGTGTCCTATCTTTCCACAATTGTAGCATTTACTTGTTAAATTGTTTCCAAAAACTTTCCTTGGTTTTTCTTCAAATGGATTTGGCCTTTTTTCTAAGTTATTTATTGCTATTGCGGTAGTCACTGCTTCTCTAAAATTCTTTGGAAACTTAATCCTTGTTTGTCTGCCAATTTCTCCGTAAAGTCCTCTGACAAAGGCTTCCATTGTTCTTCGGTCAGCTTCTTCTCTTAATACTCTATTTACTTCTTCGTTATTGGTGGTTCTCAGTGTTTTGTCACTGACCCTCTTGACTCTGTCAGAAAATTGTTCGATGGTCTCTCCTTTATTTTGTCTGATGTTAGCTAATTGTTCAAAAATAATAGTGATCTGGTAGGCTATCTCCAAACCTTTCTGTTAGAGCAGACTTAATTTCTTTAAGTGTTGTGCGTTTTTGCATTTTTCATCTGATTTTGAAAACTGTAGTGCACTACCAATTAACTTTAATTTCAATACTTGTAATGTTTGTGTTTCGTTCCAATTGCTTAGTTCTCCTATGCTTGAATGCTATCGAAAGAATGGCATGAGTAGATCGGCTCTCTCTCCGTCGTTAGGGAGTAATGCTAGACCACTAGCTCAAATGATGGCCTGCTTGCTGCTCCGATTGTCATATCCATAGCGGATGGTGACATTCCTGTTTCTGTTCAGCACAGAATTTCCCGCGATGGTTTCGTCTATGCAGTCTTGAAGAGACCTGACTTTGGTTGAAATTGCATCAAAAGCCTCTTGAAATTCAATGGTTTTTCCTTCAAAACGTTACTGTAGAACTCATGATTGTTGATTTTTTTATAATGATCTTAATAATCTAACATTTAATTTAGGAAAACTCTACAAAAATTTTACGAAGGTTCGATTTAAAATATACGACTGAATTTATGACTAATAATACTATTTTTTTCTTCAAAATCCCAAAAGTTTTCTATCAAAATAAATTTTCTGATAACCAATCAATGATTGATAGCCTATATATACCCAATCCTATCAATCAATCATCATCAATTGATGTTAGTGATAATAAGCCATATACATCATATAAAAACTAATTAGTAGATTAGCAATGCCTAATCAATTAACAATATCGATTTACACAGTACAAGTATACTAATGTGACGTATAGATTTTGAATAACGCACTGGAATAGCGTCTAACTTCAAATTCAAATTAATTTTAAAACATCAAATATTTCTCAATAACAATTATCTAAACTCAAAAATATTAATTTTATCATAGCTATGACACTTTTGTTTTAAAGAGTGCTTCTACATTACAAAGATTTAATAGTTCATTTTTTTATCTGGAAACATTGGCAATTCCTACTAAATATTATTTAATAATTATTCTTATCTTAATTTTAAAATGAGAAATAGGTGCCCTGGAAGTGACGACCTGACATTGAAGTGCACATTGTTACTCCATGTTAGAGCAATTTAATTTAATTTACTTGTTACTTAATAATTGATCACAAAATTAATAAGAAATTGTGCTATCATTCAATGCTGCATTCACTATTACACCACAGCACCTTTATTCTCTCTTATATCTATGTCTTATTTTATTATATAATTATTTAAACGTAGAATATTTGATAAAATTTAGTTTTTAAAGTGCAGCCAATGTTTCTTTATTATATTTATTTAATTTCTGAACGTGAACAAAGGCTCACCAAATATCGCCGCCATTGTGACTGCCACGGTTGCTAGAGGCTGTGGACAGTTGATGATGTTGGTTGTTGTCAGCGTCACCCACGATGTTGGTTGGTTGCTCCGCTTCCGTCTCCTAGGCTGGCGACGTGATGAAGATGGCAAGATGGCGTCCTTTCTCGGCGTCCTTTCTCGGCTTGGCGTCTTCACGTTGTAGATTCCTTCATCCAATTCCATCATCTCCTTGTTGCACTTTTTTATACCAAAATTTTGCAAAATCCAACTTGGAAAACACTTTTCCTAACGGTTTAAAACTATACTTGACACTGGATTACACTGTTTAAATAATTTTGATGTTCACGTGGTCACTTCGGCGTCGGGAAAATCAATCAACTGTACAGTTAAATTGTCCCAAAGTTACGCGATCATCCCACCGCACTGCCACCAAATCTGTAACGCGACCGATTTGGGGATTAAATTGGTAATCCGCTGCCACCACCGGATGATTCCGGAAAAAGAAATAAAGTTTGTGCAACAACGTTTGAATTTTAAAAACACTGTTTATTAAAGATTAATTTATAGAAATCACACAATTTACATTGGTTAAAAAGGGGGAGAGCACTTCTGAATGAGATAAAGTATTGAATTACATTATTGAAAGATTTAGAAAAGTTTTAAAATAGGGCAAACAGAGAGTTACATGTCTACGAGTCTGAGGCCTGAACTAGACTCCCTTCCCAGCACACGCAGGTGCTGACTCTGCATTGTCAGCAGTCTACTGCTGACCCTCCTCAACAGTGCTGTACACTTTACAATTATTATTACGTCTTTAGTTAAATTTTACTAAATGAATGAAATTTTTATAAAACCAAATAAAAGCATAATTTCTTGAATTATTGTTAATATGGGTTCGGGTCGTTACATATCACAAAATTATCTTTTTTTTATGAAAAGACCTTTTACATCTGCGCATTCACTCAAATAATTCAAAGTGTAACTTTTCAAATTAAAGAAAAGTTGTTTAGTTGATTTATTTTTTCTTATTTATTTAAAGTTTTACACTTGAAAAATTGTACATACTATTCTATCATTTACTAGTTTTTCATAGTTGTTATTTAAATGTTTATATACTTTTTGACTGTTTATAATGCCATACCCTTACCTGTAATAAGAACACAATAATTACAGATAACTAAAGCTATTATCACTGCCAATCCAAATACAGCTTTAATTTTTTAATGTGATGTAATTACATCACAGCAAAATGATGGAAAATATTAGTATTGGATGGAGGGTGTATTGTATTACTGATAACATTTCCCTTATCTGTGATAAGAACACAATAATTACATATAACTAAAGCTATTATGACTGCCAATCCAAATACAGCTTTAATTTTTTAATGTGATGTAATTACATCACAGCAAAATGATGGAAAATATTAGTATTAGATGGAGGGTGTATTGTATTACTGATAACATTTCCCTTATCTGTGATAAGAACACAATAATTACATATAACTAAAGCTATTATGACTGCCAATCCAAATACAGCTTTAATTTTTTAATGTGATGTAATTACATCACAGCAAAATGATGGAAAATATTAGTATTGGATGGAGGGTGTATTGTATTACTGATAACATTTCCCTTATCTGTGATAAGAACACAATAATTGCAGATAACTAAAGCTATTATGACTGCCAATCCAAATACAGCTTTAATTTTTTAATGTGATGTAATTACATCACAGCAAAATGATGGAAAATATTAGTATTAGATGGAGGGTGTATTGTATTACTGATAACAATACCCTTATCTGTGATAAGAACACGATTAAAGTAACTCGCAGGTGCTTCATTTGATGTTTTTTCTCGTAAAATTATTTGTTGCTCTTTCGCAATAAATTTTCCTTTCGAAATAAAAAGTAAACGCCCGGGATCCTGGGGAGATTGTTCGCCGATGCCGGGAAAGTTGTGGGATAAATCAGAACACACAAAGAAGTACAATAGTGCTCCTGGATTGGTGGGGGGGGTAGAGGGGGCTGGATCGATGTCGGTTGATAAAATATATAAATTCAATAATGTGGCGTTTAGATATATAGCGGTAGGGGTTGTTGGGAGTGAGGGTGTACGGTAAGGGTGGGGGGGAGGGGGCTGTGTACACGGTGACGTGTTGAATATCAACCAGCACAGATATTGCCAATAATTTCCACCCCCTTCCACCCCCTCCCACCATTTCACCCTAACATTTGGCTTTCATAATGGCAAGCGATGGAGCCTATACATGACCCATTCCGTGACTGATCCCCGCATAGATAAATGGCCGGGCGCGCAGGGAATCAACCACTTGTGATTTCGGGCGGACTTTTTTACGTTTTGGTATTTAATGTCTCATTTGTTTGAAACCCGGGACACGAACCGATACCACATTTCACATGTTTACCTCTCGATATCTTACTACGCTTATTTTTTATATTCGAGTCAATAGAGATAAACTCCTATTTAAACAACGTGAGCTTAGTTTTATTATTTGTATCATTTAAGAATTCATATAATAAAAATGTATTTATTTTGTTATAACTTAGTTTATTGAAGTAAAATTCCTCATAGACGTATTTGTTATTAAAAACGTTTATTACATACAACCGTCTTTGCAAAATGGCCCACTTTTGAAAACGAAAAGAAATATTACAATTAATGTATTTTTTGCAAAAATACGGGACTTATAGTTTTTAATGTTTACTGTACAATTTAAAATCTTATGTATAAGAAATAAATAAAACAAAATTATTATAAGGACACTTTAATCGAGTTTGACATTCGTAACCCAAATTTTTAATGTATGGAGGTATCGTAGCAACACAAAGTTTTCAAAACACGAGAGTTTTCAATATTTATTACAATCGATATGGGCGTCAAATGTATCTACTTTCTGAATCAGGAACGTCTTTAGCTTTTATAAACCTATATATTCATATTCACTAGAACCCAAAAATATGTAAAAAGTTAAATGTTTTATTAGTCCTTAAAACTGCAAAAATCTACTACAAATTAAAAAATAACTAAAATAAATTTAAATATATACTTTAATAGAGTGAGGTAAATAGCATCCTCCCATATTTATGGATATTCAATATTCTTGAAAAAATGTAAAAGTTTCCAAACATAAACTTTTTGGATGCCAAATAAGAAACGTTTCTATTTCATTCATAAAAGTTTTCTAAGAAAAATACAGAAAATTGTATACAGCTGTCAATTGCGTATGATTACATCTTGCCTTCGAATCAAAAGATAAAATAAAAATTTTACACTTCTTACAACATTTTATACAACATATTGTTTTATAAACCTTTTGGAGGATTTCTACATGTAAGAACACAATTCATACACAATTAGACCTGTTCTAGAATCGCAGCCTGTTATATTTGAGGAAATGAAAAATATATATGTAAGAATTAGTAATGAATTATAATATAATACAAAAGCGATATCGTGAATCAATATTTGAACTCCAAGATATCCTATCAACCACAAACGTTCGTTTGGTTTCAAGCAGAAGTCCTAGTAGTCTTTATCAAATCCTTAGGAAGGGGCTCGAAACGGGTAAACTTGAAGATTTGTCATCATCCTTAAATAAGCTGCAAGATAATATATCTCAGGTCCATAGATAGAAAATATCTCCGGGCCTAACTCTATATCAATTCTTCACAACAACATAGATACTTGTTATCTCTAAAAAGGGCATGATTTCACATCTTTATTTCAGGAAGGAAACATTTGTTTCTAATTCGGTCCAAGATATCCACACAAAAAAACAACTTTTGCCATATTTCCTAATATGAGTACTCAATCTCGTATGCACGTTGTATTCACTACTAGCTGTAAATATAGAGTATAATTTCATTATAACTGTCTCGGTTTCAATTTTTCACGTGCCTGATATACATGTACTATTAATAAATGATCAATGATAACAAACTAAGTTAATACAATTCTGAGTACTCTATTTAGAGTAAACATTGTTATTACTTTGGCGTTACAAAAATGGGTCTGTGCAACAAGCAAAGCATACTTTCATCGTAAGATACTAGTAAAAATAATATTAGTTATGTTAACAAATCATATTGTTTATTTTGACAATGTATGCTAGTGGAATAATTCATCACACGTATTTGTATATGCCTTTCAGTTCCCCGTTCGTTATTAGTAAATTACTATGGTAATCCATAACCATACTACCATATAGTCAGAACGTATCCATAACATGGACAGATGGCACCATTGTAAGTGGTTCGCCACACCACGTGACGTAACAAGCATCGCCGAGGTTGCATGCAAAATTCAAATACATCTTGAATTTGATCAAATTCAATCATCATCATTTAATTCTCGAGATGTCCCGCGTACAGACAGACAGACATCCATACAAAACAGAGGTTGACACAAAACGACGCATCATATAAATCGTTTTTGTAGAAATGAATTATGCCAAATTTTTGTATCTGCGTATGAAATATTTTGACTGTTATTGGAAACATCTGTTATTGTGTAAAATAAAACACTAATATATATCATTTTTTTTAATTTAGAATTTTTTAAATGAAAAGACTCGGATTGTATTTTAAAAGAAATATTTGTATTAGCATTGTGAAAGGTAGTGCGTTGCAATTTGATCGGGAAACTTTCGTATGATCTCAATAACACAGGTCTTCCAGAACAATTTTAACATAATAAGCAAATTTCAAGAAGACAGGAGAAATTGGTTACACCATGAGAGATTATAGAAGACCTTTTGGATTTCTTTTAGCAAAACACAAATATAAAAACAGCTGATATTTACATGAATCATAAGTGCAGTACATGACACATTTTCAATGGTTTATGACTTAAAAAAACAACATTATGCAATCAAAAATAATTCATTAGTATTTCATGATCTTTAATGATATCTAATGTAAGGAAATTAAATTCATAATAAGTAAAACCGTATAATTTCTTAATCTTTAGCTGTTTCCTAATCTTTGAACTTATTTATAAGAGGCCCCCATATACTACAATACATTGTGGAATAATCAAAATATTTCTGTTTCTATTTTTCTTGAACAAAAGTAACTCAAAAACTTTGTAACCACAAAATTACTCCTATTGAGCATTGACTGTATTTTCTTAATGTATGTGTCTAATATATTAGAAAAAGCTTCACCTACATCGTATACCGTACTCGCTCGTTGGGTGGCTACACTCGACTCACGGGTTTCTGACGCTAGTTTTGTTCTTTTCAGAAGATAAAAAAATAATTAAGACCTTCAGATCACCCGTTACCGAAACTGAGTGAAAGCGACGCGCAACGTCAAGGCTGTGGTTATACTCTGCTCAGGCAGCTAAAAGGCAAATAGCTTCTCGTGCTTCTACATCCTTGAAGGAAAACCTCAACCTAGGAGTTGTCGATTGGTTGAGGTTTACGCACATCAAAATCCTGCCATTATAGCTTTACGAGTAATTAAATTCATAATGATTTGTTTTAGGCGTATAAAGCAAGGCAAAACATAATCTAAAAATATTATTTTCATAAGTTTAACCTTTTGGATAACTCCCCTCCCTCCATTTCGATAACCATCAAAGTTTATTTGTCTGACAGTCGTTTTTAAGTGAACCAAGTTAAGGAAAATATAATCTGAAAATAATTATTTCCATAAGTCTAACCTTTTGTATAACCCTCCTCCCTCCATTTCGATACACACCAAAATGTATTTGCCTGATAGTCGTTTTAAGTGCACAAAGTTATGAAAAATATAATCTCAAAATAACTTTTTTCATAATTGTAACCGTTTGGATAACCCCCTCTCCCCTATTTCGATACCCTCCAAAATGTATTTGTCTGACAGTTGTTTTTAAGTGAACCAGGTTATGGAAAAAATAATCTGAAAAATAAGTTTTCATATTTTAACCTTTTCGACACCCTCCCATGCCTACCTATCAATTAAATTAGTGCGCTTGACGATCGATTTCTTTCTTAGGAAAAATTCCTCTAATGATAAAAGACGAGGGTGTTTGTTTTGACAGTGACCTTTGGCCTTGGCACCAAAACTGTTTTGAAAGGAGTCTCTACCTATTAATTGTCAGTCATGCAGGATTGTTTTAAAACGTGAATAGTACTTATTTGTTTTACCCGATTATATTATATTTTAATCAACTACAGTAAATGCGATAATTTATTACATCATAAGAGTGTAACTGAAAAGCTAAGGAGGATTTCGACTTGATTCTCTCTCTGGACTTTGCATTTCACAACAAAGGCCTAACAGTTTAATAATTAGGCTATTGTAACAATGGCCTAATTATTGTTACAAAACTTTTCGGTGTTATTCAATAAACATCATGAGTTGTATGTATCCAATAAATTGGAGAGAAATTCTGGAAACTTCAGAGAACTCACAAAAACAGTTTCACTGTCTGACTTCAGGGCTCCATCTCTTAAATCTAAAATAGATCAAGAGATTGGAATATCTTTCACTGACATCTCAGAATTGTTTGTAATCCCATTTAAAGAGAAATTGCTCATATTAGTCTGTTTTAATGAAATTGCGTGTGAAGCCGTGGATAACTTCTAATATATTATAAATATAAGGTGATTTACAATAAGATAATGATTCCCTATTATTCTAGGGTACATGTAACCTCACTTACTGCGAAGGAGAGTACATCTCCGAGATAAAAAAAACTGACCGTAGCTTCGGCCACAGTACATCCTCCCACGCGGGTACGTAAGTATTTAGTTTTGCTTGGTTACCAAGGCTACTAACCTCACAACCTCCTGTAAATAGTACACTGAAATATTAAATAATAAATTTATTATTGAAGAACTATTTCATTTTGTCTTCAGTTTAATTGAACAAAGCGAACAAATTCTGGGCGCTCCGGGCCAAGTATTTTTTTCATGGATTGTTTTATTGATTATGTTTTTGTTTTTTATAAACAAGGATAATATCTTTGGACCTGTTATTAGTTGGTACCTGTTGGTTCAAAGTGTGGATACCGTCTTTCATCATTACGAGTCTGCTTCTTTGTATACATTTTCAGAATTATGTTGAGTTCACATCCTATTTCGAGAAAGCCCCAAGCATACAATAAATTCAAAAGAATAAATTTATTAGGTTTAGTGCTTGCCAAAATTGAAGTTTTCATGACGAGCAAGGGCTGGGAATTCGGATGGCTCAATTAGTTAACACCCTGGACAACATGACATTACAAAAGAGGCAGTGTAGTGGAGAAACCATTACAAGTAATCTCTGAAATTGCTAATACTATTAATACCCATTATTCAAATACTAACTGTACTAACCCGTACTTCTGGTGACCACGAGATTATACTTTTTAAAATGACCTAGCTTGGTTTCATGTTCAGAAAAATAATATTACAGAGATAGTTTATTATAGCCTGTTATAAACTAATGGGACTGTTTAAAAAAATATTGAACTCACGTTTTCGTTTCGTTGGCATCCCATTCATTCTGGCTAATTCCAATCAAAATTATTAAATGCTAAAAAGTGTTTACTAAATAGTTTTATTCATTTATTTGCATAATCAAAAGTCAATTGTGCACATTAGAAATATCATGATTTTGAAAAGTAAATACATAAAAGATTTTTAATATTTCACTGAAATTTTCTCTGTTAAATTGTACAAGAAAGTAATTAAATTATGGAACAACATTGTTCATCTCGATAATTGTAATTATTTAACCTTGTATCTTTTTTCAGTTTCATTGAGTCCTATTGGAATCGTAAATTGAACTTAACTTCAATTTTCAATATAGTATTATTGTAAAACACTCGTACATTTTCCATGATGGTCGAAATATAAATCGAATCCTTAAATACAACAAAATTGTAAGACGTTATTACAAAACACGAATGCTTTGGTTGCATGGTGTTAGCATATTTTTAAGAGCTTTAAATTAGCATTTGAACTTTTAAACAATCAAATTACACTGTAAAAAATACTCAGTAAACTGATAAATCAATACCGTATTTCATTTCGTGTTTCAGCTAGAAGCTCTATGTTATGATCAGCTACAAAAGTAAACATTTAATTTTTAATTGCTTTTATAGAATATACTATTTGAAAAATGTTCAACAACAAAAAGTTTGTTGTCATTGTTTTAAGAGCTATGAGTATTGCAGGATAATTAACAATCAGCTTCGTCTACGTGAAAGTAAAGGTTAGGAATCGTCACTACTAGAATCTAACCTCTAAACACCTATCTATATTCACCTTCCAAAATACATCCACGGGGAGGACCCTCCGATTAAAAAATGCATCACAAGATCTGTCCAGGGTGCATAATGTACGAACAGAACGTGAATAAAAGAGAATTAAAAATGCGAGAGAATGCAAAGCGACGCCCTTCCCTACAACTGGCGCGCCTGGTGTGGAAAATTGTAACTCTTTTAGGACAGTAGCAGAGGGCGAGCGTGAATGTTAATTCGGTGTGAAGGGGTTGTTCGCGGGTGAATTTTGTCTAGGTCAGTAGGTCTTTTGGAGGATTTTCCGAACCGGTAAGTAGATCAAATGTTATTATTTACGTCGACTTAACAATCGATACTACATACACGTCTTTGGGTTTCGTTACGATTCGATGT
The DNA here is from genome assembly GCF_021130785.1 of Homalodisca vitripennis. NCBI lineage: Eukaryota > Metazoa > Arthropoda > Insecta > Hemiptera > Cicadellidae > Homalodisca > Homalodisca vitripennis. The sequence goes on along the minus strand of NC_060212.1, from coordinate 112,978,277 downwards.
TTGATGCGGACTTAGGTGAGGAATTACTGTGTGTTTGTGTCCGTGGTGACCCACGCTTCCCTAGCTTAATCTCGCGAGATAACCGCCCCATCAAGACATGCGTGAGCTTCTACCAACTGGGGGCGCGGTTATAATTTCCATATCATAACCGGGTTTTGATTGGTGGGCGATGAAAATATGAAATCGGAGAAGGGGCCCTCGTGGACCAATGGGAGAGAGGCAGATACATAACGCTCGGCCTTGTTATTGGTTGCCGTTTTTTAGCCGAGGGTAGCCTATCATGGCCACCAATCAATAACGGGGAGAATAGTTCCGACGTCCGCCACAGGTGCGCCACCGGCTCCGTTTATAGAAATATGTAATCAGTCGCTCCACACTTACCTTCTGCTGCTGGTCCTGCCGGCTCCGGGATGTTTCCTACTTAGCATACGGGTCGATACTCACCCCCTCCACCCCCCCCACGCGCACAACACTCCACCTGCCTCCCCATTCAACTCTTTGTTCACTTTGCTCCTTTTTACTACGCGTTGCGCTTCGTGCCGCCGCCACCACCGCCTGTGTTACACTGGACGTGTTACGTACGGTTATGGGGTCACGATACTAGTACTACGGACAGATTCTGGCATGTTAGACAAAACATGTATCGCAACCTTTTCTGAAACAACCAAGTCACAACTAAGACCTTCAGCTAATCTTAGTTAAACACCAATGAACTACATAAAGTTGTGATTTTAAATCTCACATAGAGTAATTTAGCACACTACAAAACGTATAGTCCGTAACACAGCTGGTATTATAAATTTTTCCTCTTTTTAAATACATAAAACGTATAGGGGAATTAATTAATTCCAAATAAACTACACAGTATGAATAAAAATATTATAGATACTATACATATTATCTTGTAACCTATGAAATTGATAGGATTAACATATTGTTTTTGTTTTAATGTAACATTAATTAGCTGTTTGAATTCGAGCTAAACATGCTTTACAAGAAAATATTGTTCTATATTTATAAGTCTTCACAGATTATGAAGGATCTCATAAGGCATGATAGTGTATAGACTCTATACAGTTCAAGGTCAACAGCAGTAATAAAAAGATCAAAGATTGTTGCAGACATGTGCTCAATCAATAATTCAGATCAAAATCTTATCCTGTAAAATGTGTGGTCACGTCCTAAAATTTTACTATGTTCAAAAGCAAAAGCTAAACTTCCAATGAGCGCTTCACTTTTTTCATTCAAAACCACATATTCGTGTTTAATCAACACAAATGTCTTTGTAAAACAAGTTTCAAGTTATAAAAACTGCTATAATTCTGAAATATATCACAGCGAGAAAATTGTCTCCGTATTGTCTTTATAATAAGAAATAATATAATAATGCGTACTAATGTCAGTAACAGTAATAGTATAGTATTCGATGTTGATTCATCACGTTTTGATTTTGGTGCGCCTTCACTAATTGCCACTGCAATATTGATACGTACTTATTTTGCATACCTGCCCCTTATCGCCGTGTGATAACTTAAGGGACGCTTATTCACGATTCACAGGCTTCCTTCGCTCAGCTTTCACCTTTGGAAATTGTATTATTCATCGCCATACAATGACACGGTTTACCAGTTCACTAATCCCACGTTTGCTAGGGATTTGCCATATAATTATAGACATTGTGTATGATAGTTAACAATTAAAAGTTTTTTTTTAATTCTGTTGGATTCAGTATTTTTTTAATTAATTATTGAACTATTTCGTAATATCAGTGTCACGCAGAGAATAAATATAAACTAGACATTTGATGATTTAACGATTAAGTATAAAGTTATTATTATGTCATAGATTTAACAATGAAACAATGAACATGACGTGTGTAAAATATTGTAAAGTTTATTTCATTCTGTTTGAACCAGATTTTCAAATGGATACAAGGTATAATCCAACACAACTTCCGGTATTGAACCCCAACCAAAATTATATCCTTAAAATAACGAACTGGGCAAACTTTATATTTTCTTACTGTTTGAGCCAATCTAGCTCTCTACGTTTAGAATTCCAAATTTCTACTTGGCGAGAATTGCCTTATCTTTGCAACAGTCTGATGTAGATTATATGTTTGAGAGAACAAATTATTGTAATTAATATTGTAAGAAAAAGAAAAAAGCCATTTGTCAGAAAATGTTTAAATGTGGCTAATATTATATTTTGTGCCAGTATATAAATGTAAGCTTTAATGTTGTATTATTTATTACAACTATTTTATATCTCAGATTTATAAAATATTACTTTATTGTGGATATTTAGTTCTCGAACGCGTGTGAGATTTTCGTGATTGTATAAAGACAGTTAAACATTGAATGTTAAAAATATTTTTTTTAACATATTGGCAAGTCTACTAATTTATTCAAATATACGTAAGATGTCCTTGAGGTTATATTTTTTTGTTACCTCTTCATGTATTAACTTTAACTTCCCTTTGCTTTTCGGCACTAGATAACGTAATACTTTAGGACTTAGGTAACAAAGTATTGTACTCTTATGAAATTCAAGAAACTTTTTTATTATGCTAGGTTGATTTTTAAATCCTTTGCAATTATACGATTTAAGGATACGTTTATTCGATTACAATGCCACATAATGTTTTTTTGGACTCTTTCCGAAGATATTTGGATGCAGAGGATTAAATAAACATGGCCTTTAAATATTGTTATGTCCCAACCAGGTACTAATAAAATCTCACTTTACATACTCGTACTTTATGAGTTTACGTAACTAAAAAGACACTCCCTTTGGTGACAAACTCCTTTGCATATATGAATATGTTGCCCGATTACTAAATCCTTAAGTTGTTAAAATATAGTTTTTGTTACTAAGAATCACGTGACTTACCTGTTCCTGTTATCTTCTGACTTCATGGACATACAGATCAGTCAGGTCCCTGTAGCCGACTGACCTCCGTCCCGACTGTTGTCCCCGGACTCCAGCTACCCTGTCAGTCACGGTCAGTCAGTAAATCTTCCACCCTCCGCTGACCGGTGGTCACTAATTTTATAACTATAATCCATATCGCCATCTACCCCTCGACCTCAAGAGACAAGGCATAATCGAGAATATTGTTGTTGTTATGCCCTATTCAACAAGAGAAGGGAGCACCGGTGGAGGGGTGGGCCAAGGGCGAAACTGTAGAAACATATTATTGTGTATACACAATCTGGTTTCTTATTTTAGAAACAACACAAAACAGTGTCCTTAAGGGGATACATTAAAAGCTTATAACTCTTATAGCGACGGTTATCTAATATAAAGTAGTTCTTAGTCTTGCTAACAGACGTGAGGAAATATGCACCAAAGCGGTTTACCCGGATGAGGTGTGAACTTACAAAGTTATTTCATAAACATTTTATCCGCCGAACTGTTGGAAAATACCGATAGATTTGTTTCCTCCAAAAGATACATCAATTAATTGCAATAAGTTTATGTTTTGTGAAAAACTTGTAAAAACATAACAACATATATTTGGCTTTATTTTTATAAAACTGTTTTACAATGCAGTTTTAAATGATTACTTTGGAATGCTATTTAGTTTCAATAAAAGTAAATAAATTATATGCAATGTATTTTTATTGCCTGTTTTGTGACGAGTGTTTTATGAAAAGTTTTTGCTGTTATTCATAAACTTTATTACATGCTACTAAATTGAAATAAGCACATTACATTTATTTGAATTTTTATTCGTATTTTTGGGTTACGTGGTTTTAAAAACAATGTACCTAACAGTATGTATATAGTATAACAAACTATGTATACTAAAATACTAATTAAATTCTCACATTCCTTAGATAAGTACACATTTAACAACTATTAACTTAGTGATTATTGCTGTATTTATTAGTATTTCTTTCTAGCAATATACTTAGTTTTAACACCAGTTCCCATATTTTGAATACTAATTTTAGTTCCAAATAATACCTGCTTATACTTAATTTTCTAAAGCCATTTAACATTCTAAACATTTCAATAGCTTTTGAGAGGTTGTATATGAATGTAAACCATAAAATAAAAGAATTTGCATATCCTAGCATATTAAAATATCCTACGATTCTATCATAAACCTAAAATTAAGAATGGCATAAAGGCATCCATATACTATTCTAAGTCTTCAACCAAAATTTGACATGTAGGCCTAGTGTTTAAATCAACAATTCTCATTACAATTTCCAATAGAACTCAAGAATAATATCACAATTATTATTATATCAAAAGAGGTTTCGGCTGTATCACACTGAAAGATTTGCGGTAAAATATTCATACAAAAATCTATACATTTGTTTTAATTTGTAATAATTCTGTGTTACATTCAGTGAATGAAAATAAAATTCAAATAAAATAAATATATCTCCTTTACAATCAAAATATACTTTATTAACGAACAGTATTCGCTTGGAAATTAATTGACTAAAAATCTAATTTTTAACTGATAATCACTTTTATTCTTGACACTCTGCTAAGTCGACACGAACAAATCTTTCTCTTATTGTATAAGAATTATTATAAAAAAATGTAAGTATATTGTCTTGTTGTAGTGCGTAAGTTCTTAAAACTTTTAAAATAGAGTTTGTACACAATTTTCTCATTCGTATCAATATTAAATGTTATTTTTTAATATTTATACTCGCATTTTAAATGTATTGAAAGTTATCTACTTCAGTTTTCAACCCTTAATCCGCTGAATAGTTACACACAATTATCTTTACAGCAACATCTGCACAATTCAGGTAATCGGATTACCCGATCCACCACACCTTTGTGATGTTTAATAAGTCATTAACACTAGTGTTTGATGTCGGCGGTCCGACGATGGAGCCAGTAACAAAGCTGAGAGCGAGGCACATATTGTGATATTGTAACGTCGGCTATAAAGCACACAAAGCACCGCTCTAAACAAGCATTCACCGGCCACCGGACTGCCGATTCTGTTAATCTGTAGCATTATCCATCAGGACTGGCACTGGAGGGACGGTCGACCTGGTCCGAATCGCATATAATTGTAGTGTCCCGGTTGGGCGGGTCGGACGGTCGTGGGCTGAAACAGTAGCGTTTGCAAACACACACACACACACACACACACACACACACACACACACACACACACACACACACACACATACACACACACGACACGAGCCGGTCGATAGGGACTGATGACCACTAGGGTCCATATCTCCAATAATAACATCACCTCGACCCTCGGCCGTTCGTTAGGCCTAACTGACCATTACCATTACCCCAGCGGGGAGCAGGTGCTGCCATCTGCCCTATAGCCCTACACGGCGCTGAGATGAGATTGTGGCAGCTATGTTCCGTTCTAGCTTTTACAGTGTCCACTTGTAAGACGGTGGGGGTAGACCCGTGCTAAAAAAAGACAGTTAAAGATTCGATCAACAGAGGCTATCAAACCAGTCATTAATATTTATTTTTGGATGTGAACAAAGATTCCACTTTTTCGCAAAGCGTGCAATCAGTCCAAAAAAATAAAACTTTAACTTTTTCTGGTTTATTATTTATTACTCATTACCGTTGTCTATAGTTACTCGGTAATGTAAATGATGATTATTATACTTCTCCATTATTACACAATCTATTGACACGTCTTATATATTAGTGTATATGAGGACAAAACAAACTAGGAGTGTTATTTTGAATTTTATTTGAAAATATATAGAAGTTTTGTTTGATAATTTGTACTACGCTTTCGTTAGTAATAAATTTAGTTATGAAATCTAGTTATGAATTTGAAAGTTTGAAAAAACAAGTATACATTTTAGGCTCTCATCAGTAAAGTGGGAAATTAAATAGGCTACGATGTATTTCAATTCATTTTTATAAATTTTCTGAATAGTGCTTTTATTGTTAATATTAAAGTTTCAATGGCTTACTGAGATTGTACGTCAGTGCTTAACGTATGTACCGATTTCGATATTACTTTAACGAATATTATCAACAGTCAAAGTCATTAAATCAAATCAGAATTGATTAATAAATATTGAATTACTCGATTTACCCTTTGAAATCCATCAATGTATATGTGAATTGAAATTGGAGTGAAATGGGATATAGGGCTCCATAATGTACTCACCTTTTTATGATAGGAGTGCTGCATTACTATGGAAAGTGTTTTTATCTATCTCAATATGTTAAATGGAAGTGAAGTAGAAATTTGTCTTTTTTAATGTCTTGAGTCAAAGATTCTTTAGTGCCAAGGCACTAAGACAAGAGCAGATATGAAACAAATACAACACAATCACCTTAATATAATTAAATAAAAAAACAATTATTTAGTATGTTCGAAAAGTATCTAGTAAGGTTTCATGAGTTTGGACTTAGTAAAGGTTTGAAAGTCCCGTATTAACATTGAGAGTTATTGTTCCATTATTATTATATACATAAGAGAAATTCGTGGTAGTTACACCATTTATAACTCAAAAACGGCTGGATCGATTATTATTTTTGTGTTTTTGGATTTATATTTGTCGGGAATAGGATCATAAGTATTAAAATTTTATAAAATTTCACAGGATTCCGCTCCACTGGCCTCTAAAAGTTACGCAAATAACCATAAGAAATTCATTGCAACAAACAGATGTAGTTGAGTGAAAGAGCCTAACTAGGATGTAATCATGGATATAGACCCTAAGGTAACATCAGTATGATATGGTATCCTCCAACATTCCACGATTTATGTGACGGATATAAGCCCTAACATAGCCTCCGTTTGTTATAGTATCCTCCAGCATTCCACGATTTACGTGACGGATTTAGGCCTGACCGTAACCTTACATTAGTATAATAACCTCCAGCATTCCAAGATTTACGTGACGGATGTAGGTCCTGACCTAACCTTACATTAGTATTATAACCTCCAGCATTCCACGATTTACGTGACGGATATAGGTTCTGACCTAACCTAACATTAGTATGATAACCTCCAGCATTCCACAATTTACGCGACTGATATAGGTCCTGACCTAACCTTACATTAGTATAATAACCTCCAGCATGCCACGATTTATGTGACGGATACAGGCCCTAACCTAACCTCAGCGTGGTATAATATCCTACAGCGTCCAACGGCTTAAATCGTAAGATGGAGACACCACGAAGTCATGACAGTTTATGTTAACCACCACAAGGGACATTTTAAGTTAAAAAAATTAATGCTTCAGCACGATATGAACAGCTGATGTTGTTATAATCACAAGTTGTTCCAAACTACCACATTATCACCTTATCAATTAATAAAATATATTGAAAAACATTTAATTTTTTATTCTTTTTTTTTCTTGAAAACCAGTTAATTATCCAAATGGATAAGCAATAGAAGCAGGCAAGAAAATCCATATTTATAAATGAATACCTTTTCTAGAAAAAATGCGTATGAATTTAATTAAACTTGAATCCGGTAATATACTTGCATTTTTACTTCACAATTTAAAATCTATATTCTAGATATTGTGAAATCTCGCTTGTTTAAGTTTGTAGCAACATGGTGAGCAGAAGGGGGAGGAGGGGAGATACAGAGAATTTATTACTTTCCACCTCAGATATACAAAGTTTCTAATCGTGCAAGGAAAGGAAATAAAGTCACTCCGGCCTCATTTCACTCTTAGCCGGATTTGATTTCGGAAGTTGCCGGTGGAAATGATCAGCAGCGGAAGTTGGCGAAGTAACTGACGAAGTTCGGCCGTGAACCAGATGAGACCGGGCGTGACGGCCAACGACCAGGTGAGGGAGTAGATATGTATCCAACTTGCGAGAACAAAGTTGTGCCGATGTGTCGGAACCCGGGGGGGGGGGGGCGGAAATTTCATTTGGGAGGCGGAAGAAATGGTGAGGATAACAAAGAAAGTAGCTGATTCCAGGTCCGGGAATGTCCGGCTGCCACGTCGCGATCCAATTGTCCATCATCCCTCCCTAATCCAATACTGACCTTCAACTGTCAAAATAGGGGAGAGAGCCACCCTCCGCCCCCCGCGGACCCCGTGCCCTCAGCGCCCTTCGTGTCCACTCCGACACGCCGCTCTTGTACTTTTAAATACTGTAAAATCTGTCGGGGCGCTCGCCCGCACCCTTACACAGCATTTCATCAACGTCGTCTTCCTCAAGGGTGTTACGTGCTTTTTAATTTACACCATTTTCACTGACAACCTTCTCGCCAGGATAACCTACACATGTGAAACATGATTTCTGTTCTAAGTAGCCCAGCAGCGAAAGGAAACAGGATTTTCCGGACATTTGCCATTGTTCAGTGATACAAAACGTCAGTAACACTATGTTTCTAGATATGCAATCTGATCTCTTCTCCGCCATGTTGTGTGACAACTTCACTAACTCTAAAACATGCACTTAAGAAAAAAAAACTTCAACACTAATTCTTTGGTGGTTTTGATTCCTGACTTATGCGCGTCACAACGCTCTGGTATGATTTGTTAATTTTTACCTACATTGTAATTATTTGTTAGGTTAGTTATTTACCTGAAAAAGAGATCGGATTGTAGATCTCGAAACGTAATATTACTGATTTTTTGTATCACTGAACGATGGCAAATTTCCGGAAAATCTTGTTTCCTCCACAATCCTTCCATCGTCAAAAACAAAGTTCAAACAAAGAATAAACAAGCAGCGCGTTTTATTTTGTACATACACTATATCTTCCATGCCAACATTCGTAGTACAAAGATAAGAGTGTGTCAGTAGGTAAAGATAACATTGTTCATATATTATAGGAAGCTTTTTTATTTAGAGAATGGTAACAAAAATCAACCATTTCTAGTTAAATTATCCTTTCGTCTGTTTAAAATTAAAAACATTTTTTTAATAAATTCTATTACAGATTTTTAATAGTTTAGGCTGCTGATAACATATAATAAAATAAATGTCGATGGTATAGATTTACTGCTCTTACTAAATTTTAAATTAATCTGAATGAAAGCTGTTACTTTGGTGCTTGATAATGCTTATAGTGTGCTTTTAGAATTTCTTCAATTAATGACCTGTATAGTATTTGTTTGCGTTTGGTTGATTTCATGGAAATCTGCTAGTTTTAATCTCCCTTATGACGTAATATCTTAAAATTGTTTTTGTATTTTCGCCAATTTCTAGACTGGATAACTCAAAAATGTACAAGTACGGGCTTACGCAATATAACGCATGCTTGTGCTTAACTTCTTTAATGTTATTACATTCAAACCAAGCTTTGTACAAACAGGTTCTTCGTACATATCTTAAATAACTTCATTAGCTACTCTAAATCAATAGATCTTTATCTTATCTTTATCCGACATAGGAAAATGTATACAAACCGACAAGTTTTTTATAATTTTTAAATTGTCACAGTTAACTTTTTTTGTTCTACAATTGTCAATATCTTTTAAGATTCTCAGATGACAAGAATTTAAAAGTTTTAAAAAGGAAAATAGTTTAAATATCAGTTACTAGGCACCATGCAGCAAAATGAAACAGTGATTTTGAATTCTCAGGACATGTATAACAGGACATCAGAAATTCAAGTGTAGACGTACTTAGCAGTAACATCGCTTATTACAAGTCAAATATAATATTCCACTGATTGCCACCAAACCCTGTCCACATTCTAGACACGTTTTTGTATGCTCATAACCACTTATATCTTATAGGATTTCAAAATTATAAATTTTCATTCTTTTGAAACTGTTACGAGTATATTAAACTGATAAACATTAATTGTACCTACTAACAATGCACTTTCCATTCAATAATTCGGATCTGCCATTCGATAATTCGGATCTTCCATTCGATAATTCGGACCTTCCATTCGATAATTTGGACCTTCCGTTCGATAATTCGAATGAAAGCAGACATGATAATATCTTCTGAGTGATCCAGATAAGAAAGTTTCATTTACAGAATAACAAGTCGCTGCCACGAAATCAAAAGCTCTGTACATTCAAAATTCCCATCAAAAATACGAATTCCAATTGGTGGTGCAATCGATTTTGGGTTTAGACATTATATTTTATGTGAAATTCATAGTCCTTTAAGGTAACCCCCCTGAATACAAAGTGTGCAAAAACAACTTTTTATCACTCCACGAAAATTAAAATCATTTAAGGGAAGAAATTTAATCAGTTTCGTAATGAGGCCAAAATAAAAACTGCTGAAGATAGAATATATTAAATCTTTATAGTAGTACACGAGTTATAGTTTTATTCATTTATGTCTTAATGAGTTTTTTTTATTGTTGTACTTAACGAAATTACTTTTTGCAAATAAAATCCATGACCCTCCTGGAAATAAATCATATGCTAAACAAATTTAAGAGTTATATTTCTTCAAGCGAATTTACTTGGGACTAATTACATAATTTTCTAAATTTTCTTTTTTAAATTCCTTTCATTTCACGTAGATTCATAAATATGTCTGTTTTTACTTTTTTCACAGAAGTTTCCTTGAAGAGATATAATTACAATAAGGATATTAAGGAAGGGTGGGAAAAAATCATATTTTCCTATCAAAAAGGATTTTTACTTTTTTCTGAACAATAACGATTTTTGTATATCAACCGTCCTTATCGTGATGACCAAATTCTCTCTTATTCTATTTACAGGAAGATGATTAAATTTCAAGTGTAAGTGTTAGGTATCGTTTCAGCAGCCAAAAGGCAAAGTACACGTCACTTTGAGGGCAAACCGTATTCTGGGGAGCAGAAGTTTCAGAAGGTAAATCCTGATGAAGAACCACCAAAGCAGATGGCCGTACCTTCTCGTGGTCACCTCCAGGGTGGGGGAGGGGAGGGCCGCAATTAGAGTTCACCTTTCACGCTCCAGAGCCCGCCTTGAGCACTGAGAGCGACCGCACACTAATCTGATAAACCCGTGTAGTCTTATCAACACAAATATTTGAACTGGCCTCGTCAAAGGCAGCTAGCCCTCTGCTGAAGGTATGATCGTCACTCCTCGGCCAAACATATCCGCTGTCTAACTGGGTTTGTGGATCACACGGCACTCACGATGCTCTGATACAGGCCAAACTTTGTTATAAATCTGCTTTAGCTGAGGAAGAGGCAGGGTTTACTTCGCCTCCCCTTCCAGGGTAGGGGAAACTCCTCCGCGATCACTTGCCTAAACATGGTTAACGAAACAAACTTCATATTTTTCTTAAACAAGCACCTATCCAGAATTTGTTATCGTCGTGATCGGAATTTATAGGTCTCCCAGTGGTAATGAAGACATCTTTTTTTCTAAATTCGAAAAATTATTGACATGCCTGACTAAACAACGTCAAGAATTTGTCGTGATGGGGGATCTCAACATAGACGCCTTGGATAATACTCACCATTCCACAATTCGATTAGTCGATTTACTTAGGTCATTTGACCTGGAGTTGCTAGTCAAAAACTCCGACGAGAGTGACGGCTACAACAAAATCGGCTATCGACAACATCATAACCAAACCACCCAGGTGTCGCAGTGTCTGTGGTGAATACAGCTATTTCAGACCACTATGGCCAAGAAGCCATCATTAGTGGGGTACAATTCAAAAGGGAGCCCAAAATTAAACAAACAGTAAGAGACATAAGGCCAGAAAACATTGCTCACCTCAACATTTCCCTTTCTAACGAAAGATGGGATTTTCTAAATTCATTTTCAACCTGTAGAGCAGCAATTTAAATTGTTTAACGACACTCTAAATTTCCACATTAACATCTGCTGCCCTACAAAAACGATCAATGTTTGCACACAAATATAAAAAAAAACAACTGGATCACAACGGGTATTTTAGTTTCTAGAGAGAAACTAAAATTCTTCACCGAAGTTTATAAAAATACTTCAAGCGAACAATTCAAAATTTTTTTCAAAAATTATAAAAAAATATATACAGGAAAGTGATTCAAGCCGCAAAAGCATATGATGTCTCAAAATCCATTCTCTCTTCCAAAAACGTTTTCAAAAACAATTTGGGGGCATCATTAACAATAAAACAAAAAGCTCACAAAGAAATTAAAATTAAAATTGGGGATAGGCTTGTGGAGGACGAAACAGAGATTGCCAATCAGTTCAATGGATTTTTCGCATCCGTTGCTGGTGGGCAGGGTCCTCGGCCATCTGAACCCCAAGTACGGCCCTCGCGAAGACAGAGCCCCCACATCGTCAATGGCGTTGGCTCCTGTCGTTGAGGATGACTTCATCACCGAATTATTCAGCAGCTCCCAGCCAAAAAATCAAATGACCTCAATCTAATGTCCCCGTGGCTCATAAAAAAATGCTGCAAGCATTTAGTGAGACCTTTAACTCAATTGGTAAACTATTCATTCCAAACAGGAGTGTTCCCCTCTCTCCTGAAAATTGCTAAAGTTGTTCCAATTTTCAAGAAGGACGGCCCAACTTCAATTCACTAACTACCGGCCTGTCTCAATTTTGCCAGTGCTGAGCAAAACTTTTTTGAAAAGCTTTTTTCTTAATAAGAATGCTTCGATTTTGGACAAATGCAATCAGCTCTCAAGTGAACAATTTGGATTCAGGAAGGGCAAATCGACAACAGACGCAGTCGTGAGTCTTGTCGATATGATTGTAGAGGGGATTGAATGTCGTAACCACTCAATGAGTGTGTTCTTAGACCTGTCCAAAGCATTCGACTGCGTTGACCACGGTACGCTGCTTGACAAACTTGAGTCCCACGGTATTCGAGGCGTGCCTCTTTAAATGGCTTTGTTCGTTTTTAACTCACAGATCCCAAGTTGTTCAGATATCTAGCAAGTCGTCCAAACAAATAGAACTGAGTTATGGAGTCCCACAGGGATCCATCCTCAGTCCTGTGCTTTTCCTGCTTTACGTCAATGATCTTAAATCATCGCTTCTGCATGGAAAATTAGTGCAGTTTGCCGATGATACGACTCTCTTTTTCAATGCAACATCAAGTGAAGTGTTGGAACAACAGGCTTATGTTGATATCAACAACTGTGTCCAATACTTTCACACAGCCTCAATCTTACAACAAACTCTTCAAAAACCAACGTTTTGAATTTTGCCTTGCGCACCGCAGGCAACCAGTGTGGGCCTGCCATTTTGTTAGATGACTCCACACTGGAAGAAGTCAGCTCTTCAAAATTCCCTAGGAATGCACCTTGATCGAGGGCTGACTTGGAATGAGCATATTGACTATGTTTGCGCCAAAGTCTGCTCTGGAATTTTTGTTCTGAGATCTTTAGCCAAATACTGCCCGAGTCAGGTACTGATTACGGCGTATTATGGACTGATTTACCCCCATTCTGTCTTACGGTGTGGTCCTTTGGGGAGCTTGCGCAAACACACAGTTTCAAAGAGTATTCAGACTTCAAAAAAAAGCAATTCGAATAATCGCCAAAATCAAATTTAGAGAGTCGTGCCTCTACATTTTGGAAACAACTTTTTTTTGTGTGAGTAAATGTGCCTTAACCAGAGGCCGAGACATACACATGTATGAGACACGTGGGAGTCAGTGCTAACTACCGAACTGGGAGACACAGAACGGTGGTTTATGAGCGCCTGCCCTCGCAGGCGGGTGTTCATTTCCTCAACAGACTGCCCAATTCAATTAAAGATGCCCCAACGCCTAAGGCGTTAAAGAAAGACTCGCCTTAAACGCCTATTGGTGTCACAAGCATTCCTATAATGCAGGTGAGTTTTTGGCATTCGACTGGGAGGACCGCCCAATTAGAAGACTGACTCCGCTGTACTAAGTGGGTAGCATTGGCGATGGATGAAAGAGGCGTAACTGCAAAATTGTATGTGTGAGTGTGTATTGTTGTATGAATGTTAGAAATTTTAAAAAACCCCATGACGTTTGCCATACAATGTAAATATTGTCTTCGCAATAAAAAAAGATTTGATTTGATTTGATTTGATTTGATTTGTCTAAAACATATTTTTAAAATCGGGTTTAAAAAGTTGTTTCACTATCCGAAACAATACTGGGAAATTATAACCCAATTTATTCTCATTATTTTATATAGGGTAAATTTCAAAGAATTATTTGTTTCGTTTCCTTCATTACCACTTTCATTATAATTCCTAGAACATTCCTTCCTTCATCACTTTTATTTCATCCTTTTTATTCCCAATTTAAAATTTTGTTTTAAAACTGCTGAAATTTTATATTGACTAATAAATAAAACAGCGTATGCCGAATGTCTATAAAATTATCCTTTAAGAGTGTTAAGACATTCTATTTTAATTACTAAAAACAATAGTTTTATACATCCCAGCTAATTTTAAGTTACGTTTTGATAATTTTTCGAGGCTAGGGCACTTTGAAAATAGCCATTTTGTAATATTAACCTTGAATAGTATAAACCCTTGCAATGGATAGTCACTCTTTGGAAATGAATTTATGGAATATACCGTTATAAAATATACTTTAAAACTCACCTACGAAGTATTTCCAGGGTGTTATTTTAAAAGTTATGTAAATCTTTACAGAAGAGCGAAAATCACTGAATTGAATCTATAGACAAGTCAAAAGTAAGAGAATGTTCTGTTGACATTTTTTCAGTGAAACGATGAAATTTAATATAGAATGATGTTATCAATATGTAATTTAACATGTTCGTGGAAGATGATGTTTTTTACTAACAGAAACTGTGTTATACTGTGTGTACTGTTTTAGCAAAGAATATTCGTATTGATTCAATTCTTCTCGCCTTTTTTACGCAAGGGGAAACTTTCTTCCTTACCTATATTGGAGTGTTTAAAATTTTTAAATTCATTATATTTATCAACATTTAGTTTTTTTATATTTACACCAAGTAATAAATAGTCAGACACATTTCAAAAATGAATTTCATATCGACAGTAAATTGTCACGGAAGATGGTTTTGAAAGCCTTATGAATTCCACTCAAGACGTACCAATTGATAAAAAATATTTAAAAAATGGAACATGATCTTGAATTGCACCAAATACAATGATCCAATCCTTTCACTAGAGGTTTCCTCCTCTCAGGGAACTCATTAGGTAAAAGCAGGCAAAACTTCGAAGGTTGGAAAATATGACAATAGAAGGAGAAATAAGCAACTACTAGTCCCAACAAATTAAAAAAAAAACTTTTAGTAAAAGAAACTGGTTACATTTATTTATGTTTTTATATATTTCAGACCAACAGCAAAATACCGTTACATAAATAAGTAACATGCATTGATGGCTACAGTTCTGGGCCAAGCTAAAATACAAGAAATAAAAATATAGACAATTACTGTGCAACAATGAACTTATGAATTATAAACAACACAATAATCAATAGTTCTAAAATATCTATAAGTAAATAACAAGTGCAAAAATATGTAATTAAATAACAAGTGTAAAAATGTCTATAAGTAACAAGTGCAAAAATATCTATAAATAAGTACAGATGCAAAAACAACTCGTTAATATAAACAACAATACTACATGGAATGGAAAACCATATTTATGCTCATATAACAGTTATTTAGCAAGACCATTGTTCTTCTCAACGGTTTGTGAAGGAGCACCGAGCACAAATCTGATAATCGCTGCACTGTCGTTGAAGACATCGAGAGAGTCGCAGAAGCGATTTACTATCGGCAATGGATATCCTTATACGTATACCTCGGTTATGTTCTTTCTTATCAGTGATTTTCCCAATAAATCAATAGATCTTCATGTTCAAACAATTTTGGCAACAGCTTGACTCGGGAAATTACAATTACTTTTGTGAAACTAAAGTACTTGCTCTAAGTTTGAAGTTTGTTTTTGACGATGGAAGAAATGTGAAGAAAGCAGGATTTTCCTAACATTTGGCATCGTTCAGTGATACAATACAATCAGTACTGTATCACTGAACGATGTCAAATATCCGAAACATTCTGGTTCCTTCAGTAGTATAAGGTTAGATCATAACCCCAAAATATTTGAACGCATAAGCTAATACAGCGAAGCTGATTATGTTATATCCGTTAAGGAGTAAATTTACCTAATTTGACTTTTAAAGCAGAATGTATATATTTATTACACAGCCATTGGAAGTGTAGACATTAATTTTAGATTGACGTTTACATAATTTTCAGTACAAGCTAAGTGTAGCTTTCTTACAATATTCAACCAATACAACCACGTTGAACTAATCAGGGACATACAGTGAAAGAAATATAAATCTTTGTAAAATTCAGAGAACTATGTATCTCACACAGACAGGCAGTTTCCGTAATCTACGCCTAACGTCTTAAAGGTCAATAACCATTCCGACTATCAGAATAAATAGGCCTATTGGAATTAACGGTAATACGTTCCAATTAAGTGTCTGTAAAGACCGTTTTCCAATAATTGGAACTAATAATAGAATTCAAGCAATATAAAAACAAATCCTTAATTGTTGTCTGAAGTTTATTATTGACGATGGATGATTTGTAAGGATAGTAGGATTTCGGACATTTCCCATCGGTATGTGTTATACAATGTTTCGAGGATTGAAATATGCCCTCTCGCTCCGGTATTAATAAGGTTAAATGTGCCAAAAAACGGAAAAACGAGTGCCAAAACACTTGCCACACTAAATTTGACAACAAAATGTGTTGTTCTTCAAAACATAAATCATACTTCTGATTGATAGAACAATAACTTGTTCATACTGGAGAGATGAACCCTAGTGACGTCACTGCTTGGACACTACACAAAACATGTGGCAAGCACCACGGTATGCGGAAGACTGGAGGGATAAATTCTTATATATACCATATTCTTAAGTTCCTTCCTAATAAGCATTTTCGTACATTTTCCTTACATTTGTCATTGTTCTAGCCCCTTGATTTCATCCACGGTATCATTGCCCAAGGCAAAACAAAACCTGAATTTGTAGTCCAATATTTTTTACAATAAGCTTCAAGGCTAGCATGACTTTAAAATAAGAAAATAATTAAATTCACAGAAATACATTACTTTAATTAGATATACATTCATTAAATTTGTATAAATGCCAATTGCCGAATTTAATTTCAATAAAGATTGAATCACAAAAAGTACTTGCTCCGTCGGGACTCGAACCCGGATCTCTCACTTGCCGGGTGAGTGCGCTACCACTACACCGGCGGAGCAAGTACTTTTTGTGATTTACTAATTTTTATTGAAATTATATGTATATATACAGTATATATATATATATATATATATATATATATATATATATATATACGTATATATATATATATATATATATATATATATATATATATATATATATACGTATACATGTGTGCACCTTTATCTCTTCGAGGAAAAAGTTACAAGATCAGAGCAAGAATCCACTAGCTAAAAGGACGATAATTTATTTTTCGTCCTTATGGCCTCCTTAACTTATCTTAACTTACAACAGTAGACTTCTATACTAATAGAATACTATAGGTTAGTATTTCCTATTGAGTTTATCATATTATTAGTTTAAGGCTTTGCTTTATAATAGTACTTTATAATAGTACGTATTCTAATTTCGCTACACGTTTATCCATGATTTTAAAACGTTTCTCAGAGATATAGGGTAGGGTTATAAAACCTCTGAGCCTTTCTAGAATTCGCATCTGCAGCACTGTTCAAGATATATAGGGTTTTATTATAATAAAGAAATTTAACCTCAAAATGTATGAATTTGACAGTTTTTCGCCATAATTTTTCGAAACTTTTATATTTGAGTTGTAAAACGCATACTGGAATGTGAGGAGCAGGCCATTATTTGGAGCTGAAGCTTAAATCAAATTCTCGAATCCACTAATCTCGCGCAGACCTGTGTACTCACTGAAATTGTGATTACAGCTGCACTCCCCCGAAAAACATGTTTCAAACCAATCCCAGCGGATATATTGCATACTACAACGTTACTATGAAACGTTTTCAGTGACATTGTCAAATGGATATTCCACGAGTACAGTCTAAACAGAATATCTAGCTCGGTTAGAATTTAGTCTAATTGAAAGTGTTTCAACCTCAGAGAAAGTGAGGGAGCTAAAGGAGCTACGGTAGGGGTGGGAGGGGGGAAGGATTGTAAACTGAGACGACGCTTTGTGACTTGCATACATTGAGTTTATGGTTTAAGCTGTGTTTGAATTGGGCGCCCTAAGCCGGCATTAAGACTGCTGTAGCGGCGGGGTTGAAGGGGGGAGGGGAGGATACATTAAACAGTAGCCTGGGTAATCGTACTGTCACTCCCTCACTGGCGATATCTGTAGGAGACAACCGGAACTACTTGTAGCGCACTCTCTGGTGGAGACCCGTGAAACCTGCTTCGTTTGAAGGACAGGTGGCGTCCTAGTCGGTATAAAGAATATTAATTACCACGCAGAAATAACCAATTAGAGATTCGATCTTAATAATAACAAGTTTATTTTCCTACTAATTTGTTCTAGATTCTTATTTTTAAAATCATACAGAAACCATTATATGTCTAATAAATCATAAATTGTTTAAATGATTGTTCAATACAGAGAAGTTAACATAACTCAGCTAATTTTGTTTGTATGTGAATTGTATGTAACATTTTCAGTATTGCTACTTATGTTATAAGATAATTATTTTTGATAAATTATGCCAAAATCATTGATATTATTTTAGTATTGATATTGAAGCTAAAATAAAAGTGATTAGTACAGATTAGTACATAAAAGGCATATTTTATATACATAAATTCGTTTTGTTTGAAACTGCATGACACTCATATAACTATCAGCAATTATTACGTTCAAAACTTTAGAGACAACAATAAACTTGTATTTTAAAGTCAATTCAAAGTAAGAAGTTTTTGCAGAACGATCTTCGGGTTTGTTCAAAAGGTTGTCTTTGTGATTTTATTACTCATATTGATACATTTTATAAAATCGTACATGTATACTTTAAATACAGAAAAACTATGCATCACAGTGTAATACAACACGTATTACGGTAAATTACATTTTAAATAAGGACCAAGGAATAGCTTCCTTACACTTCACTAACCGAAACCTGATTTTCTTTGAGTTATAACAACAATACAAAGTAAATCAATAATTATTTTCCATTATCATTTTAATTTGATCCCAAATTATTATAGTCCAGTGGCTCAGAACCAATTTGCCTTATACAACCACAACCTGGTCTTTCTTGAAATCTACAAAAAATCGAAAAAAACGATGGTCAGCTGCATTATTTTGATGGAAGTCGAAATGGAAGGTTATCAAAAGGGTTGAAAATTTGAAGAGCCGATTTTTTCAGCTATAGGAAGTAGGAAGAGTTTTTACTACACACGCTAACAAAAATGAAAACATTGCACATTTTATACCTTTAACCTGGAACATCACATATTAATTTTTGAGGTAGTCGTTGTTACTTCTCAATAACAATAACACTACTTAAATAAGGAATAGAAGTATCGGTAAGAGATAAAGAAACATTCTGCTAAATGAATGGTTTTCATATGGAAACAGGGAGAGCGAGTAAATATACGAGTATAGCAGTTCTTAGTTCAGTACCAAAAATATACTGGAGAAAATTATGTAGTTTCCAACTGAACTAGAAAGATAGTAATTTGTTCTTTCCATACACAAACTGCAAAAGTTCGTACTAGAGAATGTTACTTTGATGTTAAACAAATGCACTGAAAGCTTCATCAGTTGTTTTACCAATTTGGATTCTAACACATAATTACACAGAATAACTTTTTATTGTTATTGGCCATATAATAAAAGTTACCTTTAGTTTGATGATTTTGAGTTTTATGGAGTCAACATCAGTGTCTTGGATATGAGTTCAGTATTTCAAATCTGATTATGTTCTAGTGCAAGCCCTCACTCAGACCGGGTTTTCGGACCATTATAACGGGGCCCACCATACTTGTACGGGGCCCGGCCGAATATCTTTATGGGGCCCACCAGAAGCTGAATACAGCCTTGGTCATGTGATATATAATTTAAAAATCCCGTTTTATTACGAATCTAATTATGATGACCACCGTTCGATATCTCATTCCGTTAAAAAGGTTGTTTAATAATGAACTTTCAAACAAGTAATTTTTGTTATCCGGAGTTTAGTTATTAAGTCACGTTGGTTCTAAAACATGAAACTTATGTATGAAAATTTACTATAAAAATACTTTGAAAGCAAAACAACTGACAGAGATTTTAACTGGCTGCATCTTGAAATTTCGAAACTAATCCTGGTTTATCACGAATCCAACTATGATAACCACCGTTCGATATCTCATTTCGTTAAAAGGTTGTTTAATAATGAATTTTCAAATAAGTAATTTTTGTTATCCGGAGTTTAGTTATTAAGTCACGTTGGTTCTAAAACATGAAACTTATCTATGAACATTTACTATAAAAATACTTTGAAAGCAAAACAACTGACAGAGATTTTAACTATCTTGAAATTTCGAAACTAATTTTTATCACGAATCCAACTATGATAACAAAAAATTGTTTAGTAATGAATTTTCAAATAAATAATTTTTGTTATCCGGAGTTTAGTTATTAATTCACGTTGGTTCTAAAACATGAAACTTATCTATGAAAATTTACTATAAAAATACTTTGAAAGCAAAACAACTGACAGAGATTTTAACTGGCTGCATCTTGAAATTTCGAAACTAATCCTGGTTTATCACGAATCCAACTATGATAACCACCGTTCGATATCTCATTTCGTTAAAAGGTTGTTTAATAATGAATTTTCAAATAAGTAATTTTTGATATCCGGAGTTTAGTTATTAAGTCACGTTGGTTCTAAAACATGAAACTTATCTATGAAAATTTACTATAAAAATACTTTGAAAGCAAAACAACTGACAGAGATTTTAACTGGCTGCATCTTGAAATTTCGAAACTAATCCTGGTTTATCACGAATCCAACTATGATAACCACCGTTCGATATCTCATTTCGTTAAAAGGTTGTTTAATAATGAATTTTCAAAAAAGTAATTTTTGTTATTCGGAGTTTAGTTATTAATTCACGTTGGTTCTAAAACATGAAACTTATCTATGAAAATTTACTATAAAAATACTTTGAAAGCAAAACAACTGACAGAGATTTTAACTGGCTGCATCTTGAAATTTCGAAACTAATCCTGGTTTATCACGAATCCAACTATGATAACCACCGTTCGATATCTCATTTCGTTAAAAGGTTGTTTAATAATGAATTTTCAAATAAGTAATTTTTGTTATCCGGAGTTTAGTTATTAAGTCACGTTGGTTCTAAAACATGAAATTTATCTATGAAAATTTACTATAAAAATACTTTGAAAGCAAAACAACTGACAGAGATTTTAACTGGCTGCATCTTGAAATTTCGAAACTAATCCTGGTTTATCACGAATCCAACTATGATAACCACCGTTCGATACCTCATTTCGTTAAAAGGTTGTTTAATAATGAATTTTCAAATAAGTAATTTTTGTTATCCGGAGTTGAGTCACGTTATGTCACGTTGGTACCGAAACATGAAACCTATCTAGGAAAATGTACGATTAAAATATTTTGAAACCAAAAAACTGACTGAGAGTTTTACTGGCCGCATCTTCAATTCCAAGAGAGAAATTTTCAAACTAACTCACCGCTCTTGCTATATTTAAAACTACAAATTTTGTATGATATACACGCTCTTAAATGTGTACTACAAAATATACGCACACAAATTTATCTCCTGAAATGCAAAGGAGCAGTTCCGTTACTTGGAATTCACTGGGGTAGAACCGTTTGCAAATTTACTTGCCGAGATGTGCAAGACATTTTCACAATTGTCTTAACCTAAATATTGCCTGAAGGCGAGGCTCGTGCTCCGAATCTCTTAACCAATCAAATTACGCCTTATTAAAGCAGCTCGGCGCGCTCTCGCACGCATACTAAAGCTGCCACAACTGACACGTTTTGCATACTTTCATGAGTACCAACATTACGTCGCAAGTACACGAGGCTGCCATTGATGACACTGTTGCTGCCAACTGAACAAACGCTTGTATTATTCGATATGGGTGGACGGTGAATTGGTAACAACATACAAAATGCACAATTCGTATGTCTGTATATGTTTGAATTTAAAAATTAATACCCCTAATCAGTGGAAATTTAAGCGTTCTGATTTACTACGACTATTTTTCATACTGATATGAAAAACAAAAATTAATATGTTACGATAGTATAATTGTGGTGATATTGTATTATAAACTGAGGACATGTTTACTCTGCAATACCTTAAAATCAGCATACAAATAAGTTGGTTATTACTCGACCAGTTTTAACCTTCTTCAGCAGAAGTAGGAGAGAGAGAGAGAGAGAGAGAGAGAGAGAGAGAGAGAGAGAGAGAGAGAGAGAGAGAGAGAGAGAGAGAGAGAGATTTAAGGTTAACAGAGAATTTAATTGTCATACATTCGCATTAAATAGAGCCATATATCATTTAATTTCTTTCATTGATGTTAACTACGCTGATAGCATACTGCCACGAGTTATTTTAAGTGTTAGCCAACTGAAAATGTCGGATACTTTTGTTATTACTCACCAATGGACTCCACATTTTCTACAGTTTGTATCCAAATTACTATTTCATTAGTCTCTCAGATATTTGTGATTCGATCCTCTACAATTGTAATCTTTTACGCGATAGACACTATCTCGATGGATCTTTTTCGTTACACTCCATCAGTTTGAGGAAGCACCGAAGGTGCTGCTGCATTTTCCAATGATTGTTAGAGGTATTAGTAGATTAGATAAGATGAGAACGTTATTCGACATACACTCTTGTAAAACAATGTAAATTATATTATCACAGAATAGAAAACCTCACATAAACTAGCTATGATTATTGAATCAATGTGAATGTTGAATTTAGCTCCAGTTCACCTTCCTCTTAATAAATCACGAATAAACTCCACCGTGCTTAGAGATCGTGCCTAAAACATCGTAGTGCACTCAATTGTGCACCTAATGAGACAATGACACTACCTCTTTACCTAGTTACACTAAATTTTGTAATCTTGATGTCCCTGATGACGAAACTATGCAAAGAGCTTCTTCGACGACAATATTTTAGATCTCTTCTAACGAACATGACTTCAGATCCCAGGAGTAAAGTTTGTGACAATGTCACATTCCAGAAGTTGCACTAAGAGAAGTTATTTGACGCAATAATTGCATAACACCTTATTAATAACGATTACATGGTGATAGTTCCGTATATAATATTTTGCATGGTGTGGTTTCGGATAACAAAGTTGACCAAAAACTTTTCATAATTAGATAAAAATATAATTAATTTTTATTAACTAACAAATTATAAATCCACCACTCTAGAAACAAAAGCTATGAAAACTTAAAAATAATAATTTACTTGTTTTCGACTTAGGATCCGCACCTAAAAATCCAAGCCGCTTTTACATTATTCACTCTTTAAATTGTTAAAAGTCCGCTACGCTCGTCTATAAGACATTAGCTAATATTACACAGTTAGCTAGCGGATATTGCG
This sequence comes from Homalodisca vitripennis, assembly GCF_021130785.1. Lineage (NCBI taxonomy): Eukaryota > Metazoa > Arthropoda > Insecta > Hemiptera > Cicadellidae > Homalodisca > Homalodisca vitripennis. Next base: position 112,954,769 of record NC_060212.1, on the reverse strand, counting down.
GATTTACGTAATCTACATGTCAGAACATGCTCTCCCAGAACTGAGGGGAATGGCAATACTGTTCAATGAGTTTTATAAAATTAAATTTATTTACTTACGTTAATTTTACCTACAGTTAAAGAGATATTTTCATTACCCCCAACACGGAAAATTAAGTTCTCATTAAAATTTAAGAAGAAATAGTTATATTTATATATTTATTTATATGTATATATTTATTTATTTATGTCTTACAATATTTTTTCGATTTATTTATTTGCTGAGCGAATAAGTATCACTCTTGGGGCTGGGATAATAATTTATTTCTGTCTGTCTGTCTGTCTATCTATATGTCTGTACGCACGATATATCGAAAACGAAATGTCACACAGATTAAAGATTGTCCATGAAATTATTTGTATATGGGGAACACAAGGATGTAGCCAGCGAGGGATCCAAGGGGGCTGGACTCCCCAATTATCAAATGTTTTAAATTACTTTTTTAGTTAACCATAATTATTATTTAAACAATTCAGTATTACTGACATGTATTACTGGAAGATCGTTCTTAAGAAAGAAACGGGTCAAGAACTTTTTAAGGAACATAAGGGCCTTACTATCTGTCCACTACGGGAAATATCCGTTGTCTGGAAACTCCCCCCAATTTTTTCCTGGGTACGATCTTAGGGAAACATTGAGTTCGATGATGGCGCATGTCACTTCGCACGATTTCGATGAGCGATTAGGTTTTGGTAGCGAATATTTTTATATTGGTCTTATGGGTAACCATTATTTTTAACCAGTGACATATTAACCCAAGTAGCCTAACTATCTCAACAAATACATCATTTCATGATGACTTGGTATGAGGACTTTTATTAGTTTGACACTTGTATGAAACCTACTGTAAGTTGATGAATGTTAACGTATCATGTGGCAGGATATCTCAAGAAATAATCAACTATAAACTTGAAATCTTGCATGAAACTTCATTTCTACTTAGGCAAGAATGAATTCTAAAATGGTACATGTTCAACTAATTTGTATATTTAATATTAATACTAATATTTTATAAGAATTAGAAGATTTTATTTTTTTTTATATCAATAAATTAATCGCTTAACCAGTAGTATTTTTTTAAACTTTTTTTGTAGTTGCCTGATGATGAAACCGTTAGTTCGAAAGGTCTCGTTCAAAAAATAAATAGTTGGAAAAGTATTGTTTTCATTAACATTTAGTAATATTTAAAGAATTTACCAATTGCTCCAAGAGTCTTCAATAGGGTTACTGTGTCAAAGCAGAATTGTCGGAGGGGAAGGGGGGTTGTTCACGTCCTGTAATTGCCACCGAAAGAACGTACTCAAACATTGTCAGATAGTGTAATTTTATGCAGATGACTGTCAATATTGCACTAGGCTAACTTCCTATATTGCACCGGAAGTACCGTGTTGTGGTAAACTACCCGTCGTGCCGGTAAACGCAATAATGGTCCCAGCCTGGGCTGATGTGCCAGCCCTTGACACAGCCTAGCAGTAAATTCTAGTAGTGGAATATATATATATATATATATATACATTAAAGTAAATGGCAATAGCCTTATTTAATTTGAATAAATATTGAATCACAAAAAGTACTTGCTCCGCCGGGACTCGAACCCGGATCTCTCACTTGCCGGGTGAATGTGCTACCGTTACACCACAGAGCCCTTACTTTTTACGATTCAATTATTTTGTATTTGGCCGTATCTGTCACATATGTGTTTAAATAACCAAACTAACATTATGATCGGAAGACCAACAATATGCGATAACAGTGGCGTTCCTTTGATTGTCCTATTAAACCATCCTCAAGAACAGTCACTGCATCAGTGAAGCCTAATACTGGCAAGTGTAGAAAAAATGTAATGTCTGGCTGTCTATATGTCTATCCGCACGATATCGAAAAGCGAACTGGCCTACAGACTGGAAATTTAGAAAGAAGCTCAAAATGTATGTGTGAAACACTGGAATTTATTGTAGTGCATATCACTCCATGGTTTTTGGCAAGATGAAATAAATCTTGTGATATATTAACACATGTAGCTTACTCATACTGTGAAAGGAAAAAAATAATAGAGTGGAAAGTAAATGTTAAAACTTTTACTATTACAAAATGCTTTGGCTTAACTCGTTGAAAAAAAAAAATAAAATTTATCGTGTGGTGGATATGTTGAGAAAAACTAATAATAATTCTTTATTTACCAAAATATTTATAGATCAATTTACATAGTTGTAATTACATTATATTGTATTCAATTTTATAAATAATCGGTTTTTCTAGACTTTCCCATTTGTAGTTAACTTCGCAAATAGGAAAGTAATGCCAACTGACATTTACATGTACAAAAAACATGTTAATATCGAATTAAACTTCTATCGAAAATCTCTGCTAATACATATTTGACTATAAAACTATATTCCATTCTACAAAAGTATATTTAAAATTTTACATGCAACTTAGTAGATAAGAATGAGTTCTACATTTGTGCACGTTCTACCACATAATTTGGCTGAGCGTCATTGAAGCCAATTACGCAGTATACTGACAAAATTTATGTTTTGCCAGTGAGGGGATGTAAAACTTTCTTCTGTGAATGATGTCTATCTATTCTCAGAACACCTCAAGAATGAAATGACCTATGCATTTGAGATGGTGTATGCAACCATAGCAAAGCCTGTTACGCGATATGTGGTGAACAAATGAACAAAAATTTTAGAACTTAAATCAGTGTACATATGTATAAGGAGGTTCTGAGTGACTATGAGGGGGAAGTGTTTTAGATTTAATTTTCAGATTATTACACCCCGACCTCCTGGGACCTGACCCCACGTGACACACTTGCCCCTAGGCACGAGGGTTCGCTTCGCTCTATCCTCTTATCGCCCTCAATTATAAACACGTCAGATTTGACGGTAATAAAGTGATTACGTCATTCACGCATTGAGATCTTACATATTTCATTACGTCGGAAAGCCCTCTCCCTGTCAAATTCAACACTCGGCGATGATTTGTATTCGTCCTTGTGGTACAATGTCAATTATTTACAATCGATGCTTTAATAAGGGATGATATACTCGGCAGTGTATAAAAACTACGAAATGTAACAGGGAGGTTTCTGACGTGATGATCGTCTTGTACTATTGGTTACCAATCAGTTGTCAGTGGGTAGTTGTTTCATGCAGGCCTGTTGTGACCTGTTTGTTCCAGTGTTTAATGAGGACAACACAGGTGTCGGAGAATTAGACAAAACGTAACGGGAGAGTTGTCGGACAGACAGACTGACAAAGACGTGAGTTCTGTCGAGACCTTAAAATAATGTTGGGTTTTTTCATGTTTTAGAGGTAGTGTGGATGGAGTTAACGAATAACAAGTTTGTTGTGATTTCAGAAATATATCAAAACGCACATTTGTTATTTGTTTATTTTAACCTTTACTAGTTATGTGATCGATTAATTATTTACCTGGTAAAGAAATCAGATTGCAGAACTCAAAAAGTACTGATTTTTGTACCACTGAACTGATGCTAAAAACTTGAAAAATACTATTATCTTCAAAATCCTTCAATCATCTAAAACCATTACCATGAACGTTTTGTGAATCCCTAGACTACATACATTGGTATGAACATTTCTTGGAATTTCATGGTACCAAAAACAGTCACTGAACTTAAAAATAACTTTTGGATTGAAAAAGGCGAAAAAGGGCAAGAAACATTTCACCATTCCGTAGCTACCCTGCAAGTCATGATTGGAACTCATAGATTTTAATCGATATCGTAATAAATCGTTCAATCAATATCGTATAAACATGTTACCAAAGAAAGTTATTTTGAATGCTTTTGGAGCCAATAGCCTAGAGTTTCTAAGATAAATCGGTTCTTGATTAAACTACCATTAAAATACAAAAGTTGATGTAAACATTCATAGGCACTAATATCAATTATGGAAAGTTAATGAAAGGCCTTTGTATGAAAAGATAGAAACCACTAGGCATATACAATTTTACGGTTTGCTTGGATATTAAAAACATGGCTTCAAGAAAAGAAATAGTCTAGCGTGCTCATAAATATTTCTGACTGAAAGTTCCTATAGAAGATATATTTAGAGAGCAGAAGTTTATAGAAACCGGAAGAATCTACAGTTAAGGAGCTCCAATAAGCCTCAAAATCCAAGAGGCTGAAGACTCACAGAGGGCAAAGGTTCTCGGAGTTCCCTGAGGTGGAAAACCCTTACATTTTGGGAACATGTAGAAGTTGAAATCTTTCATATAGAAGAAGTTTTTTAACAGTCATGATCCCCAGTGATCCGGAAGCTAACTTTTTCCGGAGCTGGAATCTTTTCAAAGAGATCTCTCATGTCCCCACATTCAAAGACCAAACACCTCTAAAGACTGGGGGTTTCCAGGTCGGTAACTCTGAAATATCGTAGGAATACATAAGCTGACACATTCTAAAAGCCGGAAATTCTGAAAAGCCGATAGTCCCCGGAAGCTCCCACAGTCCTGGAACTTCTTGACGCCAAAATCTTCTAGATCCCGGAGATAACAAATGTAGGGAATTCCCAAAGGCCTATACCGGGAGATCTTAAGAGTCCATGGAATGTCCTGAGACAATAGACAGTATAGATTTATTGGCGAAGCCTTTGGATTTATGTAAATTATACATATGGCTGGTGAAATTTATGGGAGATGCGGTTTATTCCAAGAAATGTTTTTAAATTTATGTGAAGCACTGTTGGCGAAACTCGTGTATGCTTTATATACATATGGTTTCTGATGAGATCGGATTGTCGTAGCTGAAGTAATCCCAGGTCTTAAAACTTACGCGGGCGGTATCACAACTAACATCCAAGTTTTCCAGTTCACACCGCGTCGAAACGTTGCTCAAATTGATGTGGAAATCCGTCTTCGAATCGGCTCAAAATCGAAGAACAGTGAAAGATACGATTCTACTAAGTACGCTTAAAGTCTATGAAATTCCATATAGTTGTGAATTCTACATTGAGGAACGAAAGGTTTAATACCCACAGAGTTCGTGAACAAATGAGACAAGCGAGACGTTAAGATACAGAAAAATAGGCCATTGTTAAAAAGAAACAATTATTCAGTTGTATCAGTTCCATCGTTTTTACTAAATCGTTTTTATTTAGAGGTTTTAGTTTTGAAATTGATTAATATTCACAGCTAATGTTTCAATTAATGCAACTACACCAACTGTTTTGAAAATTATAAAGCACTTTAACCAACACATATTTTGTAAGACTAATATTTTGAACATATGTTAGTGTCGAGTTATAACAAAAAATATTATTTTCTCAGTTCAGAATTATGTATAAAAAAACTAGCCGTCATCCGATTTTTCACACACAATTTCGTAGGATTTGCATATACAGTATATCAGGACTTTTGGTTTGGTCGAACTATATTTTCGACGCCAAGGTAGTGACACTTTGTTGTCACGATCAAAAAACTAGGTAGATAAGATTGTCCAGTAGATTTACATGATTGAGTTACCTGACAGACATCATTAGATTTTTATACAATGATATATATGACAATAACTTTAGTACAATACTTATCCAAAGCTTGTGGTTAAGCTTCTCTCCCACTTCATTTCATTATTTTTAATGTGCACAGTAAGAATATACATCTACTGTTTAAAAAATATTTCGACATTATGTGGCAATATAATAGGCAATTATCAAAACGCCAAACTAATGAGTAGGCAAATTTGGGGACAATTGTATTGGACCCTTGGAGCAGTAGGGTCTCCCTCGCACTGGGAGACCAAAGAAGGGGAAATCGCCCAGCACTGGTGATCCATCACGTCATCAGCAAAGCGTTTTGTCTTGCTGCCTTGTTATCTATCCATCATGCCAGTATCCGTTCTCCACCCCCCCCCCGCTACCCCCACCTTGGATTATGTAAAGAGGACAGATTATGTGCTATCTCTCACCCTACCTTAGATTGAATCATATGAAGATTAACCCATAAACGCCTTATTGTCCGCATCAAGTCATTATATGAATCATGCTGTAGAAGTAACAATGTGAAAACATGTACCACATTCGTCTGGTCTTCAACCTGTATCAGGCCTTCAACTGAATAGTGAATAGTATGGTTTGGTTTTGTTTTTATACTACAATCATAATCATACTACAGAGCCTTGAATAGTTGTACACATTTCAAAATAACAGGTTCACTATATTAGTCTATAAAACATTAAAGGATTTAAATATGATGGTGTACCTAAAAAATTTGGCTTGTACATTATATCAAACAAAACTGTGTATGACAACATATATTGAGTCTTACAATTGTACTGTTCTATTAGTATCATGGAAGTTAGATTGAATGTATAGCTTTGTAAAGAAAGTCATTATGCTGTGTAAAATTTTAAGAGAAATGTAAAATTGGAAGACGATAACATACCACACAATTAATGTAACCCACTTAACCTGTTAGTAAATATCTTACTTTAAACAACGATTAATAATTTTTAACTATTAATCTGTTAACGTTAATTGAGCATTGAAGGATACATGAAGTCAGATCCTATCTATATTTTAGCCACTAAACAAACGTTTAAAACCTTGTAAACTTTCGTTTTGCCCAATTATGATCTTAATAGATTAGTACATTTACTCAAAAGTGTTATATCCACAGTACTGTGCTTTCATGAAAACCATGCTCCTATGAATTTTTGCTTATTGAAATTATGAACACAATCCTAATTTATTTTTAAACTGTTTTATATCAATTTTAGCTGTTAAATTCAAACTCCTACTTAACCTTTAGTAAAAGTACATGAATGGTTTTTACGAGTAAATATATTTATATAAATATTAATAGAATTAATATGAGCTTCTCGTGTTAATAAACATTGTTTATGACGTAAAACGATGTATCTAATAATTTAAATGAAGTCGTAAAGTCCATTTTGCATGAAGAATAATTTATGATTACCGGATTAAAAGTTTTACATGCTTTATGGTTCTTGTGCTGACCAATGTCCTGGAAGAGGATGTCATAATTTATTAGGATATTCTTATAATACATTAAAATAGAAGACAGTAGTGCAACTTTCACAAAACAACCAACAAGATGCATGTCACTATACAGAGTGGTATTTCATTTCCAGGTGGGGAAACGGACGTGACAAAGCTGTGAGGTTGGCAGCCTTTGACGACGTCAGCTGTAATATCTAGCGACAGACCGCAGCACTGTCTCAAGGCGCGCTCTGGACCGTGTAAGGAGAGACTCTAATTGCAACACTTCCTCTAACACAAGGTGACCGCTGCTCGGACCTCGCACTGTCACAGAGCTTGTAATCATTTTACAGTTAACTCCAACTTGACACACACCGCTGGTTTGTCCTGCTGCGTAGCTAGGCAACAGTGTTGCCTAAATTGTTCGGCCATTATTAAATCTGGGTAGAGTCTCCGCTCACGTTAAGCCAACAAGTGGATATCAAGACCTGCAAGGTGTATTGCAATCCACAAATATTTGTTTAGAGCAAGTTTTTAGAGCAGTTCTAACAGTTGGAATATTTGGGCATTCATGCTGTAAGTAAAAAAACTTTGTAGAGTCAGAATTTAAATTACGTTCATCCTCTTAAAAATATATTATAACAAATTTCAATTTGTAAATTCAAATTTCAATTTGGATTCCTAAATTCCTAAGAGGAGGATTCGTATGACATCTACTTATATTATACGTAGATGGATGAGTGGTCCTGACTTTGGACCTGAGTTAAAGATACCGCAGGATCAATCCTGTATGTGACTATTTTTATCAGTATGATTGACCTTTGACTTATTGACCATATCGACTCTCCCATCTATTCTGTTTGATGAGATCCTCTCACAGGCCAGTGACCCACGAGGACAGACAGAATAAGGCTCAAAAGAGGATCGGTCTCTCCTTAAAAATGTTTTGATCGTGTGTGAGAGCTTACCAGTAAGATAACTAATAAAGTTGTAACAACTACGTATTTGTGGATTTCTGCTTAATCCTGGTATGGTTTTTCTATTTACAAGATAGGCTATATGTCGCCTAGTATTCTTCGCTAAAGACGCAATTAGAGATCCCCATGGGGGGTATGCACCATTATCAAACTCCATCTTGCCTATGTAGAAATGAAGTTTCATGCAAAATTTCGAGTCTGTATTGATTTTTTCGAATTATCCTGTGGATTACATACAGCCGACGAAAGAGGAATGTTACCAGCCACCTGAGTTCTCGAGATATCCAGCTGATGGTGAGGTTTCGATAAGCTTTGCCAAATAACACGAAGGAACATCCAAGATCATCGAATTCAATTTTGTACGTGTAGAAATTAAGTTTCATATTTCAAGTGCGTAGCTCGTGCTTGAGATGTTCCCATGAGTAAAATACTATGTTAAGACTCCACTCATTCTGTGCACTGAATCCAATGTTAATTATGACAGAACCAAGCTTCATGAAAAATTTTGAATGTATAGCTCAATCCATTTTAAATATATCGTCTGGACAGAAGGGAAATTTTGCCAGTCCCCGAGGCTTTGCTCCGCCAACTAGATTATGCAGTGGCTTTCTGGTCGTTTCAGTATACTATGCCATTGGAAGTAATGATATAGTAATAAAACTACCTGAGACAAAATTGACTGTATTTTATAATCTATTTATATATTCATAACGTAGCTATGGTAGGAAGGGTTGATTCAGTTGAATTTTAAGTTTAGCTCCATTTCATTTTCCTTTTTTACTGCAGCGTCTGGTATTTGACTTGTCTCCTGGAATCTGGAGTCATGTTTTGAGCTTCTTCGTCGTCGACCTTTAGACGAACATGACTCCAGATTCCAGGAGTCAAGTCTGAGACAGCATCATATACCAGATGCTGCAATAAAAAAGGAAGGTGAATTGGAGCTAAACTCAAAATTCTATTAATCTATTATTATGAAATTCTCTTAAATAAATTATATGATTGCGGAATACGAGGAACTGCATACAGATGGTTCAATAGTTATTTGTCGGGGAGGAAGCAGTGTGTTAAAGTCAGTGACAGTATAAGTAAATTAGGTGAAATTAAATATGGAGTACCCCAAGGGTCAGTTTTGGACACAACCTTGTTTTTGATTTATGTAAACGATCTGTGTAACGGCAATTTTTGTGGTAGAGTGACTGCATTTGCTGATGATACCGCTTTGTGCTACGTTGAGAATTCATGGGAAGAGATCGAGGAAAAAATAAATTTAGATTTAAAGAAATTGAGGTGGTGGTTTGCTGTAAATAATATGATTTTAAGCCCACAAAAAACTAAATATATAAATTTTTCTTTAAAAGGACGGGCACATTTTTCAAATAAAATTATTTACAAATGTCTAGATTGTATTAACAGTAATGTTCAATGTAATAAAGATTGTAGTTTAGTTTTAGAGGAAGAATCCCTGAAGTATTTGGGGTTATGGCTGGATAGGAATTTAAGTTGGAAAACTCATATATCAAAATTAAAACAAAAACTTAATAATGTCATAAGAATATTCTATTTTTTGAAAAATGTTTGTGATAAAAAGCTCTTAAGAATGTTATATTTTTCCCTAGTTAACAGTAGACTGGAATATGCAATTTCGTGTTGGGGAGGGACGTACATCTCAAATTTAGAAACTTTAATTACTACGCAGAAGCACTTTATAAGAATAATTATGAATAAAACGAAAACTGAATCATCATATCCATTGTTTTTATGCTTGAATATACTACCTTTAAGATACTTGTTTTTATTTAAAGTCCTAAAAATTTTCTTTATGAGAAGCCAAAACTATAAGCCTACAAATGAATATAAATTAAAGCTACGAAACGCAAACGATTTATTAGTACCAAAACCTTTTAATACCTTTTTTACAAAGACATTTTTCTATATGGCACCAAGAATGTTCAATCTGTTACCACAAACAATCAGAAATGAAAATTCGTTAAATGTATTTTTAAAACATCTTAAAAAGTGGCTTCTATCATTTGTAGATATTGAACCAATATTATTTTAAGTTTGATACTTAAATGGTTAAGTAATGAAAGTTTTATTTGTTTATCCTCCTCATCTATTTTTATGGAAAATGTATTTATTTATGCAAAGACAAACATTTATTTATGCTTACTCTCCTTAGTTATATTAATTTTGTAATTGTATTATTTGACTCGTGTAATTGTATATAGAGGCTCTTATAAATTATCTGAAATTATTTATAGTATTTCTAGCTAAGCGGAAAGTAATTATGATTTCAATTGGTGATTGTAAACTTGTATAATATATTGAATGTTTATTGTATTTGCTTGAGTTGCTGCTATATTTTTTTCAGTTAATTGAAAGTGTGTAAAATTCTCCAATCAGGCATGCCTGGGAGATTATATCTTTATTTCTCAGCTTTACCCTATTGTGTGCATGTTGTATTCATATGGTATAAGAATTATATTGTATTGCATTGTATTGCATGTAATTTTGAAGAAAATAAAGATTATTATTATTATTATTATTATTATTATCTGTCTATTGCAATACTGTAACTTAGAGAGTCACCAACATTAAAAAGTCTGAAACTGTTGACATTATCCTGCTTCTATATTTTAGTGACGTCTATTTTTTTAAGACATAGTGCAATCGTATAAGAGGTAGCGGCATACACACTTATGAAACTAGAGGCAGTGTATGATAACTACCGAACTGGGAGACACAGAACGGTAGCTTATGAACGCTTGTCTTCTCTGGCAGGAGTTAAATTTGTCATCCAATTGCCCAATTCAATCAAAAATACTGGGATTCCCAAGGCATTTAAAGTGGTCTCAAAGCCGCGTTGATTTCAAAAGCATTCTACAGCATAGACGAGTTTATGACTTACGTCCGGGATACCACATGATTGGCTGGCTGATATCGGGTTAAGAGAGGGGAAAAAATTCGGAATGGATGAGAATTTGTAGGAATGTAAAAATGTTATGTATATGTAACGTTCAAATATAGTGTATAATGTTAGTATATAATATTGACTTTTATGGTTGCGATAAATTGTCTCTGCTTATACGCAATAAAACATATTATTGTTACTCCGTTAATTAATAGATGAACTGATTATAATCTGACAGGCTCCCGGTTTTATTTCTTTAACGACTATTTAATCTATGCTTCTATACTTATCTTTTAATCTATATATTTTATTTTTCATTTCTATAGAAATGTGTTGTGGCTTTATTTTGTTTTTTTTTTTACTTAATTTCCGTTAAGATATACTAAAATTGTTAAGGTTTAAAATATCAACTGTGAACTTTGTGGTGACTCGTTCTCACGCACAGGCTTTAGTAGCCTGTGTGAGAATATTTCTCAAATATAATTAAATTGGAAATATAAATTTATTTTATACATTACACTCTAAAAACCAAATATTTAATGTAATAATATATATTTTTAAGACCATGAACATATTAATATGTATCTTTTGTTAATTTGTTAATTTGATTTGATTTTGATTTTTATATTCATATTATTAAATAAACTCGTCTACACAACTTTCAGTCTGATTCCTTTAGGACTATATACTCATAAAACCATCAACAACAAACACAATTTTGATGGAAGGGAAAGCTCCATTTGGTTGTGAAATATTCATGCGATAGTCCTAAAAGCCATTTACATGGTGGAAAATGTACGGTGTTGGGAGGGACTGTTGAGCGCTTTATGATCATCAGCGCACGCATGTGCATAATTGAAGTCGACAGAAGTGCGCGATAAAACACACATTCACTGGAATAAACGCACGCACGCACACGCACACACGGGACTCGCGGTCCCAGAGGGAGGGGCACGATATGGCGGAGATTATATCTAAAACACATCCCATGTAAACACCGAGGGGAGTCGGGATTAAATGAGCCGGATTATTTCAGTTCTTGTTATGCTTATTAAGCAGAAGCAGAAGGGGGAGTTCGGCTTGATAATATCTCGATTGTCTGTCTCAGACATGTAATACAAACATATGTTACGGTCTGTATTAGGCCTTCATCGCTTTCATAGATTTCATGATGTTTTTAGAGAAATTTATTAGTTATAAGGTAAAATTAAGGAAAAAGATCAATTGTAATATATTGTAATATCGCAATTTAAAAGTCGTCTGTAGTGATATCTTAAGATTTACTCTAAAAGAATAATGTTGAACCTCAAATACTTTACACCTTTATTTTTTACCTTAAAACTCTTTGAGATCTCCCATTTAAAGAAATATTGAAATATAACAGTTTTAGATTAATTTTCTAAACCTCAAACATTTTTACACCTTCACTTTTGACCTTTGAACTCTTCTAGTTCTTCCATTTAAATACTTTTTGTAATCTAAGTTTTAGATTAATTTTCTGAACCATGAATAAAATATTGTAACACTATAAAGAGTTTTTCATTTTGAGAGATATGCATTTCTCTTGCCTTTAGAGTAAGCCATGCATAAAGCCAGGTATTACACGGCCAAAAAATAAGGGCATACAAGAGTTTAAAGTTTAGCATTGGAGCTAAAACCAAGATGGCCGCGAGTACAACCAGCTCTTAAATATCTTAATGAGATGAAATCAATAATACCAAATCTTAATTAGTTACTCTATAAACAAGGTAAGAGTACCCGCACCACATGTCATAAAAGTTTTCGCTGGGGTTGCGTGCAAATGTCCATATCTATAGTTAATTTCATTCTTTAAGATGTTCTTGAACCAGATATACAATCATACAAAATAGAAGTTGGCAAAAAGTGACGCATCATAGAACTCATTCCAGTAGAAATGAAGTTGTCAAATTTAAGTCTACATGTGAAATCTTTCTCGGCATATCTTGCCACATGGTACATTCAAATTTTTGTTTATTAAATTGGAGTTCATTATGAAGTTTATAAAATTATGTTGTATATGATGGGATACTTAAGCTACATATATTAATATATCTTATGGACGTATTGAATTTGTTTAAAAATTTATTTATTCAGCTCGTTTCTCGTTGCCATCATAGTTACCTGTAACACCAATGTATAAATATTCGCTAACGCTCAGCCAAAACTCAAGGAGTGACATGCACTATTATCGAACTCAATTTCAGGTCGAGCTCAATATGTCATTTAGTTTTCGAGATATCGTGTGGTTAGACAAACAGATAGACAGACAGACAGGAGCGAAGATTCTCTAGCACCACGAGTGATAGTCTTCGCTGAAGCTCAGCCAATAATAAATTATTTAAGCTAAGAATAGTGGAATCTGAATTTCTTTCGCCATAGCTGTTTTATATCTAAATTATTCATATTTAGTACATAATAAGTTACTGAACTAAGAATTTTGGCTGTCTCTAAATCCTTAATTATCTGAGGAGAATCAACTGCAAGCATGAATGAAGCGAATGTCATTCCCATCAGTCATTCCCTAAAGGGAATGAAGTTTAAGATTTCAATTTAAAGAACTGTTGGTATTTCAATTGAAATATCTTATTTACTTCATTATAATTAATCATTTTCAATAAAGGTTAATATTTGCGACTGTCAAAAACAAATAAGGATATGCTGTCACCTAATAAGTAAGCATTATTGAAAGTTCGTTCAAGATTTATTTGTGGAAACGTCTTACAATACGTTTTTTAAGTTTGGATATTTCATGGTTTCAAAAAATTGTAATGTATATTTCACCTATAATACATACTCAGGTAATTTTTAACGCCCCAAAAATAATAATTCTAACTTATTTGAGTTAGGCATATATTTCAATGTATGGGGTAGAATAGTTAAATGTTATTTGCAACCGATACGTTTTTGTTATAAACAAAATTTGTAACCGAATTAGGTACAGTTCAGTTATTACTTTTAGTATTTTTGACGTTTGAGAAAAAAATTTTAAAAAATAGGTATAACAATATCATGACTGAACAGAGGGACAAGATGCAGTAAAAATCCTGTTAAATTTTAAGTCAACGTAAATTAGGGGGAGAGTAATTTATCAGTGACGATAAAATTGTTTTTAAAACTGCAAATATACAACATAATGAACTATGAAGAAATACATTTGTGTTGATCCTCAGTTTCCACGCCATCCATAATGAATGTGGCTGCACAACTAGTGTTTAAGACACTTTTTAAAAATATTTGGTCGAAAGCTAAAAAGCTACCGTCACAAATAAGCTGATATAAATATTAATAAATTATATTTAATGTTCAATATAAACGGACAATGTATAATAAACGTTTTTATTTCATTTTTACTTCACTCATATACAATGTGTATGAATCCCACAAAGTAATTTTGGGTAAACTTTTTTGCGTTTTATTGTTAACACTTTTTTGAGAGCCGGTGGTACCAAGTATACCAACAAGCTTAACCTATAGGATAACCTAGCTCACATATTGATACAATTTTTTTAAACTTTTATACTTTATCATGAAAATATAGTAGTTACCTAAATACCTATATATTTTGGGATAATACGAGGAATAATACGCCCTCGTACACGTTTTCTTAATAGGTTTTTAATCATTTTGAATGCCATTTTATCATCGATAGACATAAACATGTCACAATATTAACAATTCTGTTCCAATTTTGTACAGAACTGAATTTTAGTCTTGTATAAAAAGTTTAACTAACAGTTCAGTTTTTGTATCCAATATAAAAGTCCAATTTTAATGAGGGCACAAGTACCATAGTACATGCAACAAAAACTATTATGTTTAACCAAATTTACAACCATGAATTTCATTTTAAAGTAATACTTTATTGTAAAGTCAGTTACTTTTAAGGGGAGTAAACATCACAATTGTGGTGGCTACGTGATGCAAATTACATTACCTTTCAATATCCTCTCAACTAAGCCTGGATATATTTGGCAGACTCAGGCTTTACCGGGAGGGAGCACAGAGCTGAAATAACCCGAGTTCAGTGACCTGTGATTCCTTTCGGTTATGTCAATTTAAATCTAAAGAATTTAACGTTGGAATTGTCTCGTTTTTTACACCCCACTTTAATTTTAATATGAAAGTTTTTCTTGCTAAAACTGATTTTTAGTGTAGGACATGTGTTATCAAACTATTTTGTTATAATGTTTATTTGTTGTTAAAGTCGGTAAAATAGTGTGTATGAATAAAAAGAATTCGAAATAAGTAAACTGGCTACCACCTAAATGAAATAACTCAAAGCGTGGATGAACAAAATAGTACCTAATTAAGGGTTTCCCCAAATACCGTGTGTATTATTCACGATAGTAAATAAATATACAACGTGAGCTAAACCTTAATTTTATATTGAAATTGAACACGTTATTTAGAACGAGACATATCAATGCAAGCCTGACGTTTGGTTTATCATTAATTAATAAAGTAAAGAGATCACAAATAATATCTCAAATAATATTGGTGAGTAATATATATTTCAGCGTATGGGGGAGATTAGTTAAATATTATTTGCAACCAATACTTTTTGCTATAAACAAAATTTATAACCGAATTAGTAGGTACAATTCAGTTATTACTTTTAGTATTTTTCATGTAGATATAAAATATTTTAATACTAATACTACCCCAGTAAACTAATTTTCTGCATTCATGCGAAGTTTAAACATTATATCTCAGCCATTAGTGCATTAAACAACAGTATATTTACCACAACACCGGCTTGCGATGATATGTCTCCTACTACGTATATGCCTATTTGGAAGTAGGTAGTTTCAAGTCCGTAAGGTTGGCAGCCTTTGACGACGTCAGCTGTAATATCTAGCGACAGACCGCAGCACTGTCTCAAGGCGCGCTGTGGACCGTGTAAGGAGAGACTCTAATTGCAACACTTCCTCTAACACAAGGTGACCGCTGCTCGGACCTCACACTGTCACAGAGCTTGTATAACCACTTTACATTTAATTCCAACTTAGTTAGATCTAGTAATAACTATTTCACGTGTATTTAGTTTCAAATAATAGTTCTAAAGTTCTTTAATTATTTAATGGAATCTAAATTGTAAAATTTGTTTTCAAAATTAGGTCAACTGTTTATATATTTTTAAGAAATTAAAATCCAATTTCAATCGCTAATATTGGGATTTAAATGCACATAATTAAAACTTAATCGTTGGTTTAACCGTTTAATTCTACAATCTCACAAGAATGTGAAGTAACCCAATTCTTGAAGAGTTTTTAATTCTTGGCTTTTACGGGCGGATTCAAATTGGAGGACCTACTTTTATAGTCTGACTTTTTCGAACAACGGATTTACTTCTCTACATCTTATATAAGGGTTGATAAACAATTTAGAGATTTAGCTGTGGATCTTTCATTGAGTACTGATAGAAACGGAGCAGAGCTGTATACTTATAGAACGAATATATAAACTTTATCATTGTCTCAAAGTAGAATAAATATTGATCCCTATATACATTTTAATTTAAGAATACATTTTGGACCAATTTCAAAAAGTAAACCAAAAGGCAAATAACAAAATGGGGAATGGAGACAGTACCTGCTACTTTGCTTTTTTGAAATCTTCATTAAACTTACATAGCAAACATTGTGCATACAAACACAGCACAATTCTGTAATGCATATTATGAACATCATCAAGTCTAAAAAGAATACAGACCACTAGTGGTTAATACTAATATTTCTAGGACTTTCAAAGATGTAATCTTTTACAATTTGCTAATGTTTCATCTAAATATCCTTAACTGATTTTGGTGAAACTTCAAAGTATAGTTGGTACTAAAAACAAGTTACAAACTATGAACAAAACTTCTCCAAGTTCTTATAAATAAATTTAAACATTTTATCAAACAACGAACTTATTTCCTAATCAATAAAGCCTAATCTCGAAACGGTACGACTCAACATTATAATTTATCACAGTAACCAAACTACGAGCTCTTCCAGATTAATTAACTTTTAAGTAGAAATTTAATGCTTATACATCCCAAGGTATCACATGCGTTGGGCATAACACTCATGGCTATATCATTATAAAATGTTGATGTTTTAATATGATTTTTAAGCAGTGATAAAATCTCCTCTCGCAAGCAAAATGAGAACAGAAACTGCTCGTTTTAACCCGAACCCTCCTCGTTGTTTACAAGGAACGCATTTCAGATATAATCTCAGTGGTGCCGTGGGACCTGAGTGTGCGTCTACACGTATTAGTTACTTTCAAAAATAATTAACGCCTTTTTCTAAACCCTGGGTAGACCAGTTTGGGCATGCAATAATGTTTTCATTCTAAAATTCTTATTCTGTTCTTTAAAATAGAGGCTCAAAACTTGTTTTGTGTATTTTAAAAGTCTCAGAACCTCCTACAAGATTATACATTATTTATGTCATTAAACATGAAAAAATGTATGTGAGAATTATATTAATAATGTACATAAAAATAGTTGGAACACCTTTACCATTTCAGGCATCACACCTTTACTTTTGCAATCCTTATTTCAACAGTTACTAGCAAGGTTTTATGGTCACGATTGTCTCAATAATAACTAAAAATTTCAGTTTGAATTTGTTTTTTGGCAACTAAATTATTATTTTGCTGCCCATAACACCTTGCTGCAAACTATTCAAAAACTGAATGCAAATCTTTCTGTGTGCATAACAGATAGCTAAGCAGAATTTTGAAATTGAGTGCGTTAAACGAATTGAATCTGTAAGTTAACTAACACTCATGACTTCTATAAAACTAACTAAAATAACATTCTCAATTTAATTTTTTTCTTTTATAACAAAAATTAAGTAAATATCTTAATCGGTATTATTAAAAGGTTTCTTGAGTTCTGAGTTTAGATCTCTAAAACTATTATTTTATATTCATATTTGGCATCGGTCCGAAGCCCTTTACACTTGTATTTCAATTACGGAATTGAAATACAACCGTTCATAGGGTACTGCCCTACGGGCCTCCAAAGTAACAATGTTAATCATATGAGTATGTTTGTTTACTTAAAAACTGTTGATTATTGAAACACGTCTTGATCAGGCAGTTATTCGAAATCCACTACTATTTATACTTCATACAAAGTCCTCCATTTCGGATTGAGAATGCGTGATGGACCCTTAGCGAGAAGTTATCCTAGATCCTTTCAAGTCTCCTAACGTCAAAAATCAAAAATATCGTTGAGGCGGCATGGGTTTCCCGAAGCCTATTCGCCTAGAGCTAACAATTACAGAAGAAAAAAACATTTATATCAGTAGACTTGCTATAACATCCGGTAACCGACTATATTATGTAAATGTGAAAACTCACAATACTCTCCAAAGGCAAAATCTGTAAAAGTCTGAAAATTTGATTAACATACTTTAAATACAACCATCTCCAATCCCCAACACTTTCAGATGCTATACGACGTGATTTACTATTTATGTATTTTACGGTTGGATTTATCTGAGTTGAGATATAAAAAATATGATCTGTCAAAAACATTTTTCATAACCTCACATTTCAATCTCCACCATTAGCTGGCAAGCAATTACTTTCTTAGGAAGATTTCCCTTTCGATCTATAGAAAACCCCAATTCACGAACCATAAAGGTTATCAAGATTTAAGTAGTTGTATACTTACAATTTAAAATTTCCCACAATTCTCTTTAGATATACCCTTCAAGAGATGACGTTAAGTCGATATAATAAAAATCCAGATTAATTAATATTTAGAGTTAGAATTCAATTACTTAAACTATTAAACCACCATAAAGTATTATATCGATAGATATCTTACTGAATCGCATTATTTATGGTTTTTTTGGGTTTTTTTTTAAGTGCCAGTCAGTATGAAAATCAAACGCTTATTTTTGTCAGTTATTCAGTTAAGTAAAACAAGGTTTCTACACTATCGAGTCCTTATTTAACTTCTCCACTTTAACTAAACAGATGTGGTAGAAATGAAAAGGTAGACGAAATTCTATTTGAAGATCATTAAATCAACTATTTTTCTACGAAAGCCTTACAATAGTAAACCCTTTTCCAAGAAAACAACAAAGTTAAAAGGTTAGTTTCAAATTCACTCGTATATTAATTTTAATTTAATAAATTAATATTTAACAATTGGATAATTTAACATGTTCACGACGACGTGTACCCTATAAGAGTCCACGGTATCTTTTACAACTGTCGTCATGTACCCATTAGATACACACCGGACTTGCGCCCGATGGGGTACACGTTTCTATGCATTGTATTTTTATTGCTTAGCTGTCTTGATGGTTTGTTAAATTTTATCCCGCGCTTAAATAAATATCTCAGACTATCGTTTACCCCGTTGGGAGCACGATAATTTAATTTTTAGGTACCCCTTGAGAAAATAACAGTAATTTTCAACAAAATAATTTCAGACTCAGCCTGCTGATCTATGTGGACAGTGAGCAAGCCATTTATAACATAAATTCGTTTCAGATCCCTTCTTCTGATCTATGTGGACGGTTAGCAAGCCATTTATAACATACAATAATTTTAGACCCTGCCTGCTGATCTATGTGGACGGTTAGCAAGCCATTTATAACATACAATAATTTTGGACCCTGCCTGCTGATCTATGTGGACAGTTACAAAGCCATTCATAACATACAATAATTTCAGACCCCACCTGCTGATCTATGTGGGCCATTAGCAAGCTATTTAAAAAAATAAAATAATTTCAGACCCAGCCTGCTTATCTATGTGGCCATTAGCACGCTATTTAAAAAATAAAATAATTTCAGACCCAGCCTGTTGATCTATGTGGCCATTAGCACGCTATTTAAAAAATAAAATAATTTCAGACCCAGCCTGTTGATCTATGTGGCCATTAGCACGCTATTTAAAAAATAAAATAATTTCAGACCCAGCCTGCTTATCTATGTGGCCATTAGCACGCTATTTAAAAAATAAAATAATTTCAGACCCAGCCTGCTTATCTATGTGGCCATTAGCACGCTATTTAAAAAATACAATAATTTCAGACCCAGCCTGTTGATCTATGTGGCCATTAGCACGCTATTTAAAAAATAAAATAATTTCAGACCCCGCCTGCTGATCTATGTGGGCCATTAGCAAGCTATTTAAAAAATAAAATAATTTCTGTTGATCTATGTGGACAATTACCGTTTATAACATAAAATAATTTCAGACCTGCGTGCTGATCTATGTGGACAGTTAGTAAGCCATATAACATACAATAATTTCAGACCCCGCCTGCTTGATCTATGTGGCCATTAGCAAGCTATTTAAAAAATAAAATAATTTCAGACCCAGCCTGTTGATCTATGTGGACGGTTAGCAAGCCATTTATAACATACAAATAATTTTAGACCCTGCCTGCTTATCTATGTGGACATTAGCAAGCCATTCAAAAAATACAATAATTTCAGACCCCACCTGCTGATCTATGTGGGCCATTAGCAAGCTATTTAAAAAATAAAATAATTTCAGACCCAGCCTGTTGATCTATGTGGACAATTAGAAGGCCGTTTATAACATAAAATAATTTCAGACCCTGCGTGCTGATCTATGTGGACAGTTAGTAAGCCATTTATAACATACAATAATTTCAGACCCCGCCTGCTGATCTATGTGGACAGTTAGCAGGCCATTTAAAACATAAAATAATTTTAGACCCACCCTGCCGATCTATGTGGACAGTTAACAGGCCGGGTCTGACAGATCAGTTCAGATGTTATTGCGTTGGGCCTGCACGGTGGGGTGGCGGATCACCACAACATGCTACTGCCTGTACGATATTGACAATCAGCTGGGCACAATATTGACAACAATCTGCATAAAATGACAACAGCAGCTGATTGTGTTTGTGTAACGTCATTAGTACCTCCAGTGACCACTAGATTGCTCTGCGCTCCCGGTACAGTAACATAGGCTACTCGTAATTACTATATCAAAGCCTAGGTAGTCACAAATTGGTTTATATTTGTCGACAAGTCTTTAAATTGATCTCCCAATACTTAAATTTTGTTTTGAAAAATATTAATATATTTATTATAAATTCTCGCAAAGATAAATTCCACAGAATATGACGTACTCAAGAGAAATTCAGTCAGTGTCAGTCAGCGGAAAAAACACATTTTTGAGTGAATAAGACGATTTTCAGTATCTGCATCTCATTAGTTAATTGGCTGAGCTGTAGCGAAGCCTGTCACTTAAGGGGCTGGAAAATTTCATTTCTGTCTGTCTGCATGTATGTCCACACAATATCTCGAAAATGAACTGAACTATAGTCTAGTCATGAAATTATGCATTAAGCTTCATTTACATACTAGAAAAACTGAGTTCGATTATTTTACATGTCACTCCATAGGATTTGGTTGAGCGTTAGTGAATATTTTTCATCGGTCTTGTGGGTACCATAATTGGCAACAAGAAAATAGCAGGATAAATAAATCGTCTGACAGATAAATAGAAAATGGTCAAAAAAGGACTTGTTATTAAAAGAAAACTTACTAAAGTTGCTATATTCAGATTTTTGTTAATTAATACTGGATTTCGTACCAGTGTTCAAATAATAAAATTCTTCACACAAAGTCACTAGATCAATGGTGTTGTAGGACTAAGTGTGTGAATATGTCACATGTTTGAATATCGTACGGGTGTATTTAGTTTGTCTACAAATTTATTTATTATATTTTACGTTCCTTACCATGGTTGGTAAGGCCGATGTAAAACTAATATCTAACGCTCAGCAAAATCCAATGGAGAGACATGTACCATCATCAAAGTCATTGTTCCTCATACATAAATACAGCCTCATTCAGAAATAAAACTATATGTCAGTTCGTTTACGAGACAAAGTTCATTTCTTACAGCCCACACAAGTGATACGTTTAGCTACAACTACAATAGTTTATTTTAACCTGTATAAATAACAAAAATAACACCAAAAGCTACTTTCCCTTTTTGAAACTCCGCCAAAAATAACGCACCTCAGTATAAATTACTTTCCAAGAGGAAATTCCTCTATCTAGCCCTCGAAAAACGAGGTACTGTGTGTATAGGATTCAAATTGGTTCTTGGATCCCAGGCTAACAACTACAGCCTACGAAGATACCATAACACCTATCGCGTCCAAACACACCGCACATGTTGTTGCCTATAATTGGTTCAAAATACACACCTCACAATATTGCTAGTTTAGTCAATTGTCTTACGTAAAATTCTACACTCTGAGTATAGGGCTAGAATCCATGGATCTCTAACCTTATTTGTAGTCCACTTCGCGGATCGGAAATATAAGAGATTTTGATAAAAGAATTCCACGTGTGGACGAGATCAGATTCCAAATCTCGAAACGTCGTGTTACTAAATCACCGAGCGATGGAAAATGTACGGAAAATTCCTTTCCGTAAAAACAAACGTTAAAATAAACTACGTTCACATCGTAAAGTGACATTTATTTACCTTGATTATTTCCTTAAGTCAACATAGAAGCGATTTCTTTTTATCAATAGGGGTTTAATAAATTGCAGGGGCGCGTGCCGTGACACGCAGATTGCATAAGTCTGCAATATCCGCCAGCTAACTGAGTTGTATTAGTCGGCGTGTCGGCTTATATCGTCAGGGGACTTTGTATATATTAACTGCGTATCAGGAAACCCTCGTAATTCTGTTCTCTATTGTAAATGAGTAGATTTACTCTCTTGTAGCAATACAATATCTTAGTTCTCAGGATTACCAGGCCGGTGTCATGGCTAACATCTGTTTCCGGTTCCCACTGCATGGAAACATTGCGTAATTACATTCTTGAAATATTTCCGCCGAAATATTGAAAAAATCCACAATTCTATAATCTTTTACAAAAATTTAGTGAAGTGTAGTTTGTTCAACTTTATTGACTGCCTTATAGGCTATAAATTTCAAATATTGCCGTAATTCGATATTGCTATATTATAACAGAAATGTATCTCAGGTGAAAAATTTGCAAGAATTACAAGTGTTGCTTTGGTATAACTAAAGATTATGAGTTTCGAAAATTGTATCTGTTAGTGTAGTTAGGTTGAAAAATGTTCTTGTTTCATGTAAAGAGTTAGTTAGGGTGTTAAGAATATAGATACCAAAAAAATCTCAAAATATTTTGAGGCAAACCCCCTCTCTACAGGAATCATATGTTTACATTCCAAAAATAAGCCTAATTGATTTTGTTTGCAAGCGAAATTTATTTTCGTTTCTGTAGTTTCCTAAGATATTCTGTTCAATTGCAGTGCCATTTATTTGTGTTATCATTAGTATCTGAGTTACTTCAGAGTCAAATACAGATGAAATACCTACCATTTCCTACGATATCCTTAACCCTCCAACTGTTGTTTATCAAAATTTTGATAAACATAACCCTTAGCGGATTGTTGTTCGTCAAAATTTTGATAAACAAACATTCCCATGCATAATCACTCATAACAGTATATTCCGGCAACGTATCGATTCGATTCATGCACCATTGGATTCGGGGAAAAAAAGCCTAAGGAATACTATAGTTTTATTCCTCTTTATATTGTAGTTGCAACGTACCAAGTTCGTAGTTTGGAACGTAAAAGATGTGACCGCCATGTTGTCGATGCCGTCTGAGTTGTTGATGTGACGAGTCGTGTTTATTAGTAAGTTTTAGTAGGTTTATTTGTGTTTTAGTGTTGTGTTTAGTGTGTGGTGAATTGTTAAATATTGCAGTAGTGCAAATAAATATATTTTAGAATAAATAAATTTCTCGAAAATTTTTCGCAAAATATTTGAGTAATGATAAAATGAAACTTTTTTCGACTCTTCAAAAAAGAAGTTATGGAATTTATTTTACTACTGCTGTATAGTTTTACTTCATTCTGAGTAATAAAATATGCAATATAACATGTATAGAAGTAAAACTGTATTAGTAAAACTTTTATTAGCAAACTCTTACATATACACCCTATTTTCACAATTTATGCGCATCGCTGCTTTTTGTTATATAGTGTTATTATAGTTTCATAAATTTGTATAATGCTTATGTGTTTTCTGAAACTAGAATAAATTTGACACACAATGGTACTCTCACTTTTATAGTTTTTCTTACTATAACTTGGTTTGCTAGGTATAGTCCCCCCCCCCAAAAAAAAAAAAAAAAAAATGTAAATTTTGAATTTCATGGAAAAAAATTTTAGTAAACATTTTTTTTAAGGCCAAATTTAAATACTAATATTATTATATGTTTAATTCTGAACACAAAAATATATACTTCTATATATATTACTTTTAATTTATATTTTTAATAAATTTTTTAAAAAACCCTTGCACGAGGCTCGAAAACATGCCGCCACTACAGGAAAAAATGACTGCCAGTTGGAGGGTTAACTCAGAGTGTCCACACCACAAAAAAGGCCAACATACATTCTGCAACAATTAAAAGTAAGCCTGAAGCACCTGTAAACGTTAAAATAGTCTACTGTTGTATTACTCTGTTTACTGTTACAGTAAATAATCTTAAAGTCATGTTTCAGTCAAAAAGCAATCCATTTCAAATATTGTGAGGGAAAAGTGATAGCAACAAATGTAGGGTATAATTATTGACTTCTTAGTATGAAAAGTTAATAAAGTACTTTCCCCCTCGATACATCAATCAACACTTCTTGGCTGACGGTACTCATTACGCCCTCCCCCCTCTCCCCTCAACCACCCACCGTGCCATACTCCCGCCAACACTAGAAGCTCTCGAACAATCGCAGCAATAAGTGAAATATACTATTAATTGCATTGTGTCACTCATCCTAATTGCTTACACAGAAAACCTATTAAGTATAATTGACGTTCGCATAAGGGGTCGAACGTTATATTTATTAATTTTGCTCCCTTATCTGGTACAATACTTGTTGCTGACTGTCTTGTACTACGGTTCAACATTTTTTTAAGCCATTCTCTTGATTCATGTAACCATATTTTCCCCAGTTAAAGTTTCCTTCCCCAATGAGATTACAGACAAACACACGCTATCTTATCTTAAGCTTCCTAGAAATCTCCAAGGTAATCTTCTGGTCATCCACTTCCCACAGACATATTCGACCCTCAAAACAATAAATTTGTTCAGAATCTTTCTTCCCTCATAAATTAACTTGCACGTGCATGATCCTTACAGAGCAATCCAAAATTATATGAATTACTCCACATTCTATAGCTACCTCCAGCCATATCTTCTTACCGACCAATTATATCATCCACCAAGAGAGTACTTTTATTCTGGTGGTTTAGGGTCGAGGAGCCTACCAAAGGATGCTAGATTTGCAAGAGCGAGGAATCCACCAGAAGTTTATCAAAGAGTACATAAGGGCCGCGACGGCCCAAGCGGTGTAGTTTCAGAAGTGCAAAAATACATATAAACCATTTCAAATTATGTGCGCAAGAATATTAATATTTCATTGTTTAAGTAATTAGTAATATTTTAGTGACTAAACGATTAGTAATCATTTTAAATTTCTTATGTAAAAAGGATATAGTTGACAATTAATTCATACACTTTATATTTCTTGAAAACGTCTTGTAATTAAGTACATAATCATTTATAGATTCGTAAATTATTAAAATTTAGATATAAACATATTGATATTATAAATATTACAAACTATTACATATCATAATAATATTACAAATGTTATACTCATTTCTAATGAGGTCTATATTTATTTATTCCAGACTTATGTTTCTATAATCAAATTAAAAAATTAAGCACTAAAATTTAAATATCGACAAATTAAATAGTGAGTGTTTATGACAGTGAGTGTTAAACACAAGTTTATTATTAATATTGAATCAGTAGTGAAAATATTAGAACTTTAAGATCTTATACATTTCATATTTTGATTTTCTGATTATTGATTTATTCAACAAGATTTATTTTGTTGGATATTAAATAAAAAGAACAAAAGTAAAGTATAGAGTATAGTAATTAAATTTAAAAAAAGGTAAATTATTCTATAGAGGATAGTATTATAATTTTAATTATTGATTTACATTACATTGCTTATTACAACAAATTGAATCTGTTTGTCCATTTATTTATACATGAGCTTTTTAAATTTTAACTTGTGCTTTAGTTAAGAAATTAATTAAATCATTTATTTTATCTTATCCTAGCCTTACATTTTACTTGCAAGATTGTCGTCGTGCAAGGAGGACCTCTCCTTGCTTTATGACGAGTAGCTCATTTTAGACCTTAAATTATCAATTTCATTATTTTTCATTTCTAGTAAATTCATTCAAATGAGTCTGTTAGCAGAACGTGTACAGATTATTCTATGTTACTAACGGCTATGTTAACATTACAGATGCTTGTTTTTAAATACTGAATCTGGTACTGGTTTTGTGGATGCTTCAAAAAACGTTTTATGAATTCTAAAAATAATTCTCTTGTTATTACAATAGGGACGTATTTAACTCGTGTGGTTTCCGGCTCTCTATGCAATAACTAATGATGAAAGAAAGTCCTAGAGACTTTATGAATAACACTTCTGAAGGCAGTCTCAAAATAAATCCAATTCTGAAAGTTTCAATGAAAGATTTCAACGAAACTTCAATTTACAATGACTTCTATGATGGTGCATGTCCATCACACTTTGGCTAAGCGTCATCACAATGTTTCTTTCGTCTGACAGGGGATGTTAAAATGTCCCTCCTGTCTGCCTGTCTGCCCTTACATTGACTTCCTGTATTGGTACATACCACGTGGTGTGGCGTACTCCTATCTTGTAGTAGAGTCACGTAACAACAAGTAGACAGTAAAAGAAAATTGGCTTAGAAAGGGTGAAAAGAGCAAGTGTTGGGTTTTATTCATTGAATTACTCACTATATGACCATAACGAATGTCCGTTTCGTCCCAGACAGTAATGAATTGACGCGAATCACTATGATTGTTCTTGGAGCAACCAAAGTCGTGTTCCAAAAATAGTTGCAACATTCTATAACACGTTTATTCTTGTACTTTGGAATGTTATGGGGTTTAACATTTTTTAGTTTAAAAATCTTATCAAATTATAACACCTTTAATTAATAAGTGTAACATTATCACAGACAACGTTTAATTACATTCATCCCTTAATGAAAATATGCAAAGCGTTGTTAATTCTGCCAAGTTTAGTATGCGTATAAGAGCGCCGAGCAGCTTTAATAAGACGTAATTTGATTGGCTAAGGCGGATTCAGAGCACGACCTGCTCACTCCAGATATTACCGGTTAACACCGCCCTCTCACAATTGTGTCGTTGTGAACGATAATTTAATTTCACCCTTGAATTCGGAGTGAATGCTGCGTCTTCAGCAGGCAACAAAATTAGACTATTGAAGTGTTCATTTGGTTGCGTACCTTTGTTCAGGATAGAATGTCGTGAATTGTATTTCAAATGTAACTATGTTATAATTGTAACGTATTTTTATCTTAATACGTTAAAGAAGTCAAGAAGCTTATAAAGACCTTAGCGCTGCATCTGTAGTGACAGGATATTCAGGATGGGTAAGGTTAGAGTGTAGGGGCCGCCGCCTATCGAGATCCCTGAGGAAAAATTAGGGCACTAATCTCAAAGTCATGTCCCCCCAGAAAAAGGGAGGCCAGCTCTGAACCAGCCTCTCCAGTCATAGCAGCCAGGGAGTGGCACACCCTTGTTCAGGCTAGCAAGAACCTCTGATGCTTAGGGAACAAACCCCACCAACTCCAACAGTCATCTCCCGCAGAAGACTAGGCCTATCGAATTACCTTTGCGCCCCAGGATCTCGACATTTACGGTTAGTGATGTGCCGCTCCTGGACATCCTTAAGGTTGCCCAGATTTAGGTGACACATAGGTGTTTGCTGTGCCCAGTGGTAGGATCAGCTGGAAGGTATAAACCAGCCAGAAGTGATCCACGCTGGGGGTTGTAACGTTCTTACTTGAGCTTATAAGCTGATAATATTCCTGGAATCATTAAGAATTATTCATTTTCGCTCTGTAACCTACAACCTAATAGAAAATCAATCAATTCATTTAATTGCAGTCAACAGTACACACTTAACAGGAAACGTCAATCTGTTAAATCTAAAATTCTTTTATTCATACCATTCACATTCCACCCTCCATTCATTCCATGCCAATTATGCCCACTTCCAGCGCTGGAGTCAGTTTTTTCATCGCGTGATCTCTCAGTTGAATGCCAGAAACTCATCAACACTGTAAAAAAACACCAGCCAGAGTTTAATAAGAGCCTTGGGCGTTGAGGCATTTTAAATTGAGTTTGGCAACCTGCCTGTGAAGGTAAATGTTCATAAACCACCGTTCTTCATTCCAGAACGGTAGTTACCTCTGCCTAAGGTTCATATTTATGTATGTCTCGTCCTAAGGCACTTTTCAACAAACAATATAAGGTTGTTTCTAAGATGTAGAGACATGGCAAAGTCAACAGTTTCAAATTTTTGAACACTGCCCTGCACGAAACTCTGAAGTTCAAATGTAGGTCTTTAAAATTCAACCAAGGACGACGGATTTTTAAACTTTAGATACGGCACGAAATCTTATCCAAAAGCACAGTAGTCTATTTTTTTCTGTATATTTTGGTAAACAGTCAGCTGAAATGCAATGGTAAGGCGTGAATCCTAAATATTGATGAAAAGTCTATTCTTGCAACAACAGCAGATGTAACAAATAAAACACTCCTCAGAGCACAACCCGATTTCCTCCTACCTGAGTAAGAAGAATTGGAAGAAAGGCTCCAAATCAGCAACAATTTCATTACGGCAGATAACCGGCCACTTATCTTCATCAGAGACTCTCCGGTCGTTATGTATTCTGCCGGACTCTAGGAGCCAAACTACGTTAAATTCCCGGGACCGAGTAATTGGTAGGAGGAGACTGGCGCGGTGCGGCGTGTGCCAACATGCATTATAGATGGCCGGGCCTCCTGCAGATGGACAGATAACAAGGGTATGTCAGAGATATGAAACAGCACACCGCCTCGGCGGTCAGCCCGTTGTTATTATTAATACATTACAATACATGCGCCTGTAATACAAAGGGGCCGGTAGGAGGAGACGGGCATGGAGATCAGCTATCTTTGACTCTTACGATGTATAAATATTAACTATGCAGTTTGTAATTTTAAGGGTATTCCGCTGCTGGACATTGGTGAACCTGAGGCCGCAATGTATTGTTATCAGTAGCCTCGGCCTCAAGTAAGAAAAGTCGCAACTTTTCTTACTTCTCGCACTCAATATTTTTGGTACCACACTTAATGTAGAAACGGAACAGTGAAAGTACACGTGAAGGTTTTTAAATCGTCAGGGTAATAAATACTGTTCAGATCAACTTACCACGACAGTACTTTACCGTAGTCGGAAAATAATTGGCTGAGCGTCAGCGAAGCTTATTACTAAGAGTGCTGGTCAAACCGTCTCTTCTGTTTGCCTGCCCACACCAAATCTCAGAGTAACCAATATGTTTCTAATCCAATAGCAAATTGTTGATCCGAAATATTGTTTATTTCGGATATAATATGTATATATAATCAATTAGTCCAATTTCGTAAGTCATACATGTTTGAACATTTTCAACGTCTAAACGTCATTAAGTAGTAGCGATGCCCAGAAAGAGCCGATGTCGATATTCTTGTTAGTATGTCTGTAGCCTGTGCTGGTGTGATGTGTTGATTGTGATTCTCGTACTTGTGAATTTTGCGTGGGACTTGCATCCTTTACAGTGACAACGCCTGGAGTGCACTCCAAGTAGCTTTTGGGTATGTTTGAACCCTTTGTCTCCCTTTCACTTCTTCTTTCTGTTCTTTATTCCGTATGTACTAATACCTCACTCACCTGATGAAGAGGATAGATTCCAATCCTCGAAACGTTGTGTAACACCTTTTGTAAAATATAACAATGGTAAATGTCCGAAATCCTTGTTACCCAGCCCAGGATCGTGTTTAATAATTAAAAATTAGGCTTATAGCCTACCGTCAAAATAAAACAATGAACATTCGAAGGCATATTTGTTCCTTCGTCATCGGACCTTTGTAGCCCTGTTGGTGGATGGATGGCTTCCTCATAAAGAGTAAAGTAACTAAAAAGAGAACCAAATAAATAAATATCACATTCATAAATACCACCCAAAACACGATTATACAGGACTTACATTATTTTGTGAAGGTGTTATTTTAAGTTTATGACAAAGCCTAAACACAATCACGCTATAAAGTTTGGACTGTATTGTATCACATCTGTACTGTATTAATTAAAGGTGTGAAAGCTTCCCCAGCAGGGTTCACTTCTGGCTGGTTTTTATACCTTCCAGTTGAACCCACTCTGGGTACAGCAAAAACCTATGACTTAAATCTGGGCAACCTTATGGATGTCTAGGAGCGGCACATAACTAACCGCAAATGTCGAGATTCTGGGGTGCAAGGCTAATTCGATAGGTCTAGTCAACTGCGGGAGATGACTGTTGGAATTGGTGGGGTTTGTTCCTAAAGAGTCAAAGGTTCTTGTCAGCCTAAACATAAGGATGTGCCACCCCCTGCCTGCTTTGACTGGAGAGACTGGCTCAGAGCTAACTTCTCCTTCTTCCGAGGGGATATGACCTGAGATTAGAGCCGTAAACGTTTCCTCGTGAATCTCGAGAGGAGGCGGCCCCTACTACCAACCTTACCCATCCAAAATATCCTTATTTATAAATGTCATTATAGCACTACGTGCAATTTTCTAAGCTTCTTGTCCTAAGAGAACAAACAAAAGTGTGAAAGCCATACAAACTCGTAGTTTAATACTTGAAAACCCTTTATTATACAAATAAATAAATTAAACAATAATTTGTATTTACAAATATAATTCAGTAAAATTATTCGGTAGTAATCAGGTCCACTTGATAGTTACATAATACTTACATAATACTTACACTACAATTTCACATTTTATAACATTAATGAATTTACCACTATTGTATGTACTTGCAAAATATTTATCTTTTCGCATTTTTCGAGGGCTATAATTTTATTTTATTTATTATTTTTTATATTTAAAATCATTAGTGAATATAAATAAAACAAACACTCCAATAATATACTTTTTATGTCTGTGAGGCCTTTCGTGTTCAAGGAACACATCATCAGACCCACATAACTGAATCTGATGACGTCTTCCTTGAGCACGAAATGCTTAACAGAAATAAAAAGTATATTATTGGAGTGTTTGATTTAAATTTATAAATAATTCCAATTAGAGAAGAGCTTCTAGACTGTATCATTAGTGAAATCACGATGAAATAAATAACATCTTTAACATTTAAAAATATTAATGTTATTTGTTTTTGACATTTTTTGTTGTTAAGTCCACGAATACACAGTAAATCATTAAAGCTATATCATGATATACTGATTTTAAAGTCGAAGTGTTACGCGATGTTGGTGACTTTCTTAAAATATGTAATGCAACTTGTAACATAAATTGATTTTTTTCATTATTGACTATTACAATAGTCATTTACAGATTGTTAATTCACATTATTAATTTTCAATTCCCTATTTTGTACAACTACTTTTGTATGAAATGTTCAAACATTGGTTGACACTCAGTCACATCTGTACTTCCAAAAGCGGCTGACACACCGGTCACCGATGGTCTTGATAGGTCAGCAGGTAGGGTTCTGCGACGTCTACCCGCCGATGGTGGTCATCGTGAGACAGCTTCTTCAGCAGCGCGCTCCCAGCCAGCGCTAGGGCCACTTTGGCTATCAGCAGAGCCTTCCCGGCGACTAGAGCGAGTCCCTGCAGCTTCAGCGGAATCACGACAGCAGCAACCAAGGCCATCACGTACACGTACTCCAGGTATTTCTTCTTCTTCCCGCGGCCATCTGGATTACAGAATCATAAATTTCACCTTTCTAAGACAGCGTGAAATTAAAAACAAAATATAGTTCTCTCTACGGATTTTAATCCTATTTCAATTCATATGGGTGGTTTGTTATCATAAATATCTTTTGTTTGATCGTTTAAGTGAGGATACACATGAGTGTGAAATTTCATATTTATAGGACAGCCAAAATATAGTTTTTCAAGGGTTGGAAATCTAATCCAACACCTAACGTACATAGAAAGTCTGTTTACTTTCATTGAGAGCGCGGCAACTATAAGTTGGAAAGTAAAATACAGTTCATTCACCATTTAAACACAACCGTTGACTTGAAATTTTACCTATGATTACTTTCATACTATTCTATATTCCCATATCTTGAGTTTCACATTTCAATTTGCTAGTAACGAATGAAGGAGGAAGTTCGCATGTGTGGATGGATGTATATGTATAAAACTTGAT
Organism: Homalodisca vitripennis; assembly: GCF_021130785.1. NCBI lineage: Eukaryota > Metazoa > Arthropoda > Insecta > Hemiptera > Cicadellidae > Homalodisca > Homalodisca vitripennis. Next base: position 112,922,488 of record NC_060212.1, on the reverse strand, counting down.
GGTGTAACTGAAGTTGTTGAATTTTATCAAATTCAAGTACATTTATTACAGTTGACAATAATTATATTGTAAAAGTCAGTGTTACTAATTATTAGTTATGACAAGCTCACCACAGTTTTCTCCATGCTTATATGCACATTCACTCACCAATATTTATTTATTTGTTTATTTACCCAAAGACCCAGCTTCGAAATCAGTCAGCCAAATGGGCGGTTTCCCAGTCAGAAGCCATAAACTCACCGACATTATAAAATCCATGTAAAACTAAACAGCGTTTAGACGAGTTCTTACCGCCTTGAGCGTTGGGACATTCTTGATTGAGCTTGGACATTTGTTAATGAAGTGAACACCCGCCTGCGAGGGTAAGTGTTCACAAACCACCGTTCTGTGTCTCCCAGTTCGGTAGTTTACTCTATCTCTAGTATTATACCTGTTTATGTCTTGACCCCTCGTTAAGGCACATTTAGACACATAGAACATTGTTGTATCCCAAATATATAGACTAGGCAGCGTCAACGGTTGTGCCTAAATGAATAAACTATATTTTGGTTGTCCTATAAATATGAAACATCAGACTCATTTGTCTCTTCATTTAAATGAACAAACAAAAGATTTTTTCATGACAACTAACCACCCATATGAATGAAATAGGATTGAAATCCTTAGGAAGAACTATATTTTGTTTTCAAATTTACGCTGTCTTATAAAAGGTGAAATTCGCCAAACATATCTCTTATCCTACCGTCACAGAAAATATCTTAAGTCGGAAGTAGATTTACAATAGCCGTAAATTAGTATCTTTTTGAGAAAATTATACTTTTCTGGTCGATAAAACTAGGTAAATGCTACTACGGCGCCGGATACACCGTAGGCCGGAAGCACATTATTATGAATAAACGTAGACGTAGATGTAGACGCTTTTTGACAAAAGAAGACTTCAGACCTATTCGTGTTTATATTATCAACAATGTAAACGCCACTACGTCATCAATAATACTTTAAATCGGAAATAGATTTTGAGAGCCTTAAGTAGATGTTTTTGGCCAAAGCATGCTACTCAAACCTACATATGTACATATTTTCTTGATCGGGCATTATTCTAAACGCTACAAACGCACCAAAATAACTTAGACCAGTAGACGCTTTTTGACTGACATTGGTGTGCATATCCACCTAAGTTTTCTTACACGTACAAAACGTGAAATAAGAGCCAGTCGGAATTTGGTTTAACTTTTGAATATCTTCACTATGAATACTTAAATAATATAGACCTCTAAATACTCGTATATATCAACTTAACTAGTTCCGATTCGAAATAGTCTATCATACAGGGTCTGTATAATAAGTAACCGGACTGACAAAATATGTACAATTTTTCTTTAGAAATCTTCAAAGTAGTCCCCATTGGAGTCGATAACACGCTGATACCGTATTTTCCAATCCCTGAACGCTCCCTGGAAGTCGGCAACCTCGATGTTGTCTAGAGCCCTCGTCGTAGCACGTTGAACGTTTTCCAGAGTCCCGAACCGCGTCCCCTTAAGGTGTCTCTTGATCTTGGGGAACAGAAAGAAGTCCGCTGGTGCCATATCCGGGCTGTACAGAGGCTGTGGCCCTCGACTGTTTTGCCAACTGTTCGGTGACGAGCAGGCAGGTGTGCGACGGTGCATTGTCGTGATGGAGAACCACGAATCGGCAATCTCCGGACGGACTCCGGGCGGTTAGTCGACGGAGCACCTCTCTGTAGTACTGGCCGTTTACAGTTTGACCGGGTGGCACAAACTCTTTGTGAACAATGCCTTTCACGTCAAAGAAAGCAATAAGCATCGAGTTCACCTTCAATTTGTTCATGCGCGCTTTTTTCGGTCATAGTGACGCCGGTGTGTGCCACTCCGGACTCTGCCGCTTCGTCTCAGGATCGTATTCAAAAGCCCACGTCTCGTCTCCTGTAATAAAGTGGTTGAAAAACTCTGGTTCGGTTTGCAGCCGATCAAGGATTTCCGAAGCGACAGCAACACGACGCTTCTTTTGCTCATCAGTCAGGTGTTTGGGTACCAGCTTCGCGCAAATCTTCCTCATGCCCAGATCGTTCTTAATAATGTTTTGAACGGTCATCTTATCAATTCCGACCTCATCTGCGATAGCCCGAATGCTCAGACGACGATCACTGTTCAGCATATCACGCACTTTTTGCACATTTGTGTCCGTGTGACTCGTTGATGGAGGACCGACGCGCTGTTTGTCATGGACGTCATCGCGGCCCTCCCGGAAATGTTTGTGCCACTGAAACACCTGAGTTCTGGACAGAGCATCCTCACCGTAAGCCTCTTGAATCATTTGAAGAGTTTCCGTGGCCGTTTTCTTGAGTTTGACACAAAATTTAATGCTAAAACGTTGCTTGATCGTACTCTCCATTTTCACTCCGACGGGGTAACTGAACATGCACTCCGCTCTCGCTCGATACTAACTCTCCAAGCGCTTGGAGGCAACTGCTGCAGCCCGGTTCCCTTTCACTAGACCCCCACCACCACTACAGCACCAGATACCGGTTAGCAGACGCTTTGACGGAGCGGGGCAGGCTCAGTCCGGTTACTTATTATACAGAGCGTGTATTATTATAACCATTCAAATATTATGAATAGTTGCAGATAAATTTGTCTATTTCATTAATACTCGTAATAACTGTCATTCCCTGATTCCCTAGCCCGAAAACATTGCTCTTCAAACTTGATCAGGAGATAAAGATTTCTCCCAGTGACTATCACTTGTTTTGAGGAGGGTTTCAATATGTATGTATGTATGAAGGGGGGTGTGTGTGTATGTATGTATGTATATGTATGAATTTGAAAAGGATGTGCGTATGACGTTCCTGTTATTTAATTGGAAATCTCAAGTTACGCCGCGAGTATGACATATAGATATTAGATAGATATAGATTAATAGATATCAAGAACATAGCCAGGAAAACATTTTTGGGAGGGAGGGTCAAAACAACTCATATTTTCCCGTAGTGGGCAGAGAGTCAGCCCCCATTTTGTTCCTTAAAAGTTCTTGACCTATTTATTTGTCGAGAGCGATCTTTCAGCAGTACATGTCAGTAATACTGAATTATTGAAATAATAATAATCGTGTACTATAAAAGAAAATAAAAAAGATTGAAAATATCCGGACCCCTTGGACCCCCCTGCTGGCTACGTCCTTGATAGATATTAGACATTAGATAGCATTTATTTAAAGGTAATCCAGCATCTTGCTAGTAGCCAAAACATAATCCGACAGACGAGTAAATTTTAAAACATTAGTTTTACCAACGAACACTTCCATTTTCTAACTAGAAGTACAACAGCAATCTACTGACTGAGCTAGAATTAAGAAGAGATAAAAATGTGACACTTCGCAAGGTCAGCCATCATCATTGATTGGTGAAGTTTATATTTGTCACTTTCTAAATTATTGCGTGTATCAGTTTTGGAACCGAGCCAATTCTCAACTATACTCAATAATAATTACAAATATACCTTTGCGCTGTTGTTAATTTTACATGATTTTATCATTTCATTAATCATAAATAAAGTAATATGTTGTACGTAGGAAGCATTGTCTTGAGAAACAAATCAATTTTTATGCGACTTTTTTCATCATGTTTTATAAATACACGATGTAGCAAAACACAAATTAGTGGTCTCATACTCTAATTGCTGATATACTACAATTTTATCTCTCATAAGTGAATCAAATGATTGATGGTGATTCTGATAGAACTAAACTAATGAAGAAAGAATGAAAAAATCCATCAAACATGCACTGATTATTCTAAAAAGATATACAAGAAAAAGTTTGTTAATACTATCAATAATTCTGTTCGTTCATAGACCTGTTTAATTTTCTATTTCAAAAATTATTTTAAACAACAATTTGAAACAAACGTTACTTGTTGCGAACATTATTAACAGAAATTATAAAAGAGGTGAGATTCGTAAAGTTTAAATTCTTCAAATTCTGAATAGAAGCAGTGCAATACAGTGATTTTAATAAACTGAATATGCTCATAGTTCTAGGTTTTTATTTCTTCAAAATTTATTGTGTCTGAACGTTGACAATATACTACAATACACACAAAAATAAAGAACAGAAAGAAAAGTGTCCAAACGTACCCAAAATCTGCTTGGAGTCTAGTCCAGGCGTTATCACTGCAGAGAATGCAAGTCCCGAGTACGAGAATCATAATCACACATCACATCAGCACAGGCTACAGTGGGATACTAACAAGAATGTCGGTGTCGGCTCTTTGCTCATCCTTCGCAGTGTCAACGGCTGGACTGAACTCTAAGCAACTTTTATGTATCTTGAACCCTTTTCTTTCCCTTCTTTTCTTCTTTCTATTCTTTATTCTTGTATGTATTAAAACCTCCCCTACCCGACGAAGAGGATAGGTTCCAATCCTCGAAACGTTGTGTTATACCTTTTATAACATATAACGATGGTAAATTTCCTAAATCCTGTTATCCTTTCAAAACGGGTAGTTTTTAATCTCGATGGAGTTGATTGGAAGTTGAAGTATTCATATGTTCCAAAAACTATGAGCATTTTGAGACAGCCGGTATATTTATAAAAATTGCCTCATAACTGAAAAGGAGTTACTTACCATTCACGTTGGCCAGCTCTATATTGAGATATCTGGAGTTCACCAGGCGGGAGAACTTAGAGAGGAGATCCTCATCATGGCGAGGCACCGCTGGCCAACTCTCGGAATGGTTACTCCTCACCAAGCTAACACCTTCGGCCAGAGGGATGGACGACATGTTGAGGGCGCGATCCATAGCCAGGCTGACCTTCCCACGCACACACCCAACGTCCCCGCAGGATTCCAAGACCCCGGACCATACCTGCGGAAATAGATTACATTTGGAGAGTGAGTTAGAGTTAAGAGTTTTCCAAGGCCTTCAGAGCTGAGCCAGCTCCTATGCGAACATATGAACATACTATTTTCATCAGATTATGGTACAGTATGTAACTCTAAAAATAATGCAAAAAGAATTTAATTAATAATCAATAATATTCAGTAATTTGATAAATTGCACGAAATTATTTCCTAACAGTTTTCCGTTTCTGGAAGTTAGCACATTAATACCCGTGTATTACACGGGTTTGACAACTATAAAATATTTCAACCAACTTTTTATACATTCGCATTTTTTACACCATTTAATAAGTTTAAGGAATTTTTGTAATTCATCATTCTTGAAGAACCCTTTATTTTGCTTTAATTCATTCAAGATTACGTAATGCTTTGCCATACTTGGGGGGAGGGTACTTACAAAACATTAATAGCTAAGATAAGAACTACTCAAAACATTTTCTTGCGTATAATTCTTAAAGAATCTAAACTATCAAGCTCTTTTCTTTTGTACCATCAGTTGTATATTTTAACGATCTAGCATCTTTTAATTTTTAAAGTCCTGAGATTGTTTTTTATTTGGAGCGAAAATAGAGAAAATTTCATGCCAAATCATCTTTACAGTACGAGAATATTTGAAATTAAATATTTTAAACTTCCCCAAAGTAAATAAATCTATTTGCCGTCATTCCTTTAATTACTTGGTCCGAAATTTTTTAATCAACTTCCGCTTCACATAAAAATGCAACAAATGAAAGAAATATTTTTGCAGGAAGGCAATCACTTGGCTTTATTGTCAACAGGCTATAAATAGGTTACCTCACAACCTTTTTAGTATAGCAATTTATATTTTTATACTGTACATATACATTTTATATTCTTTACATTTTTTTCATAATTATGTTTTCTATACTTTAAATTATGTATTATACTTTTCAAACATAATTATTTACCTTTAGATGTTACAGTAGGCGGTTACACAAAGACTTTCAAATAATGCTAGACTGTAATGATTCTCTTGTAATTGATATATTTTAATAACATTGGTTACACAACTTATTAAAGTGGCCAGTTTAATTTCTTAAACATATATATTTATGTGTTGCCATTTTTTTATTAAGGGAAATAACATTTATTTATTTTTCAATTAAAGGTAGCGATTGTTTTAAAAGTCTGTGAAGGAAAGATATATTCTCAGCAAAAGTATACTAATTCATCGCATATTCGTAGATCTGAGAATTTTCACGTATATACCACAACATTTGTCCTTATACACTTTAAGATACCTTATAATGTTTTAATATAACGGCTGTACAAAGTTTTGAAAAGAATGAAATAGTAGACAGAATGACGGAACACGTCCAGTACCTTAGCTTATAACTGATTGCTACCATACCTAGCACAACTGTTGTCCTGAGCGAGTTTTTGTGTGAATGAATGCTGTGAATGTTGATTTGTGATCTCAGCTATTTCACAATACAGAATACATTTTTAATTCACATCCTTCGTATTAGTTGGGTGTGGCTATGAATCTTTGTGGTAAAGTGAATGAACATTAAATAATGTGTTACGAAATCGACGCTTATCTAACAACTCCTCTAAAATTAGTTGGTCAATAAAAAGTATTTTTTAATTTAACTTTGGAATTTTTTTATTGAGTACCCTCCTCCATAATAGAAGATAACATGTCCATAGAAATAATAAAAAACTGTATAGACTCCAGGAACAGAATAAATTTTCAGTGGATACCTAGCCATCTAGGTTTGAAATGTAATGAAATAGTTGACAAGCTCGCAAAAGAGGCAGTGGTGAATGGAATATCTGTTCAAGAGATGGTCCTTCCATTATCTAACCTCAAATCGTTCCAAAAGAGGAAGATACTTGAAGAAAAAAACAACTTGTTACTAGATACAACAAAGGCCAGGTGGTATAGGAGTGTACAACCTATCAGACCTTTACTGCTAAGGTACCAAGATATAAGACTTAGCAGAAGGGAAATAGTAAATATAATCTGACTAAGAATAGGACATGTCACAGTGAACAAGACTCTTCATCTAATGAAACTTTATTTCACTCCTCTGTGCTTAAATTGCACTGCTGGAGTGAATGAGACTGCGGATCATCTAATAATGAAATGCCCACAATTTGACTATGCAAGGAACTCATATTTCCAACAATTTAGAAGAATACCGGATGGCGATACCTCAGAAAAACTCAAAACAATTTAACCAGTTTTGACGCAACATTATATAAGGAAATAAGTCGATTTCTGACAAACATAAAACATATAGCCTAATCGAGGAAGAATGATCGAAGGTAATCGCAGTGCAAAAGCTTTATTAAGTGAAAATTGACTTCATGGTGTAATTCCAAGTCAGCCGTAAGGCATTTAGAAAAAAAAGAATCACGACTGAATTATCTGAACTAATCATTCATCCATTGATATCACGGCACTCACAGATTATACTAACCTTGGCCCAGTCCTGACTGCCTGCCGCCAGACCGAGCAGCAGCGGAAGTACGTTTGCAACCATGACTGCGGTGAACTGAACAATCAGCCGGTTATAAAGGTGGTACCTCTCCGGAAGTGAGGTGTTTACTCTTGTCAGTGACCACGGTCGGGGTGCGTGTGTATCAGATAGCCATCCAGGTCACTTGCGCCGACATAACCTAGCAGCACATTGCTCTACTAACTGCGCAGATCTTGTCACGCGCATGCGCAGTGCCAGTGACATTGTGGATAACTGGGACTAATTTGGCGGTGAAAGCGTTTACTCCACCACACCTCCTCCAGGGGGGTAATTAAATATTTCCTTACAAAGCTATTTAAAGTGAACTGTTTTACAATACGAATTATATTAGCAAGGAAGGAGTACGCCACACCAAGTGTCACGTAATAGGCTTCGCTGTTGTTGCGTGCAAGATTTCAAATCAGACAGACATGTTGACAATCATACAGGAAGGTAATTTTTACATTCTCTGTCATAAAAAACAGAAATTGTATCAGCCTACTAAATGGTAGGCTTCTATGACGCTCAGCCAAATTCCATGGTTGAGCATACACCATCATAGAACTCATCTTTGTCTATGGAGATATGAAGTTACATGCAAAGTACAAAGTGTACAGAAGAAACTTTTCTCGAGATGTCCTATTACATAATAAATTCACACATTTAGTTAGGTTATAATATAGCAGTGTTAAAATAATAAAAGTTCCGTTGAACTAGAGAGAGTACTACTACGCAAGATTGCGTTGAAACCTAATCTTGTCACCTACTTGTAACATTGATTTTCCACTTTATTATTTTCGTTTTACTCTATGAATAACAACGTCAAATGTCAACATCTCATATACTCTGTTTGTTTGCAACAATTTATTTGTTCTGCTATTTTTTCTTTGCCATTATAGTTACCAGTCCCACCTATGTAAAAATATTCGCTAACGCTCTGCCAAATCCCATGGAGTGATCATCATCGAACTTAATGATGCTTGTGTATAAATAAATCAAACTCTGACTCTATAAGTCAGTTCGTATACAAGATATCGTTTGGACAGACAGAAATGATTCCAGCCCTTCGAGTGATAAGGCTTCGCTAACGCTCAGCCAATAACCGTTTATTTATTCCACTTAATATATTTATAGTAAGGCCCATATACAGCCTTACTTTTTATATACCGTATGGCACGTAAACAAGTTTCAAAAACAGACCTAAAGTGTACATGAAAGTACATTTGTTTAAGCTACTTAATTTAATTCATAGCGGCTACAGAAAGAATCCTTCTTAATATGATTTATCAGATCACTAACACTAACGAAAGTCTGTGGACTATAGATGCAATACAACTTCTATAACAAACGCTCTCGACCATTAGTAATGTAGCGCAATGGACAGAAAATGTGTCATTTGGTCCCTATGATTTCAATTGAATTTTGACGTATTTTTTCAAAATAGATTTATATTCTTTTCTAAATTTTCTTTCTTAAGGTTCAATGTCTAAGCGATTTCTCATTATCTGACAATATTATCTGTTTTAATTAATTATTATTTACTACACTTTGATTTGCAAACGTAGTGTAAAATAGTGAGTGAGTGGTGAGTAATCTAAAATATCAACTTTCTCAGCGGTTCCGTGGTGTAGTGGTTATCACATCTGCTTTACACGCAGAAGGTCGCCAGTTCGATCCTGGCCGGAATCACTTACTTTTTAGTGATTATCCTGTCAGGGTTTTGAACATCTTAACAGTTTTTTTTTATGTCTGTATAATTTTTTGCCTAAATTACGTGGTATAGATGTACATCCAACTATGCGGATTTCTAACTAACTTCCTTTAGTTAAAGTTATATTGGTGGGCTTCGTGAATTACATGTTTATAAATTTAATATAAAGATCTAACATAATTTATAAACTACCTACATAAACGTTTGGAATAAATGTTTTATTCGTTCTGACAATTACTTAGAAGTAGCAGAGCCAAAGAAGGGCCATAATATCTAGACACATTAACTACACAAGTGGTGTGTCTGGTTTCCCACTAACCAGATGTAATCCCTATAAAGAGGTGTTCTCATTGTCTTATGAATTACACTATGTTGTTTTAGACACGATCCCAAAGCACGGCGAAACAAACGAGTTTTCTACACGTAAAGTAGCTATGGTGGGAAGTGCTGCACTCTGATGTCGGAACGACTCAAAGAGTTCTTTTGAACTTCTTTATCACTGATTTGTTTATATATCTCTTCATACGTAGACTCCGATTCCAGGAATCAAGTCTCTGACAGTGTCAGATTTCAGACATTGTACTAGGCTGGTCGTGAAATAGAGCTATAAACTCAGTATTCACGTTGAATCAACCCTTCCCACCCACCACCATAGATACGTTATGTGTACAGCCATGCGTTGTATTGATAATCTCCAATTTTTTTAAACTTGATCCTACCTTTTGGGAACTGCAATTTCGCATTTGTTTTTGAACACCTACCGCTGATCCACAGTCAACGAAACTTGGAAGTTGACAGGGTTTATTAATATACTGTCTCCTATCATGTCAGCGTTTTTGAGATGAACAACAGTTTAATCTCATTAATACAACTTATGTTACAAAACTTTAAATGTTATACTCAAACATTTGCTTCCAAACAATACAACACAAAGAGGATAACTCAAAATGTTTTATTTATATTATTATTGTTGTAAAAGGTAGGATCAAGGTGCAAAGAATGGCAGGACAAGTAAAACTTTTATTCTACACTGTTATACTGTTCAAATATTATATTAGATCTTCACATTAAAGTTATGAACATTTAACACCAGAAGCCTTCCGGATATAACTTCAACTGGAGGAATTAGAACTGGACGTGCATCTGTACCAAGCAATTTAAAAAAATAATGCATCAGGAAATAACAAAACTTTAAAGATGTTCAAAACTCCGGAAGGATAATCACTAAAAAGTAAGTGATTCCGGCCAGGATCGAACTGGCGACCTTCTGCGTGTAAAGCAGATGTGATAACCACTACACCACGGAACCGCTGAGTGTGCAATATTGCAGTTTACTCTCTACTCACTACTTGAAGTTTGCAAATCCAAGTGTAGTGAAGAATAATTATTAATAATAGATAATATTTTCAGATAACGAGGAATCATTTACACGTTCAATCTTAAGAAAGAACAGAACACTTATCCACTTATTTACAAATTGTCTGTTCAAAAATGCACGTAAAATAAGTGGATTGCTAAAGTGCGGAGGAGCGCCATCATGCATAAACCACATATATGTGGCTACACGTATTAAGTGTTGATAGTTCAATAGTCAGTTTCATTGTTGCATTTTAATAGCTGATGTAAATAACAGCTGCTCAAATACTGTCAAGTTATGGGCCATTTAGTTTCCATGTGTAATTAGAACCCTTCCATAAAATGGTTATTTCTTCACAATTTTTATAAATGAGGTGTTTTTAGGAAAAAAATATTTCAACACTTTTTTGAGGCATACAATTTTGATGAAAACAGTAGTTTATTAGATATGTCATAAAACAAAAATTAAATGGCCGCCATTTTTAAAATATTAAAATATTTTTTCTAAAATTAATACCTTCTGGTATGGACCTGTTTACCAAATATAACAACCGTAAAGATAAAAATAAAGATAAAATGTTTTTGTACAAAAAACAAAATGGCATGTAGCTGCTAAAAAGTGGAAATTGGAAAAAAGTTATCCTTCACTTTTAGTTTAGAATCATACATAGAATCTGAAAATTCATAGCTAGCTCAACCTTTTTGTTACACCCTGTATATAGATTTTTAAGTTTCTATAAAAAAATAAAAATTGTAAAGGAGGGAACAGATTCATTTTATACATAGATCGCCTGATTGTCTAAATTTTAAAATTAAGTGATGTATTTCAATATTATTGTATTTTAAATGTATTAGACATAAATTGGGTTTCGGATTTTGTTATAGGCTAATGATAAATTAATTTTAGGGTGAAGCAATTTTTCGAAATGATATTTGTCATGTTGAAACTCATAATGATGTCTGAGAGTCTTGCTACACAATTTCAAACCAATGAATAGTAATTCTCACTCTGCGTGAGAATTATCGTTACGCCAATAAAATCCAAAACAAGGACGTAGCCAGCGAGGGGGTCTAAGGGGTCCGGACCCCCCAATTTTTAATGTTTAAATTACTTTTTAGTAAACGATTATTACTATTTAAATAATTCAGTATTGCTGACATGTACAGCTAAAAGATCGCTCTCAACAATGAAACGGGTCAAGAACTTTTTGAGGAACAAAATGGGGCCTTACTCTGTGTCCACTACGGGAAAATATCAGTTGTCTGGACCCTCCCCCATTTTTCCTGGCTACGTTCTTGATCCAAAAGTGTCTACTTCCGGCGCTTGTATCTAGGATATAAGTAGTGGAATAAAACATCCTACCTTCTGATTTGTGCCATAATCTACAATGGTGATAAATATCTTCACTGTACGTCGAAAGGTTTCGAGATAATTCGGGTTTCGAGGTAAAAATCTAATGCGGGCATACACACAAACACACAAGGACATGGACTTTTCAAACTGTCTCGGTTTACTCATAATAATTATGATTAGGCCTACTTTACATAAAATTAAACGTATGCAATCCGGCTCGCTACCTATTCCTACCCTTGTTATTAATTTTTAGAAGATGTGAAAATCTGTACAACTGATACTGGACAGTACCTATATGTTTTGCATCCCAATCCTTGTTCGCTATTTTATCTTATTTCCTTGTTCAGTTTAGGAATTATGTGATATTTATATATCTACTCTGTACTGTATCCCATATCAGTGAAACATGGACGCGATGTCCCCTCGACGATTTTCTGTCATAAAATTGCATTTAATGTCCGATGTATTGCTTTGTGATTCCACTTGCTATGGTCACGGACTCGCTGCGCTCGCTTGTTTCCTCAAATTGTAGTCACGGAGCGAATGGTTCGTTGAACCTGTTAGTACCTGCCCCTCCCCCTCCCCAACAATAGTGTTCATGCAGTTATTATAAATATCCCATCCCACAATGTCAAAAGAAACCAATTTCGAATACCCTTCTTGTATATGTTCACAATTTTGTTCAGAATAATTGTCCAAAATAAACTAATTGGTTTGGATTCGTCACTGTTGCCATCTATAACAAACATCACCTAATACTGTCATTGCTATATGCAGCATACAACGACGAGTATTATTTATTCAGGCAAATAAAAATACTGCGATACTGAATGACACTTTCTGTTTTGCTACTCCCTAAGCTGTCAAACATATTTCCAACCTTTGCAGTAAATACATTTTCTTAAAATGACTTTTAAGAAACTCTTCTTATCAAAATGTCGTTTTAAACAAGAATTCATATACTGTAAAGAAGATGTATCGCAAATAAATAAATTAGGGTTTTTCTGGGTGGTATTTTGGAATTAAAATATGCCTACGTTTATTAATGTACATTCCAAACTTTGTCCAAGACTCTAGGTTTTTTGTGCGAGTTTCCATCAGGCATCCAAATGTCACTACGATTCGCATTAACATTAACAAACATTTTATTAATGGATTTAAGCGTCTTCAGGACTTAAGGCGTAAACAGGATGACCAGACGCAAATTTTTAAAAGGAGGACTTTGAAGCAAACAGGATTACAATATTAAATATTCATATAACCTTTGCGAAAAACATTGATCTATGCTCTTTTAGAATTATTTTTAGTGCTGTATTGCTTTAAATGCAAAGCAAAATCTCAAATTGAATTTGTTTTGACATATAAATCGAAAAATAAAAGGAACTCATGTTATTAAAGTGTCTATTGATGGATAAAAGTATTATTAGAGGCTCTTACTTTGTATGTGACATAAGATTGAATTAATTAGTGTTAAAATTTTCCTTTGTAAAAAAGGTATATCTTTGAGAATTGTTCTAACGTGATGATACTATTTTCGAACATTTAAGCATTCACCGGACATTTTACATAACTTTTCAAATCTGGGAGGACAGGAGGACAAACATTAAATAGGAGGACATGTCCTTCTAAAGCCGGACGTATACCCTGAGCGTAAGCCATTGACTTTTAAATATATTAATTTACATGTACAGAAATTAAAGCCAACACGAGAAGGTCCTCTTATGGGCTTATGTGGGAGAACCGAGTATACCCTCCCTTGAATATAATATCACAATATACGATTTAGAACAAAAATTTTTAAAAAAGTTTAGAACAAAAACGAGTAAAACTTTTGGAACAAAGTATTTGACGCCATGTAATACAAGCATGAAAATTTTAAAGATGAAATATAATCAGACTTAGTGATTATGAAATGAAATGAAAAATGCCTTTATTTACAGAGGCGAAGTTAGGACTTAAAAGTCCTCTCTACCACTTAACCTCCAAAAAAAACAACCAAACAAAGTAAAAATATTATCATACCTATTACAACATTGTAATTGACACTTAAACTAAATCACTTTAATAAATTAATTACATATTGGATGTAACATAATAATGTATATATATAAATTATAATTAAAATTAACCATTTAGATTAAACTCTAACATAAAATCTCTTTACAGGCAACTAATAAAACTATCCTATCCTAATCAGCTTTCATTCCCCATCCACGCAACTCACATACAGTTACCACAAGTGTGACCACAAGAACCACCAACCGTCACTCCCCGCCGAGTCCGCAGCAGAAAGGCCCGAACCTCCGCCCCAAAGCGATCGCGCTTGTCAATAGTTTCTGATGTTGTCTGGGAGAGCGTTTCCACAATCGACATGCGGAAACAGTGAAAGATTATTATATAAGGTTGTCCTATGAATTGGAGTTGATAATAAAGATGCACCCCTACGAGTTCTACGTGCACTAATATCAGACATAAAAACGAAACTTTGGGCCAAATAACTTGGACAACCATTGGTGGATTAGTGCGTGCAACAGACTAAGTACATGAAGATCTCTAAGTTCTTTGGATTTTAATAGGGATAATTGCTCAAAATAAGGAGATACGTGATCATCACGTCGTAAGTTGAAAATAAACCGAATACAATAATTCTGTGCACGCTGAATTTTACTAGAAAGGTCAACAGTCATGTCATTGATCACCACGTCACAGTAATTGAAGTGAGGTAAAACTAGAGTTTTTTCACCAACATCACTCTAACATCCAACGGCAAGTATTGTGCAAATCGCTTGAGGCCATGTATACAGGCAAAAACCCTATTACAAATTTGTGACACCTGATCAGCCCATCCCAGGTTTTTGTTGATAGTTATTCCCAGGTTTTTTACTTTTTCATTGTACACTATTTCTTTATTGTTCAGTATCAGTCTTGGAGCAGTATTAATGTCAATTTTAGTAATAAGCCTTTTATAGCCTATATTAAAATACAGTTAGTCTTGGTTTCATTAAGTTTCAGTCCATGTCTGCAAGTCCAGTAAGCTATTGAATCAATATCAGAGTTCATTACCCTGTACACAAGTGTCCATCTCATTAGGTGAAAAGTGGCGGTAAATTTGTAAATCGTCAGCGTACAGATGGAACTTTGAGTGTCGGATGCTAGTAGTTATGTCATTAATGTAGAGTGTAAAAAGAAGTGGTCCAAGTACAGAACCCTGAGGCACCCCTCGGGTGACAGGTTTCCACTCGGAGCACCCATTGTCCCAGTCTTGACAACGCTCTGCTGTCGCTCGGAGAGATATGACCCCACCCACCTGACACAACCATCAGAGAAACCATACCTCTTCAATTTGATCAGTAAAAGAGGGTGATACACGCAGTCGAAGGCCTTGGAAAAATCGAATAGAGTCAAAATTGTAGCTTGTCGCTTGTCCATAGCAAGTCTTATATCTTCTGTGATTTTTGAAAAGGGCTGTGGCAGTACTGTGGTGAGGGCGAAACCCAGATTGAAATACCGACAAAATATTGCCACTGTCAATAAAACGGGAGAATTGTTTGGTGGACTATTCTTTCTAAACACTTGGATAGCGCAGGCAGTATACTAATAGGTCTTAAATCAGATGGAGCTTTAGGGGAAGAACACTATATTTAAGGGACGGATTTGAGCTTCTTCCATATATCTGGAAAAGTTGAGGACATTAAATATTTATTAAATATTGCAGTAATAACTGGGAGGGTGACTGGCAGCGTGCTCTTAATGAACTTGATTGGAATGTTGTCGGCCCCGACTGCATTGCTAGACATCCTCATGACCGCCCTGAACACCTCAGCCTCAGTCACCGGAGTGAAAGAAAACTGATGAACAGGTCTGTCAAGCGGAGAAGCCTCTAGCTCTATGACATAATCACGAGCACGGGACAGATCAATGGGGACGTTAGCAAAAAAGTTTATTGATTATATTTGGATTTAAATGGGTTTGTTGGTCACCATCAGATTTGCCCACTCCCAGCTCTTTCAGTTTTCGTCCACAGGGTTTTTAGTTGTTTGTTTCTGAGAAAGAGAATTGTAGTAAAATCTAATTTTAGAATTTCTAATTTGTTGCTGTGTCTGATTTCTCAGTCTTTTTATATAAGCTCCAATCGTGCTGATTCTTTGTTTCGCTTAGCCTTGCGGAAAGCAGTGTCTCTCTGTCTTTGCAGATGGCGAATAAAGTCAGTAATCCAGGGAGCAGGCTTTTTTGTTACACGTTTGAAGACTATTGGAGCATGTTTATCAAACAATTGAAGAATTAGGGAATTAAATTGAAAAACCATATCATTCACGTCATCAGAAAATAGTATTTCATGCCAAGAAATATTGGAAATATCGAAAATCAGAAGGTCAAGATCAATGTTTTTGTAGTTTTCTGTATTTAATAAACTTTGGTTTGGGTTTGGGGAGAAGAAGAAGTTTGTAGATGCAAAATATCAAATCATGTTTTGAAAGTCCAGGGGCAGGCAGTTGTCCATGGTGCGCAATGAGGGTCGGGTCACCGACAGCAATTATGTCCAGCCAGGTGTCGGCAGCGGCAGTATGGTGAGTGGCATGAAGTGGTAGTATAGTCATGTTACAAGAAAAAAACATGTCGGATAAAAAGGTTTGATCGTAGGTAACTGGTCCAAGTAAATCAGTGTTAAAGTCCCCCATCACAATAACATGACTGCAGCGAGCCAAGAGTGTTAAGAAGTTCATGTTTCGAATTCAGCAAGATAGCCAAGGTTTAGGAGCTCTGTAACAGACGGCAACTAAGATGTGTGTGATCTGTTAACACTGACATCTAGAAACATATATTCTGGGCGTCCAGCTCTGGATTGTGTCAGATGATAGAATGAAGGATAGAAGCAGGAAGGTGAGACTTGACATAAACGGCGACACCTCCGCCACCCTTATGTAGACGGTCATTCCTGAACAAGGAGTATCCCGTCAATTCAACAGCCCTGTCACTCAAAGAAGGTTTGAGCCAAGTCTCAGAAACTAGAATTAAATCAAACTGTGAAGAGCAAAATATAGTTTCTGAAATCGTCAATATGACAAAAAAGCGATTGAGCATTAACGTGAGCTGCCTTAAGAAAATTATCGTAGGGAGAAAGTGTTCGGCAGATAATTTGTGAGAGAGGGAGAGCGCTAATCGCCCGGGGCGGTGACCATCAGCCGGGGACCCCAGCCCGACAGCGCGGGCAGCGAACGGCAGGCGACTCCGACAGACACGAAATTGTGGGTAACCCTAGCATACAATATACATTCTCACATACATTCGTAAAACATTGTAAATTTACACAAGATGCACACACTTAAACTTACGGCTAATCATGACACTGACAAGGTATCGGCAAGATACTTACTTGAAATAACATATTAAATTTTGAAACAAATAAGCAATATGTAAACATAAAAATTTATTTCTACTTATAATAAAAAAAAAATTAAATAATAATAATCAGAACTGTAAAATATTTGAAGAAGAATATACACATACCTACTCACATATACATACATACACATATGCATAAACACACATACGTACATGTGCACATAAACCTAAACTACAATATGTAGTAAAGGAATTATGGAAACACTTGTTTTCAAAAGAATTATGTTTGAAATCAGAAGAGAATCATGAAATCATGGTTGTTAATACGAAAGATAAAATATTTTTCTCTTTAACCTCCGATGACTGAAGATGGTTCTGCAGAGAGAGGCTGCAATATTAAAGAATTTGATTGTGAAACAATGTTTTGATGCGGTGTGATCAGAAAACCTAGATGTTACAGTATAAAATAGCAATAATAAGTTGAACGAACTGTCAAAAATCTACTAAAAGCGAAATAATTAATAATGTTTCACGTTGTCGTGTACTGAGCTCTTACAAACAATACGTAAGCCTAAGTGTTGTAACTTGTTCCATAATAAGATTAAATTTAAACGTAATTGCGACTGTCCTATCATCACTATCTCGTATTGTCTGTCGGATCTAGATTTTAAACTGGGA